>NC_092875.1:226614635-227214635 GCF_028372415.1 Notamacropus eugenii | reverse complement strand
GCTTTTTGCAGATGAGTAAACTGGGGCTCAGAGAGACAGTAACTTGCTATCAATCATGCAGCTAAGTATTGATGTTGAGATTCAATTCCATAACTCAGTCCCATATAGATGCTTCCTTGGATGATTATGGAGGTGGTAAGACACTAATTCCTAACACATTACAAACTCATTCCCTAGTATTTGGCAGAATTAAAAGGAAAGTGCATGGAAAAGAATGTTGACAGGTTAAAACTAAGGTTTGAATATGTTTCAACTGTATAAGAAACTATTTCTGTACCATACCTAAACTCCATGCTACCAGACAGAGGCAATTGATGATCTTTTAATGGAACCAGTCTCAAACCATCCAGCTATCAGGGAGATTGCTTTCTCCCCATCTCAAATCAATAGCAGAAGTAGCAGCTGACTTTTTTATGTGTAATTGGGGAGAAATGAGGGCATGGCAATAGGAGAACAAAAAGTTTTTAGGTAGCCTGTTGCTTTTACCTGTTCCCTCTTCTAGAAGCAGTCTTCTCCATGTGAGCTGAGAAGTTGCAATCATAAAGGTAGCAGCAGGATGAAGAAAGAGGGAGACTCTGCAGCTCCAAGGAGGGGGAAAAATCAATGGGAAAAATCAATGAGAAAGTTGTAAAAGCTGCACCAATTAGTTCTCTAATATACAGCCTTTTGAAGTGCCAAAGAGTATTTTTAAGTGCTGTTTTTTTTTTATTTTTATTCGAACAGACTGACTGCTAATGGTATAGAGGCAATCATGTAAAATCAAAAAAGACCAAACCAAAAAAAAATTTAAAAAGATCCTTAAGAAGTCAACGGGACATTTGTTAAATTTATGAAGGGCTTTTCTCAATGATACTCCACACTGTTTTGCTCCCTATATCACCATTATTTACTTCCTATACCATTACCTCCACCAAAGCTACCCCTCCTCCAGTTATACATACATGTGTGGCACAGATACCCGCTTTAGTTTCTGGGGGAAAGTGCAGATGAGTTTGGGTGCTGCTCTTCATTTTTGCTTTAATGAAATTTTGAAGGATATTTCATTTCCATTTGCTAAAGCACATTATTTTGAAGAAGACTAAAATGAGACATTCACTCTCACTAGTCCTTTAGAGTAATATTCCAACATCATTCACAAATAAGAGTCACAAGAATGTGGGAAATTCCAAGCCTAATTGAAGAGAGTCTATCGTTACTTATTCATTTTTGGTTAAACATGAATAAATTTTAGGAGTAAGTTCTGTACTTCCCTGTGTTCAGTTCTTCCAGGATGTGTAATTTCTTCAATGATAATGATCCCTTCACCATTCAGATCATGGCATTTCTGTGATATAAATAAATAAATACTATTGATAAACATAATAAAAAGCATAAAATGGAAAAATAGATACTATAAGCACCCAAATAGAACCTTCTTCCAAAGTGACATCAGACAACTAATGACTATTTTTTAAACTACTTATATGCAACTCTTTCCTAATCTACTAAATTTTACTATTCTGTACATTTTACAACAATATATCTATCTTGTTCTTTTCTATAAGAAAGATATAAATGACTATTTTAACTGTTTTGATAAAATTGGGTAAATTCTGTCTTCATCATTTCTCTATTATTCTATAAAGTCTGCCAAGCACAAGAGAGGGCAGTCTAGCATAATATTTTGTTGATAAAGTCATTAAACATGGCCTCTGGATGATAGGACAGAGATTCTGAACCATTACCTTAAAAGGAATGTAACAAATCTCAAGGATTCATTTAAAACATAATAGACACAATTAAAAACCTACGTAAAGTAGTCGAATATAAAATAAGTTCATAATAATCATCAGCTTTTCTCTGTATTGCTGACAAAATGCAGGTGGAAGAGATAAAAAAAGATATTTTAAATGAAATAGTTTTATAATGTATAAATCATTCCGAGTATACCTACCAAAATATACACAAGAAACTAGCAAACACTCTTTGTAAAAATGAAGGAATACTTTAACAATTGTAGAGGAATTAATTGTTTGTTATTGGGTTCTGATAATATAATAAAAAAGGTAAGTAGGTGAAACGGTGGCTAGAGTGTTGGGCCTAAATTCAGGAAGATTTCTTTTTATGAGTTCAAATCTAGCCTCAGGTGTACTAGTTGTGTGAATTTAGGTGGGTCACTTAACACTGTTTGCTTCACTTTCCTCATCTATGAAATGAGTTGGTAAAGGAAATGGCAAACCATAGCAGTATCTTTGCCAAGAAAACCCCAAATGGTGTCAGAAAGTGTTAGACATGACTGAAAACAACTAAACAACAACAAATATATTAAAACTGATAATGCTACCTAAATTAATTTATATATTTATTGATTTACTAGTCAAACTATCAAAGGATTACTTTATGGAACTGGAAAAATAATAAAATTCATGTGGAGGAACAAAAGTTCAATAATATCAAAGTAAATAATGAAAAAATAGTGGGAAGAAAGATCCCCTAAGAGTAGTTGGTCTCAGACTATACTATAAACTGATAAACAATTTGGTTAATACTCATTTAAGTAGAAAAATTGGTTAAAGAAATAAATTAGCTACACTAGATTTAGAGACAATTGAATATAATATTATAGTATTCAATGAATCCATTGGCATTGGATGCTGGGTAAACTATTCACTACTTGATAATATTGCCAGGAAAATGGAAAGCAGTATGGGAAAAAAATTAAGTTTAGACCCAAACCTTACATAATATAACATGAAAACTTTCTGATTAAAAAAAAGAAATATCATAAACTTATTAGAGGATCTGGAAAGGAGATATCTTTCACTTGGATGCATACAGGAAGTGTTCTGGTCCAGTGCAAGGCTAGAAAGGATTACCAAATATAAAGTGGGAAAGTAATTGGTTGCAGAGTATTAAAAAAAAAAATAGGATAAACAAAAGTAATGCAATCAAAATGAAGAGGGAAGCAACTAACTGCAAAATAATCTTTACACAATTTTTCTGTTAAATATATTATATTCAAGATAAATTAGGAATTGATACAACTACATAAGAAGAAATTTCCTTTCTCAACAGAAAAATACTAAAAGGATATCAATAGACAGTTATGAATAGAAAAATTCTAATCTGTTAGCAACCATTTTTTTTTTAATTCACAAGTATCACAATAATTAAGATGACAAAAATCAGAAAATGACAGTGGTCAGATGGGCAATGGAAAGCAAGGCATACTGAAGTATTTTTTTTTTTAGAATTATGAAATGACAATAATTGCAGAAAGTAATTTGGAATTTTACCCCAAAAGTCACTGAATCATATATACTCCTTGAGATCATTATAGACTAAAAGAATTATCCCCAAGAAATATCCCTAAAAGAAGGAAACAGTCCATATATAAACAAATATGTGTAGCAACATTAAAAATTAGCAAAGTACTAGAAATAATGTTAGTGCCCATAAACTTGGGAATGGCTAATTAAATTGTGGTATATGAATATAATACAATATTATTGCCTCATAAGCAATGAAAAAAAGGATAGATTAGAAATAAAACTTTTGATGACTTGAATGGACTGACATAGCATGAAATGTGTTGACAGTTTCATGTGAAATTGTCTTGCTGTCTCTATTTGCATCTGGGGACATTAATGTTTTTTGGACTTTTTAGTTAATAACATAAACAGTATTTACTTTAATAATGTTAATTCAAAGCATTCCTGAAAAGTTCTATCATTATAGACGCAACACTGACCATAATACCAACATCTTGCCATGTAGGAAAGTTTACAGAGACTTCCTTTATGTGGAAATTCGTGAACACTAAAAGGCATAGCAGTCATCTTGACCAAAATAATTATATTTCTTTGCTTTCATAATGCCCCTACCTTTTGCTATATTAAATATTATTGATGTCTCTTCCTCTGTACATTACACATCATAAGACCACATAGTACCTATGCTTCTATCCACTTCTGTAAGTGATTAACTAGTCATTAATTCTCAGATTTGTCACAATTTCTGGTGTTAATGATTAAAACAAATGCCACATTTTGTCTGGAATATAGTGATTCTCAGACAGTGAAAAATCAGAAAGTCTTTGGTTTATTCAAAAAACCCTTGAAAATTTTCTGTTTTTCATATCAACTAATTGGTGGGCCTTATACTTCTTGTGTGTCAGGGAATTAATTCCATCTAATTCTGGAGTCATTCATTTTTCTTTTCCAAGTTCTGGATAGTTCCCTAGCATATACTCAGTTCAACAGTTTGGATCAACTTTTGTCAAAGTTCTGAGCCTGAAACTAGTAAATCTCCTGCTGGAGCACTAAAGAAGCAAGCAGTACTGTCCTTGTCCTAAGTTTTGTATGCTGTTGTGGTATTGTTTCAGCTTGGTCATGAATCAAGATTGCTTTATTCCTTCATCAACATTATGCAATTTAGCCATGACAGAGACTTTTGGGTAATTGGCAAAGCTGGAAAAAAAAAGGGGCTATTGCTCAGTCAGAAATCTAGGTGAATCAGTGAAACTTATATAGTACTTGGAAGTTTGTGATGCATTTTTCATATATGATCTTATCTCCACTCCCCCACTCCCCCCAAGAATAGACCTATGAAATATACATTTTATTTTATTGTCACACATTTATAGATGAGTAAACTGAGCTTTAGAGAATGACTTGCTCAGGGTGATATAGTCATCAAGTGACTGAGTTAAGATTGAAACTTAGTTCTTTCTGACTCTGTTGAACATGTTATCCTCTATCGCCAACTGTACCTCCTAACGAATCTGTGCATAGCTTGCTTCAGAGTCAGAAGTTTCCAATAGCAACAGATCTAAGGAGCAAGTCAAGAAAAACCCAAGATGAGTTTTTGGTATCACTGTTATAAGCAGTTCATCCAGGAGATCAATTCATTCATGCAAATTTTTTTTGTGTGTGTGACTCTTGTCAAAACACCCCCACAAATCTTCCATAAGGTGTTTGGTCATTATCCCAAAGTGATTGCAAAGACACCCATGAAGTACTCATACTTTCAGTAGTTTTTTTCTCCCTTATTGTTCTCATTTCCATTCTTTAATTTCATATATTTCCTGGATCATATTTTCAAAACTACTTCTGATATTCAAGTTCTCATTGCTGACATATTCTCTCTTAGTTATTCTTGCCATATGTCTCTCAATTATTCTTTGTACTGCTCATGATTTTGATTCTTCATAGTTTTAATTTCTCATAATTATGAATAATATAACATTACTCAGAGTCCATGGGCATCAAATTGTGTGTGTATGTGTGTATGTGTGTGTGTAAAAGGGAGGAGATCAGCTTGTGATCACTAAAAGTGCTATACAATTTCCCCAAAGGAATGGAAATTATTCTTCCTGTCATCAAACTCATAGGCCAGGTTGTTGTTTATATATAGTGCCTGTACAGCACAATCATCACCAAACCAGTCTGGACAGTAAACATCCTTCACCCACTTGTTTGGTTTTTTTTTCCTAAATGGTTTGGTTAAAAATTACTTTCCTATCTCAAGTAACTCCTTATTCCAATGCATTTTCCATTCGATTGTTAAACTGGTAATCTGTGGAACTAATCTAATCATTTTATGTCCTTCCACCATTCAATAAAATACAGTAGATTCCCTATTATCTTCAGAATCAGATCCTCTGCTTGACTTTTAATGTCCTTTATCAATTGGCCTCTTTCTGCCTTTCTAGTTTTCTCAGGTCTTATTCCCCTCCACATTATTTGATCCAAATTTGGACTGTTCTAAGATTTTTTGGGGTTCTCTGTACACACAGATACAAACATAGACAGAGAAGCACACATGCACAGACATATTCAGATTGTTAGACACATATCTATAAACTTCTATGTGTATACATCTATACATCTATATATCTGTACTTCATTAATCTAAGAAGGGATTATAGACTTCACTAGATTGCTACAGGTGTCTATGCCACATGCAAAAAAAAATTAGAATTCTCTACTGTACATAGAGAGGAAATTCCATTAGTGCATGAAGCACACCACCCCTGCAGTGTATAGGTGTTATGTGGCCCAACCTGTCTCAAGTCTAAGGAAACAGTAGTCTCACAATTACAACTACTCACAGTTGAGAAACAGCACATCAAATATTATGTGGAGCTAGGAATCAGGAAGACATAGGTTCAGATCTTACATCTTACATATTAGCCTTGTGATCATTAAAAAGTCACTCAACTTTTCTGATTCTCATACAGTTTTCTTATAAATTTATAATTGTAACAAAATTTTCATTTGAAATTTACCTGAAAATTGACAGCATGCTTTCAGTAAGGGCATATGATTTTAATGGCTCTATTTCATTTGTGAACTTGTGGCCCTCTGGTAAAATCATAGAAAAAATTAATGATACAGAATAATATAAGCAGATATGACAAGCCATGCAACTTCAGCCCACCTGAAGAATCCTTGCAGACCTTAAGTGACCTTCAAAAAAACTTTGAAATCTTCTATTCTAATGAATGCTTTACATTGATTGTAGGAAAAGTAAGATTGTACTCTTGCCTTTTTTTCCATCAAATATTTTATATCTTTTATGTCTTTCTAAAAAAAGGTTATTCCAGAATTATAGCTGAATTTTAATTGTGGGTATAAACAGATGAAAAGTAGCAATCTGACTAAAATAGTAATTAGATTAAATAAATAATCAGAGAATAATTAATAATAATACAGTCTGTGGTTCTTTCTGTATTTTACATGATTTCATACCACTGGGAAATCAAGCTTTCCTGAGACAGTGACATGCTTATTGGTTTCTCACTTCCATTTACAAACAGTGCAGGTTTCATTATCAAGATGCAGCCTTTGATAAGTTCACTATCTGAGATCAGTTACTCATGTTTAGCTTTGAAATGGCAAATGAAGAGAGGGAGGCAAGAAGATGGAGAATGACTCTATTTCAGTAGACAGTAACTAATTGCTTCAAATTCCTAATGTGGGTATGAGGCCAT
Source organism: Notamacropus eugenii (assembly GCF_028372415.1). NCBI lineage: Eukaryota > Metazoa > Chordata > Mammalia > Diprotodontia > Macropodidae > Notamacropus > Notamacropus eugenii. Next base: position 227,207,662 of record NC_092875.1, on the reverse strand, counting down.
TAAAAAAAGATAAGAAAAATGGAATTAGCAAGGGAAGTCCCATGGAGAGGATGAAAGAAGTAAAAGGGAACTCATAACACTAATCAATGATAAATAAATGATGACCCAATGGAGATCATGCATATGGTCTTAAATAAAAATGCCCCGGTTGGTTATTTTGCTTTTCAAACCACTTTCTTATCTTTATTTCTTTTAATGTCTGTCTAGGTCTACATCCTTGACTTGTGTTCCTCTAAAAATAATCTTTTTCAGCTTATCTCCCCCCACCCTAGACAAATACTTCCATTAGCAGTTGATTCTCCCTCTCCTCTTCTCTGTGGGAATCAAGAAAACACTCTTTAAAAGCTTTCAGAAGCTCCATTGCTTTTGACAATGTTTGTTTCAGTGTGCGGAGGAGGACAGAAGTGAAGGGCACAATCTTCAGTATGTCAACCCACTCTGATCTAGAGTCCCAAGAAACAATTGAGTATCTAGATTCTTTCCATTAATGCCACATTAATTCTCCTAGCTTGATTCAGTCTTTTGCTCCCCTGTTGCTTTAGCAGGAGGAAAAATCTTCTAAGGGAAAAGTACTTTCATTTTGGGGGGTTGGGGTATGCATAATGAAAACAATAAAATCTCCGGGTGTTTCAGAGGTTTTCCATTGTCTTTGTTCGTTTTTGTTGATTTGGCCATATTCATATTTTAACAAAATTAAATTGAAAATTGTCCTTTAGGATGCTTTTCCAGAGAATACAAATTTCCTCTAGCATAGTACCTGATCTTCCATGCTGAGGTCTGTATATAACTTAAAGACAACAATTTAAAACTCCTCTAGGAAAAGGACAAATACTACATTTCAAATCAAATATGGCACAGATTCAAAAAAGTATATCTTCTTCCATGCATGGAAAAATTTTAAGTTCTTTGTGGGAGTAACTGTGTTTTATAATCTTCATATCCCTTATATATTCTCTTCATAACTGTTCTCTTTTTCCACACTTGGTATATGAGTAATCAGCTATAGATATTCCAGAGATGTGTAGGTTAACAGTTTAATGTATTCTCTCTCTCTCTCTCTCTCTCTCTCTCTCTCTCTCTCTCTCTCTCTCTCTCTCTCTCTCTCTCTCTCTCTCTCACCTATCTATCTATCTATCTATCTATCTATCTATCTATCTATCTATCTATCTACCTATCTATCTATCTAAGACTATTGTACATATGAATGCCTCAAACTGGATGTGAAAGAAAAGATTCCTCAGAGACAGGATGAATGAAATAATTCCCCAAAGAGTAGAGGGAAGGGGTAGGACCATGCTGATGTTGATAATAAAGAAGTGCAAGTGTTAAAGACACTTTAAAGCAATAATTAGTCATATGTGCTTACCTTGGAGGTTGGAGTGAAGAAAGGAATTTGGAGGGGAAAAGTCCATGTAGAAGGATTAATAGTTGTTATTGATGTTAGAAATACAAGTTGACCATTTATATTTCAAGGCAATGTGATGTGGAAGAAAGAACATTGTACTGAATATCAGACAAATTGGGTACTAGTCTTGTTTCTTACTAGTCAAATAGCTGTGAGCCAATTACTTAGCCAATATTAGTTTCAATTTGTTCAATATTAAAATTGGCATAATGATACTCATGCCACGATGCTGGTGAGGCAGAAAATGCTTTGTAGTGTTATGGAAATGTTGCTGCTGGAATGTTATCTTCACAGTACATCGGAGTACATAAAAAACACATAGTAAGCACATTTACACTGGGAAAGTTGTTTCCCTCCCCTTCCTCTCCTCCCTTCCTCTCCCCTCCCTTCTCCCCCCCCCTCCCCTCTTTTCCCTTCCCTAAGAAACCAAACCAAACAAAACTCAACCACTGCCACCAGCAGCACCACAACAAGTCATGGTACCTATTTTCCCCAGGGAGTTACAAGGTATCACGAATTTTGGGACCTTTGTATCTTTTTCACTGTTCCTTGGAAAATGAAAAGTAGTTTCCTCCTTAGAGAGTTTCATTATATGCTCTCTTTGAAGAGTATCAAATTGTTCAATGGCCCCCAGGTTGAGTGATTATATTTTCCTTTGCTTTTCTATATCATAAAGACTAGTCATTTACTCTTTCTAAGCCTCAGTTTAGATGAGGAGAGTAGTATCCATACAGGCCAAAGTACAGGGAGGTTGTGAGGATTTTTTTGAGATCATATATATAAAATTCTTTGTGAACTTTGAAGTGCTGTACAGATTCCAGATGCCATCATCATCTATTCCAGTTCAGGTGAGAATTTCTTTCTATAATTTCTTCCTCTCATCCCTCAAATATTTGTTTTCCATAGGCTTTCTAGGGGCAGCTATCTTCCCAACCAGTGGGATAGAATTAAATTTTCCTCTTTGACCTTTTAAAGTAAGAAGAACACACCATCTAATATCATTTTTTCTTTCTTTGGTCTAAAACACAGACACTGTACATTCTTTGAAAGTCTTTAGGTTATTCCCCTTATCCTCTATATCTGTGGGAACTGAGATCCTTATTTATCAGTTACTTTTTCTGTTCTCTCTCCTGCTCAAGTGTCTTGGCAAATTACTTGTTTGTTGCATCTGCTTCCTGTCTAATTGTTGTATTCAGGTTTTCTTAAATTGTGTCCAAATTTTCACGACCCCATTAAGGATTTTCTTGGCAGAGTTACTGGAGTGGTTTATCATTTTCCTTCTGCTGCTCATTTTACAGAGGAGGAAACTGAGTCAAACAGAATTAAATGACTTGCCCAGGGTCACACAGCCAATAGGAGTATGAGATGGAATTTGAATTCATTAAAATGAACCTTCTTGACTCCAAGACTAGTACTGCATCCACTGTGCCATCTAGTTATCCTTCTGCCCTATGGAGCCTGTCATTAGGGAATCCTGAGTGAAGCTTCACCCATAAAGGTCTTACCTTTTACTGAGGCTTTGTTGCATATTTCCTTGTTCACATATCTTGGATATTAGTTTGGAAGATTTCTGCCAAAGTTTTAATGAGAGGAGCATCTGTCCTTAGTTATTATATAAACATTCTTTTGTAGAAATGAAATGTTCAGTCTTCAAAACATATTTCATTTATTATGACCAATAATTATACTTCAGACTACCCTTGTAGAAATAACATAACTTTTATTGAGAGTGGGAGAAGGGGTTGTCTATTCTGTTGGGGTATTTAAATTTTAATATGGATGAAAATTTTACTCTACTGGATGAAATTCAAATATTAGTCATATAATTCATGAAGAATTATCACATTGTAGAGTGTATCATTGTATTTAGGCAGCAAGATTTTTTTCTTTTTCTGCTTTTCCTGGATACCAGCCCCGGAAAGGCAAAAAAAAAAAGGCAGAAGAAAAGAGGACAGAAATGGATGATTAAAGGAAAGTACCTGTTCTGGTTGAAATAGCCAAGTGAACTACAGGTCATATTTGCAGCTGGTACTATGCTCTCTGTCATAAGGATTTCAGAATATGCGGGAAACATTAAAGACTATGACACCAGAATGGGAAATAGCTTATTGCTGCTAAAAATAGTACATTTTTACTAGTGGTACAAGAATAGTACATTTTTACTAATAGTACAAGAAACTTCAAAGGATTTAAAGCTGAGAAAGTGCCTCCATCCACTAAAAAGGTAAGGTTAAATCTGATTAGTAACAAACATTTCTTGGGCCCATCAAAAAACAGTGCTATCCGTATCATAATTAGGGTGGTGGTGGAGAGGAACGGAGATTGTCTCCAATTACACTGTTGTGTTTTTGATCTCCTCAGTTTGTTCTTAAAAAGAATAATATCAATCAGATGCTAAACTACAAAAATAAGCATCATATTTTATTACAGAAAAAAGGAAGGAAGTGGGCTTTTATTACTATAAGATGCCTGTCACTTTTTCTTAATTTAAAATAAAAGAATTCTCTCCCAGGCAAAGGTTTTCTGCCAAGTGTCATTCTGTGGGGATGGCTTAAAATGAAATGATAAATCCCTGAACATTCATTTTATTACTGTGGAAAACATGATTGAGCCTCAGAGGCTGGATTCGGTACAGGGGCCTGGGAACATTCACACCAGGGGCAACTTTTAAAACTGTTATGACCAGAGTGGAGCAATAAAATCAAATTAGAGATCCCTGTTGTTTTAGTTTCAAAATCCACAGTGTTTTCTTACTGACCTAATTATCTATTATATTCTTTTGGATGAAAAATAAAGTGGAATTTTTCTTTGGGTGGTTGGAGTTTGAACCAATTCAACCTTTATCTGGAAAGACTGAAAAAAGAAAAGTTTATGGTGATTAAAACCTCCCTATTTTAAAAAGAAAACTACTTTGGCTGCAGATATCCTCTCATTAATATCCAGATTTCAGAGCCAGAAGTTATGAGGTTTTTAGGAAAGGGAAGGATTTATGTTCCAACCACATGAATGGTTACCTCCCTTCCTAAGAATTGCCACTTATAAGTCCCCTAAACTGAATGACTATAACTATGTGACTGCCCTATAAAAGCTATTGGAATAAGTGGATATATAATGGATAACATTTATAGAATATTAAGGTTTACAATTTTCTCATCACCTTACAAGATATCAACTCTCAAACTCACTCCTCAGTAGCCCTCTCCACTTACCTCTGATGGGAAAGAATGGAGGTTTACAATTGAAAGTTCCTCCCAGATCTTTTATAAATGGGGTGTCTAGGGAAGCCATTTCATAATTTCCCATCACTGTACTCCTCTGGACTTTCATTTTGTCCCTTGGAAAATAGTAGGTGTTTAATAACTGTGTAAATGCTTTTATACATATGCTTACATTTGATACTCATAAGAGCCCTGGAAATTATTTGCTATTATTACCCTTATTTTACAGATGTGGAAATGGAAGCACAGAAGTCTTGCCATAGCTCAAAAAGCTTGTAGGTATCTGAGGCAGTACTGGAATTCCAAATTCACCACTCTATTATACCACTTGGCTGCCTTTCCTGGTCCCTCTAGTGGTGAACAAAGCTACATGCATCAGCATCTGTGGGCCCAGGGATAGTTCTTAATTGACCATGATGTACATGTTCATTAGAACTTTATGAAGCTCTGCAGGGAGAGTTGGGACTAGATGTATATAAGGCAGCTGCTCACCTAGGACACAATATTACTTGAGGTACAAATGTTTAAAAGTAGTTTTTCTCTTTATAAGTGAATATATTTCTATTTTATTCAATTTAATAAACATTTATTAAGTGTTTGCTATGTGCCAAGCATTGTGCCAAACACTGGAGATACAAATAAATAAAAGAGATAGCATCTGTCCTCAAGAAGCTTTAAATCCAATGGAGAAAGGCAATACACTGAAAGAGAGGCAGGCCAAACCGGGGGACATGTTTTATGGAGGCAAAGCCAAGCAATGCTGCTTATGAAAACATGGAAGTTCCAGGAAGGTTGTAAGCCCTCTGTAAAGGAAGGCTTTGAGAGGAATTCAGTGTTCTTCCTTCCAGTCTTCCAAGCAGGAGGCAGAGGCAATTGAGGGTGACCTGAGAAAATGTAGAGTATTGAATTCTGAGTCGTTTTTCATGGCGATGATCAGTTTGTACTTGGCAGGCGAAGAGGGAAAGAAGGTATGTTTTTATTATTTTTTATGTTCACTTTGAAGACATTAGAGTAAAGGGTCAATTTTTTTTTAAATTTATGGAATAAGAGAAACATTTTTATAACATAGTACAATAAAAAGATGATTGTATCTCAAACTGCAAATCTACTATGAACAACTTACTGTTCCTTTCCAATGTACAAAATTATCATGTAAATTTCTTAGTAAGAATTTTTTCTTCCCTCTCCCACTCTACAGATGGCTCATATTAGACACAAATGGATTTGTGTACGTATGTATGTATGTATATGTGTGTGTGTGTGTGTGTGTGTGTGTGTGTGTAAAATTATCCTATACATTTTGCTATTTATCAATTCCTTCTCTGGAGCAGATAGCGTCTTTCTTCATATATCCTTTATAGTTAATTTGGGTAATTATAATAGATAGAATAACTTATTTGCTCAAAGTCATTCTTAAAACAATATTGCTTAAAATAATATTACTGTTTTCTCCATTCTGTTCATTTTGTTTTTTATTACTAATTGCAATGTCTAAAGCTTGCCTAATGGATTGCCTCACTTGGAATTTTGCTTTAAGGTTATATTCCTAAGAAACAGGTGTCTGTCTTTTTTTCCCCTACAGAAACTTCAAGGTATAGAGGGAAGAGACCTGGAACTTAAGTAAGAAAAATCGAGTTTAGCATGTACTTACTGTGTGACCATTAACAAGTTACTTGACCTCTCTTAGTTAATTTTGATATCCTCATCCATAAATCACAGGATAATATTCCTCACCTTGCAAATGATCTTATAATAAAAGTAACATATGGTTATGTAAATATATGCCATTTTGTATTATCATTTGAAGGAAGCAGTTGAACCTTTTCTGTCAAGACAGAACAGGATTGTGGCCAAGAATTATATAAAAATGTTGAATTCTTCAGCAGGAATATTCCATTTCATTCAAGCTTAAATGGCAGGGGAAAAGGGTGGGGTAAGAGTTTATCAGGCAGTCCTTTCAAAGACTCTTCCTGGTCTGCAGAAAAAGTCTTTCCATTATGAGAACTGCTATGGCTGGCTGTAGGATCCTCCTTCTTGTCTATATATGTCTAATAAGATGTTACCAAGGAATTCTTTATTCCTGACATGGCCAAACTTTTGCTTTGCTATTTCCCCAGGTAGGAGGTTCCTCTCAGGCCTGGGATCTATATTCCCTGACAAATGTTGGGGCTCACCACAGAAGGTTGGACAGCATGTCTTAAGTCCATTCAGCTGCCAGTGACTGACTGCTTTCTGTTCTACAGAGACCTTGGCATTACCACGAGAACTGACGTACATCTTATAACAGGTGTCCTTGTTTAAGTGTGTAATCCTCAGCTCAGGTGGAGGTGGTTCTTGCTTTTCAGCTACATTATGAGTCACTCAGACTTTTTCACTGGTAAGTAGATAACTTCTCATGGTTGAAGGCCCAGTGACAGTTGTTCATGGACTTCTAATTAAGGAGATTTCCCAAAGATAATATCCAAGGTAGGTTTAATGATTTGGGGAACTCTGTCTTCTACTCCATCACTTTTTTTTACAATAGAGCCAAATCAACCCATCTTTTCTTGCCTTAGGCAACCTAAGAATTAGTGAATACTACATGTTGACTTCTAATAATAATAGTGTTTATATAGTCCTTTAAATTTTGCAAAATACTTTACATAATCTATCACATTTGTTACAATAACCCTACGAGTTAGTTGTCATTAATATCTTCATTTTACAGATGAGGAAATGGAGGCTGAGACATTAAATGACCTACCTGGTATCACAGAGCTAGTGGTTTTGTTATATTTCAACCCCAGCCTTGCTGACACCCAGTTCAGCATTCTCTCTACTCTGCCATCTGAATTGTAGATAGGATTCATCTTAAAATTCAAAGCTATTCTTAGCTTTTTAAAAAAGAGGTAAACCATGTGAATTCTGTTACATAAATGCCCCAAATTCGTTAACTTTCAAATTTTTACTGATATTATTGTGATTATTACTGACCCATATCCATTTCTGCTTTAAATAGGGCCCTGGGTGTTAATTTTGATAATTTTCAGCTCCTTGTATGTAGAACAGATTTTGTTCTTAATTAGGTTCATACAGCATCTCTATCACACAAAGAGGGAAAACCTTTTCCCTGCTTTCATTAAATTAGGTTCAAGAAGACTTTCAAGTACATTGCATGATGACTAGAAAAATCTATACAGAATCTAATAAATCTGGAGGAGTAAAGATTCTGCCTCTGGAGGAAAGACGTTGAAAAGAATCTGAGTTTTTTATGGCATATGCAGCATGGAATACATCCATCAGTCATCAGATATTTCACTAGCAAAATTCACCACCTTTTTTTTAGGTTCGCTGCAGATATAGATCCTCATGTCCTTTGAAAACACCTATAAAATGAATATATGAAATACTCTGTAGAATAGTAGCATAGCCCAGAGTCAGTCTCAGGAAGGATTTTGAGCTTTGATCTTTGGCCTTGCCCAAAAGCTAGTATAGGGAAATTCTAGGCAGACCCTGGGGCCATGCATAATACATCAACTATGATTTTAATAAACCTACTCTGCAAGAAGAATTGAGGAATAACTACCAATCCCATAAAACAGTAAAAAATACCGGTCCTTTGGGGCAAAATGTGTCCAACCTCAATCAATGAGCATTTACTAAACACATGCTGTGTGCCAGGAATTGTGTAGGATACAACTGATACAAATACAAGAAAGCCATCATCTCTACTTTCAATGAACTTAAATACTAATGGAGGAAACTGTAAGTACGTATAATGTAAATACATGTATAGAAAACTATAAAAAATAACAATAAATCAAAAGGTGTTTGCATATATTATCAACTTGGAATCAGGGAAGACTTTATGCAGAAGGTGAAACTTGCTTTGAGTTGTGAAGGAAGAGAGAAACTCTATGAGAAAGTAAGTGTACTTGAATAGAAGCTTAAAACAAGTGTTTGAAAAATATCACGCCACATTATTTAGCCTGACTGAATTTGTACCACGGCAATACTCCCCTGAGCAAAATATCCTATGGGCCAGAGGGAAAAAATGAACGTGCTTCAAACTGCATCTCTATGGGTGCATGTCTTTTGAGAGCTTTTCAGCATTCCCAGTATTATAAAACTACCCAAAGTACAGAGTACAAGGTGATTCTGAAGTCATATTACCTCTTTCCCTGAGCAGAACAAGTTCCCTCAAGGTCACAGTGTTGATATAGAGTTGCATAGCAGTGGAACATCAAAAAGAAAATACGGTGTGAAGGTCTATAAGGACCAAGCCCGATGGGAGTGAGAGAAAGGAAAAGGTCCAGGAGTTCATCCCAGGTTTCTCACAACTTAGATCTGGCAGGGGTGATATTTCTCTAGAGGTAGATTATTGTGAGTGCTCTTTTTGAAGCATCAGTAAAATCATGTCCTATATTTCCACAGTGGGTAATAGGCAATTGAGTAGTCCAGAGGAGGTAGACTGATGGGCTCTGTTGTGTCTCTCCTGTGGAATAGTTAGGCAACTTTAGAAGCAATACTACAGAGTGGTGCTGTGCAAAATGTTTCACACCTCATTAATACTGTTTCAGGGAACAGGGGCCTAGTTTCCGTAGAGAACATAGGTAGTTTGCCCCTGTCCTGTGGGCTTGCTCAGTCAAAGTTCCTAGTAATCTAGCTCATTTTGAAGAAACAAAGAAACTTGACTATGCCTCCCCTACCTCTCCTCCCCCAGGGAATTAATGGGTAGTAGATACAGATGAAAACTAGTTGTTTGGATTATGTCAGGTCTCTTTAAATGAACAAATTATATATGAATGAGATTAACGCAGTTTCAAACTTTTTAAAAAACTCTAATGACTTCATCACAATGGAGCCATTCTAGATCATTCGTCTGCCATGTTGGTGGCCACTGGTGAGTACCTTCCAGGGGCTCTACTTTGTGGATGTGCCCATTCAAATGAGACTTCATTTCTCTCCTGTGATTCTGACTCTCCAAATTTCACCACTATGCTCCCTTCTTCCCTTGGGCTACTCCTCTCTCCCTATTCCCTTTCAGGCCTCTTTTATAGGTTGCATTTTCTGATTAGAATGTAAACAACTTGGGGGTAGGAGCTTGCCAGGCCTAGAGGCCTGAGGGCTACCCGAGTCTTACCTTACCTGTCCCAGGTCTTCGGTTGGCCAAACCAGATAAACGTATGAGAGAAGAGACTTTCCGGAGGCGAACAAGGGTTAGGCTTTATTCAGGGTCCTGGTTACATGTGCAGGGGGAACTCTTCCTTAGGAGGGAGAGAGAAGTCTCCCAAGGAGGCAAAGATCTTACAGTAAGAGATTGGAAGCAGAAGTGGAAGTGGGGAGAGAGGGGGAAGGGAGAGCGAAGAGAGGAAAGAGGGAAGAGGCGCCTTCTGTCCTGTAAGGGCTCCTCCCGCCCTAAGAGCGCCTTCAGGCTTTCCTGACCCTAATTAAGCTCTCCTGCCACGTAGTTTGCACCTGAATACCATGCCTGTTAGATAACAATAGGTGTGCCCAGATCTGGGTCAGTCTCGAGGGCGGGGATGCTCCTCCCATCACGTTTCTCACGGGAAGAGGCAGAAATACACGAGATAGCTCGGTCTCACTCCTCGATTCCCTGCTGTTTTCTGGGGGGCCTCATGAGAACTCTAAGATTTAGAAGTTCCCACCTTTACCTGCCTGAGACTGTCCACATGGAATTGAGCTTCCACCCCCAACAGGAGCTGTCTATTTTATGCTATTATTTGTGTCTGTAGTATTGTGCCTGATGCGTAGTAAGTGCTTAATAACTTCTTGCTGACTGGCTTCCAGCATGACACAATAACATTCTTGGTTCTATCATCTACATAAGCAAAATACCTGAAGAGTCATAGATGAGACTTAAGGACCTTGAAATTTTGATAGGACTGTGATGTCACACAGATTTCTGAATTTGTTTTGGGACCTATGTCACTATTTGACAGTTAACCTCACCATATTCGTTTCCTTATCTGTAAATTGGAGATTTTTCTTATGAAGCTCACAATCTTGCTGCAAAAGACAAAGGAGAGAATGTACAGGATAAAGGGTTTTCAAAACTCTAAAATGTAATTTAAATTATTATGATCATTATATTAAGAGTAAGAAATCTGTGATGATTCATACCCTTCACTTAATCTCTTCTCCTTCTTAGAGAAAGATAGGAATACTATAAAATACCACAAGGCTGACTTCTCCTCGCTGTATTGTATACAGTTCATTTAAATATTCTTGGTATTTCCAATACTGTTATGCTATATCAAAACCAGGTTGAATTATGGTGAATTGGACACAGATTAGAACAAATATTTGGGATCAAATACCAAACTATTCCTATTCCACTTCATGTTGTAGAAGAAACTTAAGCTTCTCAAATTCAGCAATTAAATGTAACGGCATAAAACGTCTGTAGCACCGTCTTTCATTTTTCAGTCTTTCACCATGCCAAGGACCAATCAATTTCTACTACATAGTGAAAAAGGTTAAGAGGGAAGTGACAATTCTCAGCTTCTATAGAAATTGAAAGTAAGGAGAAGCAGAATTAAAAGCAACAAAAGGGATTCAAGATGGTTATCAGATGGAAGAGAGTCTGCTCTAAATTTGGTAACATTTTTTCTCATATAAGACTGATGTTTGGGTGCTTTAATCAATTCATAAATACAGACACAAGGAAAGTGAGGATGGACATAAGGTCTAAGTACTAAATATTGCAAAGGAATACAAAAACAAATAAAAAACGACTTTAAATACTGCTGACGATCCTTGGTATCTCATGTTACCATCCCACAGAGAAGGGCTAAATTCCATCAGTTCTTGAGTTCTTCATCTAATCACTGCCCCTACTGGATACCATGTGCAGAACATCAGTTTAGAAAAACAAAAACAAAACAAAACAACAACAAAAAAAAACCACACAAAACAAAACCTTTACTCACTACTTAGAGCACTGGTTAGGTGACAGTGGTAAGCAAATTGAACCTGCTAAGAGGAGGAGGACAGCAGCATTTAGGTAATGGCTATTGATGAGCAAAGTCCTGTTTGGGAAGAGCTGTTACTATTCAGTTGAAATTCTCTTACGTATTGTTTAAGGAAAATGCCTTATAAAAGATCTGTATATATCTTTGTTCATGTGATTGATTGTATTATGTCAGTGGGATTCATTGAAATGTGGCAGAGTCTGAGAGGATATGGGATTTCTGCTAGGTAATGGCTTAAGAGCTATTCTGATTGGGTAAATCTAAGATAATGATACTCTGTACACTAATGAGATGAGTTCAACCTTCTAGACACAGGTGGAATTAAGGGATAGATTTGGAGAGTCATAGAAACCCTAAACATAGGTTTGTTCCTAGCAATGTGACCTGATATAAAAGGACCTGCCACTGTATGTGCTAGGCACTGTATTATGTGCTGGGGAAAGAAAGACAAAAATAAAACAGCCAGTGCCATCAAGAAGGTGTATTCTATGGGAGAAACAATTTGTATGTAGACACATACCAAATATGACAAATTTCACTGAAGGAAGGGTGATAAATGGGAAATCAAAAAAAAAGTTTCTCATAGTAGTTGGTACCTGTGTGCCAAGTGTCAGAGGGTAGGAAAAAGGGGATATAAACACTCTAAAAAAAGCAGAAATGAGGAGTGTGATTGATCATTCCAGGTGAGTGAGACAGTCTTTTAAAGACATCCAAGTGAGAGGTGGAATGTCATAGTGTCACATAACCAGTAGGTTAAGTGAGTTTGACTGCAATATAGAATGTGTAAAATTGAGTAATGCCAATCCAGTTAGGAAAGACAGATTGGAAACACATCATAAAAACCTTTAAATGTTGGGCAGAAGAGTCATAATTGGTATTTAATTGCAACTTGCCATATAACTAAAGCTGTGCTGGTAAGAAATGGAATTTGTTTAAAAAATGATCAATCCAATTGGTAAAAAACAAATTATGCTTACATGAAACAACTAGAAAAGAATGGAGAGAGAGAAGTAGCTAGGTGGCACAGAAGATAAAGTGATGGGACTGGAATGAGGAAGATTTGAATTAAATCCTACTTTCAGAGACTTACTGTATCACCCTTGGCAAGTCACTTTAGTGCTGCCTGCCTCAGTTTTCTCAATTGTAAGATGAGGTTAACAATAGCACCCATCTCCCAGCATTGCTGTGAGGATCACATGATATAATATTTGTAAAGCACTTAGCACTGTGCTTGGTACATAATAGCATTCATTTCCTTCTTTCTATCCATGACTAACATTAGGCCCAGGCCTCCCCCACTCAAAACAAAGTCAAGTGCAAGTCATGTCATTATTTCTCTGATGGCATGATCTTCTTCGGCAATGAAGGAAGAACACACACAACATTAGGCCTGTTCTCAGAGAGATAGAGGTTTGCTGGTGTTACCTTCAAAATTATGGTAAGAACAACATGTATCAGGGACTCTGCTATTTGAGCTCTGCTAGCTCATCCCCCAAAATACAATGAATCTGTCCTTGAGACTTTGTTGGCCTATGTATCTAATGCTTAAGAGAGACTGCAGGGAACCCTCTATGTCAACCCACATTGATTTGGGTCCCTTAGCACCTAGTCTGGAACACAGTAAGCACTTAATGAATGCTTATTGACTGACTGGCCTTCGTAGTTGACTTATATCCCACAACAAAGCAAGTTACCATAAGCTGTTCTACATATCAGATGTAATTCTGTATGGAAGCAAGGGAGACTGGATCTCACCAAGTTAACTGCTGCATCCTTAGGAGTGTCCTTTCTATGCCATGAAAAAGCCCTTTTTATTAACTCTTAAATTATGCACTAGTACTTTATTCCATTCCATTCTTGAACCTGAATGTAGCCTGAGTCAGGACTGGGCTACTGCAGTTGTCCTTTGAGAACATTCCTATAGTCATCCCTTTTTTCTGGTGGTCATTAATTTATAATGAATCTCAAGGTAAAACAAAGATTGAAGATGGCATCAAGTTTGCTCATGAATTGCATTTCTGGTTTAGCTCTTAATTTTCTAGACTCTCCAAGTTCTAAAGCAGGCTATAGAGGCAAGACATGTCAGTATATCACTAAATAAAAAAGGCCAAGAATAAATGTTTAATATACTGATAGCATATTTTAGAGTTGAGACTATGTTAGCAGAATTAAGAGTTAAATCAGAAATTTGGGCCATGAACCAACTTAATAATGGCCTAGCCTTTTTATTAGAATAGACCATGATGTAGTACAGAGGGAAGTCAGTCAATCTTCACTTCTTGGTGGTCTCAGGAGGACACTACTCTGTACTAATGAATGACAAATGTAAGGTATAACACTTCAATGAGGAAGGTATAAATTATTAAAGAGTAGATAGAATTGAAGGTTTTTGGAATCTAAAGGGGCCTTATAATAATTCAATCCAACCCCCAACTTTACAAAGAAGGAAGCAAGTCCAGAGATGCTAAATTTTTGTTCAGTTGCTACACAGTATGTTAGTAATGCACCTGAAACAAGCAAAAAAAAAAATCAGGTGTTTCTCCCTTGATCATTCTGTTCCATTGCATGTACCTCATTGGTCTGGATAACAGCCATAACCAATAGCAAAACTACATTAAAATTTTGCATAATATTTGGAGATAAAATATGACCAACATCTAGACTATGGTATATTTTTATTTATAGGAAAATAACATGGGTAAATGATGGTGTCATAGGCAGGAAGTATGACCTAACATTCTCTCATACTAATGAAGTATGAGAAAGTTATGGAATTTGTAAAGAAGCAAATAAATAGCCAAGGGACATACTTCCAGCTAAGTTCTAGGTATTTCTACCTAACTGGATCACTGACCCCAACTGCCTCACTGTTGTTACAGCACAGGTGAGTTAACATGGTTTAAAGAACCTTAATCTGTCCATGTCCTGAATCACTGGGATTTAATTTTATAGTATACTTTTTCTTCACACTAAATTTGCTATGAGTGTTTTACAAGTGTTTGAAGTTTAAATTGCAATTTTATAGATATATCACTCTACTTATTTCCAACTGGGCTTAATATACCATGCTTGCCACAAATTCTCTCATCTATGAGCCAGCTTTCTAAAATAGCAATAAACTTGAAGTAAATTTTAAAAGTAAATACCAGCTCAATTCCAAATGCACAACGGAAATAAGCAAAACAACTAGACACTTAAGAGGTAAGAGTTATATCCCTTTCTGTCTGGAGGAGATGGTTCTCCCAGATTTTGTGAGCATCCCTATGATGAACAAAAAGTTCTTTTTACTCAAGCAATGTACCTAGATGGAGATGCAGTTAGCACATACCTATAGAAACAGCATTTTCTCTTAGTCCAGCAAATTTATATAATAATAACTAATAGTTATGGTGTTTAAAGCTTTACAAAATGCTTCACAAATTTAAAAAATACTTTGTTGTCACAGAAACCCTGTGAGATAGGTACTATTGTTATCCCCATTTTACAGATGAGAAAACTGGAACGAACAGTTTAAGTGATTTACCCAGGGTCACAGAGTGATGAAATATCTGAGGCAAGCTTTAAATTCAGGTACTGTGCACCCAGCACTTTATTCTCCATGACACCCAGCTGCTTCCTCCTCCTCCTCATTATCATTGCCAATTACCAGTAGCTCATCTTCCTGTGATGATTCCCCCTCATCTTTCCTACATTGTTCCTAAAATAACACATACTCACAATTATACCACTTCTGATTCCCAGCTTTGTAGGGTCTAAAAGAACTAGTGTTCACTGACACAGTCTCTAAATTATAGAGTGAACTCCAAGTCATGGAGAATAATACAAAATAATACTGTGATACCTTAGTGAATCTATGGTCCCAGAAATACGTGTACTAATGCTTCAAGTATCAATAGCAATACACAAATACCTTTTCTGCATATTTGATTCTTATCTGAATCCGAGTGCTCCATAAGAAGGTGGAAATAATATTGTTATTGGAATCAAAGCATGAGGCTCTGAATCTCATCATTCCCACCTGTGACCTTGGGCAAGTAATCCCAACTTTTCAGAACTTAGTTTCCTCATCTGTAAAATAGAGATTTGTATTAAGGGGGATAGGAGATCTCCAATCCACTGGAAGTTTACATCTCAACTCACTAGCTAATTCACTTTGAGTTAGTCAATTTCTAAATCTCAGTTTCCTCACCTGAAAAATGGGTATGACTAGGAGCATGATATTGCCCTCTATAGTAATAGGGAAGGTACCGGGGAGGATTAGATGGAAAGATAACAAGTTCGGTTTTGGTCATACATAGTTTAAGACACCTAGTGGATACACAGTTTGAGAAGTCTAAAATGCAGTTGGAGATGAAAGATTGGGGATCTTTCTGCTGCCTAGAAGCAGTAAGGGACCAGTTGAAATTGAGTAAGATAAATTTGTAGTCTTGTTTTAAGCTTTAATATCTAAAACTACACTGACAGTATTCTTCTTAGGAGTCTAGATTTTGACTTTCATTTCTTGAAACTAATTGTGGGTGTTTACACCTCCTCCTTATGCATCTAATTATTTATTTTACTACCAATCCTACTTAATTTTTTTCCTTTGTCTTAATAGCTCCACAACCAAAGCCACAGCTGTACCCACTTCACTTTGAGGCTTCAACTAATATTTATGATCTCTGTTGATATATTTCAAAAGAATAATTGCTGTTTGCACAAATTAAGTTGGGGAAATGGTAGCCTAATACATTTGAGCAGTATTTACATTAAATATGTATAACAACAGTGTTATTTTAAGTGTTACATTTGAACTATCTTGAATTATTCACTCATAGATAGTTCTACATAGTTGAAATTTTACTATAACCAAACTAATCTACTCCAATATTTAATTATCAAGAAAACTAAGACTAAATCCACATCTTTAGGTTAAATGCTGATTATTCAAGTGGAAATAAACAAAATCAAATTTCACTTCTGATGATCAGAATGCTTAAAATTTCTACAACATGTATCATTTTGATGGAAAAATAAAAATCTAATGGACATTTTTTAATGTTTTTTCTTTCCTCTTGGAATTACGAAACTTATAGACCTAAAATAATAATAGTAGCTAGCATTATTGTGCTTCAAGATGTACAAAGTATTTTACATAGATGAATAAGGCATGTATAAATAGTAGTTCTGAAGAAAAAAATCTGATGGTATTTGTGGACTGCAAACTCAGTATGAGTCAGTACTGTTATGTATCAATTAAAATGCCTAATGTATTCTCAGGCTGCATTAAGAGGAGACATAGGGAAATAACAGACCCATGCATTATGTTTTCATCAGACCCTATCTGGAATATCATGTTCAGTTTGGGGTACTACACATTTAGGATATTGATAAAACTGAAGAATATACAGAGGAGGAAAACCAGGATGGTAAAAGGAGTTTTTAGTTAAAAGAACTGTATATATTTAGCTTGGAAAACAGAAGGCTTGGGCCAGGTGAGGGGTGGAGGGAAAGGGATTATGGTTTTTAAATGGATTTAATGTGAGGAAAGATTAAACTTGCTGTTTTGCTTTAGAGTGTCAAGCCAAGAACAAAAGATAGAAACTGAATAAAGGAAAATTTAGGCTTGACATATGAATAAACAAAAACTTTCTAGCATTTAGAACTGTCTAAAACAAATGCTTCAAGTGTTGGTGTGCTCCTTTTTCTGAAGGGTCTTTAAACAGAGGCTAGATGATCCCCTTTCAGCTATGCAATAGTGGAGACACCTTTTATATATCAGTTGTACTAGTTGGCCATTGAGGACTAATCCAGCTTTCAAATTCTGTGATTCTGTAAATTTGTGTTTATAGATTAGGTTTTGGAAGGCACCTAGGGAGAAAGTACAGGTAATAAAAATTGGGAGTAAAATATCAATTTAGCTTATCTTCATAAAGCATTTTTGATATGCGTGATACACAGACACATACATAAGCATATACATACATATACACACATACACATGCATATTTATATATATGTATAAGTATGTATACTTATACACATATACATACACACATAGTATACATATAGACATATATATGTAAAAACATATACACATATAGAGATAGACATACACACATTCATACATACATCTTTATATACTTATGTGGATGTATGTATATATGTATGTGTATGTATGTGTGTATAGATAGACAGATAGATAGATAGATAGATAGATAGATAGATAGATAGATAATTAGTTAGTTTATGGTGTTTTCAGGGAAGACTCTTACCTGTAGTGTGAGGGCTGCTAAACCCTTTTCAGGACTAGTTTCTACTTTGGTGTCCATCTGTTCTACCTAATTCTCACCTGAGGCTCCAAGAATTTGCAGCATATACAGTGCCATACTGTGGTAACTGTTTTAGCAGATAGGCTAAACCAGGTTGAGAGTAACCAAGGAGTCTCAAACCTATTTGTGAGTTAGGGGAGTATATACCCCAAGCACATGAAGACTTCACTTGGTGGAATGGGTGGGTAGATGAGAAGAATTTGTTCCAGTGACCATGAAGGCAGCTGATGTTGGCACTGTGAGTACTTAGAGTGTTGTTAGACATTGAAGATTCCAGGGTCATCCACTGTATCTTGAACCATCACCAGTCATCTTGACTGTCTTGTCACTAGACTTTGATGACTCCAGAGGAGAGAGTGAAACTGACAATTTTGTGCAGTTCTGCCTCATGTAAATCCAACTTATGCATGAGTCAAGAGGTGTCACTCATACAATTTTACCATTTTTATCTATCTCAAAGTCCTATTGTAACAGGTAAGTGATAAAGCAACAGGTACAGATCCAATGGAAGCTGTAGTCACAACTCTGTACATAGTGGTTTAGGCTATAAGGTTGTCTTCTCACGGGAAGCAGTAGTGGGATTGAGCAGTCCTCTGGGTGACTGAGCAGACTTTTAAGGACTGCACTGCTCACCTCCTGGTGTGAGGGAGGGACTAGAAAAATGCCCTAAAAATTCTCTGCTTATCCAATTCTGACCTGATTACGATGGCAGGCAGGGACCCCACCCTGTGGCTGAAACACAAAAAAAAAAATGTAGAAAAACTTCAGAGAAGATGATCTGACTCACCATCAAAAAGAAACGTGCACACTTGTGAGCACTGCAAAACCCAGTACTACTGAAAGATGAAGTTTTTTTTGCAAGAAAATTTATTAGGTATCACATCCAATAGCACCCCTTAGTGAAATAAGGCAGGCAAATGAAGGGCCACTTACTGAAGTCTGAGCCTGATATACATCTTTTGGAATGGTCAAAGTGAAGAGGAGTGGTGAAGCTGCTGTAGGTTTTGCAGTCTAAACTAATCTAGTCAATAAGCTTGTATGCCTACCAAAAGGAGTCAACAACAGGTTCATGACAATGTGATTGCCACCATCATCAGTGCCTCTACTCCAACCATGATGAACTCTGATGAGGTCAAAGAAAAATTTTATAAAGACCTAGAGAACCTTATCATCCATGTGCCAAAAATAGACAAGCTAAGAATTCTGGGTGACTTCAGTGTTAAGAGTAGTGTCAGGAGGAATGGGATTGGAAACAGCAATCATAATGGTCACTTACTACTAAAGACTCCTGCATCTCGTAATCTTCTCATCACCAATACTGTTTTCCATTTACCTAACACAATGAAACTTCGCAGATGCACTCTCACAGCAAACATTGGCTTTTAACAGACTATATGAATTTAAGGAGAAGAGACAAAAAGGGTGTGAGAGCAATGAAGGCAATGTGTGGTGAAGAGTGCTGAACTAATCATAGATTTATCCTCTCCAAACTAAGTATTCACATTCAACAAAAGTAGCACCACCAAGGCAAAATGACTACCAGAAGAATAACAGATAAGAGCTTTTCTCTAGTGGGAACAGTTTGTTGTTAACTTAGAGGAAAAGTTGAGCCAACATACAGTTGGCAATAATAGAGGAGAAAAAGAGTGGGCAGCTTTCAGGGATTTGGTATACAGCACTGTTTTGCTCATCTGGGTTAGAACACTCACAAACATCGAGACTGGTATGATGAAAATGTTGGGCAAATTCAGAACCTGATAAGTGAAAAATGAGAACTCCACAGGATTTAACCAGCAGGATAGTTCATCCAACTCTAAGAAGACAGCATTTAATTCCATCAAAAGTAAAGTACAAGTGAAGCTTAGAGAGATGCAGCGTTCTTGGCTTAGTAAGAAGGCAAATGAAAATAAGTTTTATTCTGATGGTAATAATCTAAAGCACTTTATGATGCCCTGAAGGCTATTTATGTGCCTAATGACCTATGGTCCATGCCAACTACTCAGTACTGATGGAGCCACATTGATTAGTGATAAGGACATGATGATCCTAGAGAGATGAGCTGAACACTTCCATATTGCTCTCAAGAGACCATCATCAATCAATGTTGAAGTTGTTGACTGTTTACCTCGAATTGAAGTCAATTCCACTCTAGTCAAATTTCCCACTGGAGAAGAGGTTTTGAATACCATTAGGTTCCTTTAGTGTGGCAAAGCAGCTGATTCTATTCTAGGTAATATTTACAAGGCTGGAGGTGCATTGCTTATACAAAAACTGACTGAGATTTTCCACATTATATGGCAAGAGAAGATTATCCCCCAGGATTCAAGGATGGCTCCATTGCCCATCTCTATAAAAGTAAAGGGAATAGATTGTTCTATGACAGTCACAGAGGGCTGGCACTCTCTCTCTCTCTCTCTCTCTCTCTCTCTTTGTCATTGCCAGCAATATTCTAGCCAGAGTTCTCCTTAACAGGCTGATCTTTCACATCGAAGATGGTCATCTACCTGAGAACCATTGTGTCTTCAGAAAGGGCTGAGCAACAGTAGTATGGCATTTGCTGCCTGATAACTCCAGAAGAAATGCCAGGAGCAGAACAGGTCTGAAAAACATATTTTTTGATCTGACCAAGGCATTTGATACTGTCAGTCATGACGGCTTATGGAAAATTCTTTCAAAATTTAATTGCCCAGAGAAGTTCATCAGCATTATATGTCAATTTCATGATGGCATAAATGCATATACCATGGGCCACTTGGGGTATTACTTTTTTAAATTAATTAATTTTTAGTTTCAACATCCACTCATAAAGATTTTGAGCTTTAAAATTTTCTTTCTACTTGCTGTCACCCTTCCGCAAGATGGCATTCAATCTGATATTGGCTATACATGCTAAACATATTAAACACATTTCCATATTAGTAATGTTGTAAAGAAGAATCAGAACCTAAGGGAAAAACCACAAGAAAGAAAAAAAAAGCAGCAACAAAAAAGAGAAAATAATATGCTTCAAAATGCATTCAGACTCCTTAGTTCTGTCTCTGGATATGGATAGCACTTTCCATCACGAACCTTTTGTAATTATCTTAGATCATTGCATTGCTGAGAAGAGTTGAGTTTATCAGATTTGGTCTTTGTACAATGTTGCTGTTACTGTGTATAACATTCTCCCAGTTTTGCACACTTCACTCAGCATCAGTTAATCAAAATCTTTCCATATTTTTCTGAAATCTGCTGGAACATCATTTCTTATGGACCAATAGTAATTTACTTATTTAACTTTTAACATTCATTTTCCCAAAATTTTGGGTTCCAAATTTTCTCCCCATTTGTCCCCTCCTCCCACCCCAAAACACCGAGCATTCTGATTGCCCCTATCACCAAACTGCCCTCTCTTCTATCATCCCTCCCTTCCCTTGCTCCCCTCTTCTCTTTTGTCCTGTAGGGCCAGATAACTTTCTATACCCCATTACCTGTATTTTTTATTTCTTAGTAGCAAGAACAGTATTCGACAGTTGTTCCAAAAACTTTGAGATCCAACTTCTCTTCATCCCTCCCTCCCCACTCATTCCCTTTGGGAAGACAAGCAATTCAATATAGGCCATGTCTGTGTAGTTTCGCAAATGACTTCCATAATAGTCATGTTGTGTAAGACTAACTATATTTCCCTCCATCCTATCCTGTCCCCCATTGCTTCTATTCTCTCTTTTGATGCTGTCCCTCCCCAAGAGTGTTGAATACAAATTGCCCCCTTCTCCCATTGCCCTCCCTCCATCATCCCCCCCACCCTGCTTATCACCTTCTCCCACACTTTCCTGTATTGTAAGATAGGTTTTCATACCAAAATGAGTGTGCATTTTATTCCTTCCTTGAGTGGAATGTGATGAGTGAACTTCATATTTTTCTCTCACTTCCCCTCTTTTTCCCTCCACTAAGAAGTCCTTTGCTTGCCTCTTTTAAGAGAGATAATTTGCCCATTCCATTTCTCCCTTTCTCCTCACAATATATTTCTCTCTCATAGCTTAATTTCATTTTTTAAGACATGATGCCATGCTATTCAATTCACTCTGTGCTCTGTGTGTGTGTGTGTGTGTGTGTAATCCCACCCACTACCCAGATACTGAAAGTTTCAAGAGTTACAAATATTTTCTTTCCATGTAGGAATGTAAACAGTTCCACTTTAGTAAGTCCCTTATGACTTCTCTTTGCTGTTTATCTTTTCATGCTTCTCTTCATTCTTGTGTTTGAAAGTCAAATTTTCTTCTCACCTCTGGTCTTTTCATCAAGAATGCTTGAAAGTCTTCTATTTCATTGAAAGACCATTTTTTCCCCTGAAGTATTATATTCAGTTTTGCTGGGTAGGTGATTCTGGGTTTTAGTTCTAGTTCCTTTGACTTCTGGAATATCCTATTCCATGCCCTTTGATCCCTTAATGTAGAAGCTGCTAGATCTTGTGTTATCCTGATTGTATTTCCACAATACTTGACTTGTTCTTTCTAGCTGCTTGAAATATTTTCTCCTTGACCAGGGAACTCTGGAATTTGGCCACAATGTTCCTAGGAGTTTCTCTTTTTGGATCTCTTTCAGGCGATGATCTGTGGATTCCTTGAATACTTATTTTGCCCTCTGGTTCTAGAATATCAGGGCAGTTTTCCTTGATAATTTCATGAAAGATGATGTCTAGGCTCTGTTTTTGATCATGGCTTTCAGGTAGTCCCATAATTTTTAAATTGTCTTTCCTGGATCTATTTTCCAGGTTAGTTGTTTTTCCAATGAGATATTTCACATTATCTTCCATTTTTTCATTCTTTTAGTTTTGTTTTGTGATCTTGGTTTCTCATAAAGTCATTAGTCTCCATCTCTTCCATTCTAATTTTGAAAGAACTATTTTCTTCAGTGAGCTTTTGAACCTCTTTTTCCATTGGGCTAATTCTGCTTTTGAAAGCATTCTTCTCCTCACTGGCTTTTTGAACCTCTTTTGCCAATGGAGTTAGCCTATTTTTCAAGGTGTTATTTTCTTCAGCATTTTTTTGGGTCTCCTTTAGCAAGGTGTTAACCTGCTTTTCATGCTTTTCTTTCATCTCTCTCATTTCTCTTCCCAGTTTTTTCTCCACCTCTCTAACTTGATTTTCAAAATCCTTTTTGAGCTCTTCCATGTCCTGAGCCCATTGAATATTAATTATGGATATTTGGGATACAGAAGCCTTGAATTTTATGTCTTTCCCTGATGGCAAACATGGTTCTTCCACATCAAAAAGGATGGGAGGAGATATCTGTTCACCAAGAAAGTAACCTTCTATGGTCTTATTTTTTTTCCCTTTTCTGGGCATTTTCCCAGCTAGTTTCTTTACTTCTGAGTTTCCTTTCCACACGCACCTGGCCTCCAGTTCAGCCCAGCTAGTGTTTAGGGGCTGAGATTCAAATGCTGCTTCCCAGCCTCAGGGCTTTTGGCAGGGGCGGGGCTGTTATTTAGTGTGGGATTATGTTCAGCTGCTCTGGTGGGGGCAGGGCTGCCACACAGGGCTCTGTTCCCTCAGGGGGTTTATGTGGAAACCTTCAACAATGGATCTGAGCTCCTGCCTGCTTTGGGAGCCCCTTTCCACTGCTGCCTCCTGAGGGGGCCTGAGTTATGGGGACACCCTGCTCCCCTCTTGGTGAGCCAAAAAGACTCTCTCACTGACCTTTGGCTTCTGTGGGTGGAGGGACCCAGCCTCGGATGTACTCCCCATATGCTTCGTGGCCAAGGCAGGGCTGGGCTCTGCTCTGGGTCCAGTGACGGACCTTTCGTGTCAGTTTTTCAAGGCTCTCTGGAACAGATATCTCCTCCACTCCGTTGTTCTGTGGCTTCTGCTGCTCCAGAATTTGTTGGGAGTTCTTCTTTACAGGTATTTTATGGGCTGTGGGTTGGGAGCTAGCATATGTGTGTCTTTCTACTCCACCATCTTGGCTCCTCCCTATTCTGTTACATTCTTATACCATGACTTGTTCAGCCATTTCTCCATTGGTGGGCATCCCCTCAATTTCCAATTCTTTGCTACCACTTAAAGAACTGCTACAAATATTTCAGTACATATAGATTCTTTTCCCATTTTTATGATCTCTTGGGGGTACAGACCAAGAAGTGGTATTGCTGGGTCAAAGTGTATGTAGTTTTATAGTCTTTTGGACATAATTTCAAATTGCTTACCAAAATGGTTGGATCAATTCACAACTCCACCAATAATGCATTAGTTTTCCAATTTTCCCACATCTTCTCCTACATTTATCATTTTCCTGTTTTGTCATGTTAGCCAATCTTATAAGTATGATGTGGTACCTCAGAGTTCTTTTGATGTGAGTTTCTCTAATCAGTAGTGAATTAGAGCATTTTTCGTATGATTATTGATAGATTCTAAAAACTTCCTGTTCATTTTCTTTGACCATTTATCAATTTGGGAATGACTTGTATTCTTATAAATTCAACTCAATTCTCTATATAATTTAGAAATGTTTCCGTGTTTTCTGAATTCCTTCTAATCTTGGTTGCATTGTGTTTTTTGTGCAAAACCTGTTTAATTTAATGCAATCAAAATTATCCATTTTGTATTTCATAATGTTCCGTATCTCTTATTCAGTCATTAATTCTTCCCTTAGGGCATTACCTTGAGTAAGCCTACTGAATGGTACTGAATAACTACATTAATTATCTAGTGACAGAGTACAATTCAGTGGATATATTTTCTTATGATTTATGTTGTTAGGTTTTAAATCAAGTTAAACTCATTTTTGCTCACTATCAATTCAATAGATACATATACTATAGTGAGCATGACTTTACAGGCAAGTATATACACAACACTAAGGAGAGGGCATCCCATATGTGTCATTTTCTGTAACCCATCATGGGCATGAAACAGTTGACATAATCCAGGGCAATGACCTTGTTCATGTTCAGAGTCACTATCGCCACATTCTCTCTCTTCCTCAGAAACTTCTTTTGGGTTATCAAGAAGGGATAATAAAACAAGTGGTGATATATATATATATATATATATATATATATATATATATATATATATATATATATATATATATATATATGTGTGTGTGTGTGTGTGTGTGTGTGTGTGTGTGTGTGTGTGTGTGTGTGTATGTATATATGTATATCTGTATTTATTTATCTGTCTGTCTATCTATCTATCTATCTATCTATCTATCTATCTATCTATCTATCTATCTATCTATCTATCTGTCAGTATTGAAGAGGAAGCAGTAAAGCATATGATGAGACAAAGTGTTTGGGAAAAGTTATTACTGATGGAACCTCAGATTGTACCAATTAGTTGTGCTCTATTGACTGCCCATGGTGTCAATCCCAAAGTCCTTATCCCAGAGTTATGGATGAGATTTCCTATACTCCTTACCTACATTGTTTCAACAGACCATAGGCTATTTACCTTAAAGATTTTACTATGCTTGTTAGTAGAGGTGTTGGGCAAAACTGTTCTAGGGTGGTCCAGCTTTTTACAAAGGAAAAGAGAGGTATCTTCAGGGCTCTCACCTGTTTCTCCATAATCAATTACATTGCTGTATTAGAAACTAAGGTTATTTCTTCTACTTCAGATAGCTCTGAAACTGACATATTTTTATTAATTGACATAAAACCATGTACACTATAACTTGTGATCTATTTAAGCGATTAAAAATAAAAAAGTTAATTGTGAATTGACAGTGCATAATTTTTGTCATATACATTGGTTTTAGAGCTCAACCATTACATTACGTGCTACTCTGCTGTAACAGGAACAGATTTTGGTACCATAATAAAGGCACCATTAAAATGGTTTTATTAAAATCTATATGGCATTTATGAATTATAGACTTCCATAGTGTAAAGTTACATAGCTTCAAGAATGTGAAGAAGTTACAATGTACCATTCACATTTTTGACTTAAGAATTTAGACTAGGAGGAGATCATGATACATTGCTTGAAAAGATCCTTTAAAATTGCTAAAATTTAAAATCCACTACCTGGAGTTTCTTCCTTTGATCAATTTCTTTCTCCTTTCATCGACTGGATATTAACAAATTATGTAAAAAAGCAATATACAATCACGTACTTTGCTAGATGGAAAAATAAAAGAAAACAATTTAAATACTCTCTACATCTCCATCAAATTATCTCCTGAAATTTCAATGAACTACCTGCTCAGCTCCTTAGAGTACTAGGGGAAAGGTCCTCAATAACTAATATGCACATATTGTAGAGAAAGACTAAAGGAGCAGGGTGTGTGTGTGTGTGTGTGTGTGTGTGTGTGTGTGTGTGTGTGTGTACGTGTAAGTGCTTCTAGGACTTCAGACAAGCTTTTTTAGATGAAATCTGAGAAGCCATATAATCCCAAATATAACTAAAAAAGAATTCCTTCCGCTAATGTGTGTACATACACATATAATATATATGTATGCATACACATAGGTATATATGCACATATATATTTGTATACACACATTTCAATATCTGCACCTATTCAGTAAGAATGATAATACTAGTTGCATCACCTCACATAGATTTTGTAAGTGATTTATAACTTCATAGGCATGTACTGGAGCCAGATTGGACCAGCTCTGGAGAACTGATGAATTTTCAATGACAATATATATTTCGCACAGTTCCTCTATGATTTTGATTTATACTACTACTTGTCTATATTGTGAGAGCTTTTCTTTCCATGGAATTTTATGCTTTTAAATATTCAGAAGGTCAATATAAATCAAAATGTTATACTTCTCAAAATTTTTTTGGACTGGAGAACAGCTGACAACAATTTGTGATTATGGTAAGGTTTTAAAAAGAGAGATTTTCTTTGTTGAGATTTTCTATGATATCTTGGTATTCATTTTTATTATTTATTTTAAAAATTCATTTGAAATTTTGAATTCTGTATTCTTTTTCTCCTCCAAGTAATACTCTTACCCATTGAGAAGGAAAGCAATGTGATATGAGTCATACATGTAAAATCATGCAAACATTTCCAAATTGGTAATTCTGCAAAACAAATCAAGAAAATTAAGCAAAGTAATATACATATATGGAAAATTTCAGTTTTCACTCACAGCTCATCTGTTCTCTCTTTGGGGGTAGACTGTATTTTTCATAATAAATCCTATAGAATTTTTTGGATTAATTAATTAATCAGAGTAGCTAAGTTTCATGGTTGATATCATTAAAATAGTGCTAATGCTGTGTACATTAATCTCCTGGATCTGCTCACTTCACTCTATTTCAGGCTGTATAAGTCTTTTCAGGTTTTCCTGAAACTATACTGCTTGTCATTTTGTATAGCACAATTACTATTCCATCACATTCATATACCACAACGTTCAGCAATTGCCCAATTGATAAGTATCTCTCAAATTTCAAATTCTTTGCCACCACAAAAAGGGCTACTATAAACATATTTGTATAAATAGGTTCTTTTCCCTTATTTTGGTCACTTCAGGATAAAGACATAGCAGAGGCATTACTGGGTAAAAATTTTTATTACAATTCAGGTGTAGTTCCAAATTTTTATCTAGAATGTTTGCATCAGTTTACAACTAGATTGACAGGAAAGTTTTGTTTTTCTGATTTCTTGAAATATAATGTCTATTTTTACCAAGGATTTTAGGCAGTCTATTATTTCTTTAATTATCTCTCTTCAATCTGTTTTCAGGTCAGTTGTTTTTCTAATGAATAGTTTATATTTTCTTCTGTTTTCCATTCTTTTGACTTTTTAATTGTTTCTTAATGTCTCATGGAGTCATTAGCTTCCATTTGACCAATTCTAATTTATCCTTGTTGCACTAATTTGTTTATAGCATCAATCTTTATACCTAGATTATGTACCCATCTGGACTTTATTCTTGTGTATGCTGTCAGGCATTGGTCTATGGATAGTTTCTGCCACACTTTAATCCAGTTTTCCCAGAAGTTTTTGTCAAACAGTGAGTTCTTTTCCCAGAAACTGGGGTCCTGGGGTTTATCCAATGATAGATTGCTATATTCATTGACTACTGTGTCTTGAGTACCTAGCGTATTTCACTTGTCTATCATTCTGTTTCTTAGCCAGTACCAAGTAGTTTTGAAAACTGCTGCTTTATAATACAATTTGAGATCTGGTAGAGCTAGGCCACCTTCCCTAGCATTTCTTTTCATTAGTTTCCTTGCTATTCTGGACCTTCTCTTCCAGGTGAATTTTGATATTATTTTTTCCAGCTCTAGAAAACAATGATCAGATAGTTTGATTGGTACGGCACTAAATAAGTAAATTAATTTAGGTAGAATTGTCATTTTTATTATATTGTCTCGGCCTACCCACAAGCAATTGATGTTGTTCCACTTACTTAGATCTAATTTTATTTGTACGAAAAGTGTCTTGTAATTGTATTCATATAATACCTGAATTTGTTTTGGAAGTTAGACTCCCAAATATTTTATAGTGTCTACCCTAGCTTTAAATGGGATTTCTCTTTCTATCTTTTGCTGTTGGGATTTATTAGTAAGATATAGAAATGCAGAAGATTTGTGTGGGTTTATTTTGTAACCTGCAACTTTGCCAAAGTTGTTTATTATTTCAAGTGGTTTTTTACTTGAATCTCTGCGAATCTCTAAGTATATCATCATATCATCTGCAAAGAGTGCTAACTTGGTTTCTTCTTTGCCCATTCTAATTCCTTCAATTTCTTTTCCCTCTCTTATTGCTACAGCTAATATTTCTAGTACCATATTGAATAATAGTGGTGATAGTGGACATCCGTGTTTCACTCCTGATCTTGTTAGAAATGCATCTGACTTGCTTGCTGAGGGTTTTAGATACATATTGCTTACTCTTCTGTGGAAAGTTCCGTTTATTGCTATGCTCTCCAGTGTTTTTAATAGGAATGGGTGTTGTATTTTGTCAAAAGCTTTTTCTGCATCTATTGAGATAATCATGTGGTTTCTGTTAGGTTTGTTGTTGATATGATCAATAATGTTAATAGTTTTCTTAATATTGAATGAACCCTGCATTTCTGGCATGAAACCTACCTGATCATAATATATTACTCTCATGATGAGTTGTTGTATTCTTTTTACTAAAATCTTATTTAAAATTTTTGCATCTATCTTCATTAGAGAAATTTGTCTATAATTTTCTCTGTTTTGTCTGTTCCTGGATTAAGTATCAAAACCATATTTGTATCATAAAAAGAATTTGGGAGGACTCCTTCTTCCCCAATTTTCAAATATAGTCTATATGGTATTGGAATTAACTGTTCTTTAAATGTTTGATACAATTCACTTGTAAATCTATCTGGCCCTGGAGATTTTCTCCTAGGGAGTTTATTGATGACTTGTTCAATTTCTTTTTCTGAGATGGGATTAAGTATTCAACTTCCTGTTCTGTTAATCTGGGCAATTTATATATTTTTTAAAAATACTCATCCATCTCATTTAGATTGCCGAATTTATGGGCATAAATATGGGCAAAATAATTTCTAATTATTGTTTTAATTTTCTCCTCATTGGAGGTGAGTTCACCCCTTTCATTTTTGATTTTAATAATTTGCTTTTCTTCTTCCTTTTTTTTGGTCAAATTGACCAAAAGTTTGTCAATTTCATTGTTTTTTTCATACAACCAACTCTTACTTTTATTTATTGGTTCAATGGCTTTCTTAATTTCAATTTTATTTATCTCTTCCTAGGTTTTCAGTATTTCTAATTTGGCATTAACTTGGGGATTTTCAGTTTGTTCTTTTTTGAGCTTTTTCAGCTGCATGCCCAATTTATTGATATCCTACTTCTCTCTTTTATTCATGTAGGCATTCAAAATATAAAGCTTCCCCTATGAACTGCTTTTGTAGTACCCCAAAGATTTGGTAGGTTGTCTCACTATTGTCATTCTCTTGAATGAAGTAGTTCACTGTTTCTGTGATTTGTTGTTTAACCCATTCCTTCTTTAGCATTAAATTATTTAGTTTCCAATTAATTTTTGGTCTATCTTACCATGGCCTTTTACTACATATGATTTTTATTGCATTATGATCTGAGAAGGATGCATTTACTATCTCGGCCTTTCTACAGTGGATTGGATTGTGAGGTTTTTATGCCCTAGTACATGGTCAATTTTTGAATATGTGCCATGTACCACTGAGAAAAAGGCATATTCCTTTCTATCTCCATTCAGTTTTCTCCGGAGAGCTATCATATCCACCTCATCCAGAGTTTTACTTACCTCCTTAACTTCTTTCTTGTTTATTTTAAAGTTAGATTTATCAAGTTTGGATGGAGAGAGGTTGAGGTCCCCCACTAGTATGGTTCTACTGTCTCTTTCTTCCTGTAACTCGCTTAACTTCTCCTCTAAGAATCTGGATGCTATACCACTTGAAGCATATATGGTTAGTAATGATATTGTTTCATTTTCCATGGTGCCTATTAGCAGGATATAGTTTCCTTCCTTATCTCTTTTGATTAGATCTATTCCTGCTTTTGCTTTGTGTGAGATTAGGATTGCTCTCCCTGTTTTCTTACATCAGCTGAAGCACAATATATTCTGCTCCAAACTTTTATCTTTACCCTATGTGTATCCCCCCACTTTAAATGTATTTCTTTTAGACAACATATTATTGGATTATGGCTTTTAAACCATTATGCTATCCATCTCCATTTTATGGGAGAATTCATCCCATTCACATTCACAGTTATGATTACTATCTTTGTCTTTCCCTCCATCCTTTTTCCCACCATCTGTGCTTTTAGCTCTCCCTTCTCCTTTCCCCCTCCACAATAGAGTTTTAATTTTTGACCACCACCTTGCTCAGTCTTCCCTTGCTTCTATTAGCCCCACTCCCTTTTACTGCCCTTTACCCTTACTACTTCTTCCCTCCCTTTTGTTTCTCCCTTCTTTCTTTCTTTCTGTCTTTGCATCTTTCAGTCTTTCTTTCTGTCGTTCTATTTTTCTTTCTTTCTTTTTTTTCTTTCTTTCCGTCCTTCTGGCTTTCTTTCTGTCTTTCTTTCCTTTCTGTGTTTCTGTGTTTCTGTGTTCCTTCCTTCCTTCTTTCCTTCCTTCCTTCCTTCCTTCCTTCCTTCCTTCCTTCCTTCCTTCCTTCCTTCCTTCCTTCCTTCCTTTCTTCCTTTCTTTCTTCATTTCTTTCTTTCTCTCTCTCTTTCTCTTTCTTCCTTTCTCTCTTTCTTCCGTTCTTTCTTTCTCTCTCTCTTTCTCTTTCTCTCTTTCTTTCTTTCTTTGTTTCTTTGTTTCTTTCTTTGTTTCTTTCTTTGTTTCTTTCTTTTGTTCTTCCTTCCTTCCTTCCTTCCTTCCTTCCTTCCTTCCTTCCTTCCTTCCTTCCTTCCTTCCTTCCTTCTTTCCTCTTTCTTTCTTTCTTTCTTTCTTTCTTTCTTTCTTTCTTTCTTTCTTTCTTTCTTTCTTTCTTTCTTTCTTTCTTTCTCTCTCTCTCTCTCTCTCTCTCTCTCTCTTCTTTCTTTCTTTCTTTCTTTCTTTCTTTCTTTCTTTCTTTCTTTCTTTCTTTCTTTCTTTCTTTCTTTCTTTCTTTCTTTCTTTCTTTCTTTCTCTCTTTCTCCTGGATCTATTTTCCAGATCAGTTCATTTCCAATTAGATATTTTACATTTTCTTCTATATTTTCATTCTTTTTTTAATAGTATTACTTTTTTAAAATTTTTTTATTTATTTAAGTTTTCAACATTCATTTCCAAAAAATTTTGAGTTCCAAATTTTCTCCCCATCTCTCCCCTCTCCCTACCCCAAAACGCTGAGCATTCTAATTACCCCTACCACCAATCTTCCCTCCCTTCTAACATCCTTCCCTTCCCTTATCCCCTCTTTTCTTTTGTCCTATAGTACAAGATAAATTTCTACACCCCATTACCTGTATTTCTTATTTCCCAGTCTCATGCAAGAACAATACTTAACAGTTGTTCCTAAAACTTTGAGTTGCAACTTCTCTTCCTTCCTCCCTACCCACCCATCCCCACTGGAAAGGCAAGCAAGTCAATATAGGCTATATATGTGTAATTTTGCAAATGACTTCCATAATAGTCATGTTGTGTAGGACTAACTATATTTCCCTCCATCCTATCCTGACCCCATTTCTTCTATTCTCTCTTTTGTCCTTGTCCCTCTTCAAAAGTGTTGACTTCTAATTGCTCCTTCCTCCCATTGCCCTCCCTTCCATAATCCCCCACACCGTGCTTATCCCCTTCTCCCCCACTTTCCTGTATTGTAAGATAGGTTTTCATGCCAAAATGAGTCTGCATTTTATTCCTTCCTTGAGTCAAATGTGATGAGATTAAGCTTCACATTTTACCTCTCACCTCCTCCCTCTTTCCCTCCATTGAAAAGTCTTTTTCTTGCCTTCTTGATGAGATATAGTTTGTCTCATTCCATTTCTCCCTTACTCCTCCCAATATATTCCTGTTTCACCCCTTAATTTCATTTTTTTTAGTTATGATCCCTTCCTATTCAACTCACCCTGTGCTCTCGGTCTCTCTCTCCATGTGTGTGTGTGTGTGTGTGTGTGTGTGTGTGTGTGTGTGTGTGTGTGTGTATAATCCTATAACCTACTCAGATAGTGGAAAATGTTTCAAGAGTTACACATATTGTCTTTCCATGTAGGAATGTAAACAGTTCAACTTTAGTAAATCCCTTATGATTTCTGTTTCCTCTTTACCTTTTCATGCTTCTCTTGATTCTTTTGTTTGAAAGTCAAATTTTCTTTTCAGCTGTGGTCTTTTCATCAAGAATGCTTGAAAGTCCTCTATTTCATTGAAAGACCATTTTTCCCCTCAAATAGCATACTCAGTTTTGCTGTACAGGCAATTCTTGGTTTTAGTCCTAGTTCCTTTGATTTCTGGAATATCATATTCCACGCTCTTTGATCCCTTAATGTAGAAGCTACTAGATCTTGTGTTATCCTGATTGTATTTCCACAATACTCAAATTGTTTCTTTCGGGCTGCTTGTAATATTTTCTCCTTGACCAGGGAACTCTGGAATTTGGCTACCATGTTCCTAGGAATTTCTCTTTTTGGACCTCTTTCAAGAGGTCATCAGTGGATTCTTTCAATATTTATTTTGCCCTCTGGTTCTAGAATCTCAGGGCAGTTTTCCTTGATTATTTCATGAAAGATGATGTCTAGCTCTTTTTTTGGTCATGGCTTTCAGGTAGTCCCATAATTTTTAAATTGTCTCTCCTGGATCTATTTTCCAGGTCAGTTGTTTGTCCTATGAGATATTTCACATGATCTTCCATTTTTTCATTCTTTTGATTTTGTTTTGTGATTTCTTGGTTTCTCATAAAGTCATTAACCTCCATCTCTTCCATTCTAATTTTGAAAGAACTATTTTCTTCAGTGAGCTTTTGAACCAGCTTTTCCATTTGACTAATTTTGCTTTTTAAAACATTCTTCTCCTCATTGGCTTTTTGAACCTCTTTTGTCTATTGAGTTAGCCTATTTTTAAAGGTGTTATTTTCTTCAGCATTTTTTTGGGTCTCCTTTAGCAAGTTGTTGACTTGCTTTTCATGCTTTTCTTGCATCTCTCTAATTTCTCTTCCTAATTTTTCCTACACCTCTCTTACTTGATTTTCAAAATCCATTTTGAGCTCTTCCATGGCCTGCGATCATTGAATATTTATTTTGAATATTTGGGATACAGAAGCCTTGAATGTTATGTCTTTCCCTGATTGTAAGTATTGTTCTTCATCATCTGAAAGGATGAGAGAAGATATCTGTTCACCAAGAAAATAATGATATACAGTCTTACTTTTTTTCCCTTTTCTAGGCATTTTCCCTACCAATTCTTTGACTTTTGGGTCCTTTGTCAAGAGTAGGATACACTCTGGAGATCTGTAAGATCTCAGTTCCTCCAAGGTGGCACAGTACAAGCATGTACACTGGTCTGGGAGCAACACAGAAATTTTTGTGCCCAGAATCTTTGAGTAGTAGAGTTTCCACTCCACAGCCACCTTGCCTCCAGTTCCACCAAGCTCTGGGGACTGAGATTCAGATAAGCTGGGGGGGGGGGGCAGGGCTTCCATTCAGTGTGAGAAAAATATCAGCTGCTCAGTTCCTCCAGGATCATTAAGTGGGGGCTGGGCCACCACATAGAGCTGTGGTAGGATCAGCTGCCCCCAGGGGCTTTATGATCCAACAGTGGAGGCAGGCTGCTGTGGGAGCTACCTGATGCAGCCTCTGCAGCCCCCACCTGAGGCCAGAGCTATGGGAAGACCCTGCTCCCTTCTTTGGCAGCTGAAAAAACTCTCTCACTGGCTTTTGACATCTGCGGGTTGAGGGATCTACATACAGCCTCTATTGCTGCTGAGGATTCCACCCTTGAGGCCTGTTTGAGTACTTCTCCAGGGGCTCTGCCATGCAGCCAAGCCAGACTTTTCCTGTAGGCCTTTCAGGACACCCTGGGCTGGAAATCTCCTCCACTTGTTCTGTGACTTCTGCTGCACTAGAATTTGTTGAGTCTTTCTTTGCAGGTATTTTATGGGCTGTGGGGGGAAAGCTAGTGTATGTATGCCTTTCCACTCTGCCTTCTTGGCTCAACCCCCCACCCCCCCCATCTTTTCGTTCTCTAGATTTTGTTTGACTGATTTTTGATGTCTCATAGAATCATCAGCTTCTATTTGTTCAATTCTAATTTTCATCAAATTGTTTTCTTCAGTTAACTTTTGTATCTCCTTTTCCATCTGTCCAATTATTCTTTTAAAGGAATTATTTTCTCCATTTAGTTTTTGTACTTCCTCTTTCATTTGTCTGATTTTCCCAGTTAAGTTTTGTGCTTCCTTTTCCATTTGTTCAATTTTCCTTTTTAAAAAGCTGTTCTCTTCAGTGCATTCTTTTTTCCTGTTTTCAAAATCATTGGCCATTTTTTTCCTTTATGTCCTTCTTCAGCTCTTCCAAATGAACTGCATTTGTGCAGTTTATAGTCCATTCTGAAGTTTCAGATGGGAGTGCTGTCTCAATGCTAACCTCTTTGGTATTTGTGTTTTGGTCCTTGTCTCCATAGAAAGATTCTATGGTCTTTTCCTTCCTCCTTTGCTTCTTGCTCATGATGCTGAGGCTTTGTGTGTTGTGGTCTCAGGTTCTATCACCTAGACTCTAAAGAACTTGGTGCTGAACTGGCTAGTGTCAGAAAGCAAAGGCAGGTGAAATCTGTTTGATTTTCCTTGGATTAACCTTGGAGCTAGCTTGGTAAGTTTGTGGGAAGGGTGGTCTGGTCATGGGAGGTCTCCTCAGCTGGGCTAAAGCAAAGGCAAGCTCAGGGTTTGATGATCCCGGCTGTCTTCCCATTTCCTTTGGAGTGATTAGGCACACCTAGGTTCTAGTGTGAAGCTCTGCACCCCTGGAGCTAAGGCTGTCTGGGATAGCTGTTTCTCAGCCACAGTAAGGGGAATATTCCTATGCTATTTTCCTAGCCTCACATACTATGAGATTGTTTGCCCCTTCTTCTAATCCCATTAATCCAGGATTTTTCTAGGGAAATATTTTATGCTTCTTTCAAGTTGAAAAACGGAAGAGGGAGAGAACATTTACCAATCACTCCTCCATTTTGGCTACTGGATGTTCAAGTAGATGATTTACAGACATTTAACCTGTGGGCTGAGAGTCTCTGTGCAGCTGGTGCAGATACCTGGTCCTACTTCCATTGCCCTCACTTGCTGGGCTCCGCTTGACTCTCATCCTGAGCTGCTATCCCGCTGAGGTGCCACTTCCTCTCGTATTTTTCTTGTATTACTCTCGTTTTGTTCCCAATTTATCCTCTACCACTCTTATTTCTTTATTTATTTCTTCTGGGAATTTGTGTTGGGCTTGTGTCCAATTTGCACTTTTTCTTTGAGACTTCACTTGTAGCTCTTTTCACATTGTCATCTTCTTCTGAGTTTGTCCTGGTCTTGCCTACCATCACAGTTGTTTTTGGTTGGTTTTTTTTTTTTTTTTTTTTTTTATGCTTTGATTCTTTGTTGTTATTTTCTCATTTTTTCCCAAGCCTGTGTCTTGACTTTGAACTTGATGTTAAGTTGGAGTCTAGTCACTTAGATATTAGAAGGCATGGCCCCAAGCTTTGGGGGTGTTGGGTTTTATTTTGTTGGTACTGCGGTTTTCAGAGAAAATTCTGGGAGTCTGCAAGTTTTCCGTGCTTTCAAGTTTTTATGATCTAGGGAGAGTTATGATCACTGCTTTCCTGGCCTGTGCTCTGGTCTTTACCCAGTATAGGCCCCAGATATTGGAAGCCACAAGTGCTAGTGCTCCTTCTAGCCCTAGAATTATGACTAGGTCTTCTATTCTCCAGTATCTCTAAGCAAAAATGTTTCTGTCCTCCCTGAAACTACAACCCAAAACTTCAAATGAGAAATACAGCTGTCAAATAGCACCCAGTCTTGAAACCTGTTCCAACAAAGGTTTCCCTATAATCTTTTTATGACTATTTTTCTGACCTCCTTGTCAAGAGCTCCTGAAGGTGCTACTGCTACCTCGAAGGCCCGCCACAGGAATGTGCTATAGACTGGCCCACAATCTGGTGTTACATACCTTGCCTGCTGACTTCCCAAGTTTTATTAGTCTGAAAAAATGTATCTTCCTAAATTTTGTTAGTTCTGCATCTCTAAAATTTGATTTGATGAATTATTTCAAATTTATTTGGAGTAGAATGTTGGCAGAATTTGGTTAGATTGCTGCCCCCACTCCTCCATCTTGTTTCTACCTCTCCAAATTATCAAGTTCTTCATAGAATTTCTAAATTTCTTCTTCTGCAGCAAGTATTGTCAAACAAGTCATAGGCATCTTTCTAGTGCTTTGTTTCCTGTATTCGTCTTGAATATTCAAAAGAAAATGATCGTATAAAACTAGCTAAACTAATTTCTTGACTTTCAAAGTGAACTGTGAGTCAGCTTTCATATAGTTGCAATTTCATGATGCATTTACTTTGGTGGCCCTCAGTAAACCAACACCACTTGATTCTCTAAACAATGATTTTTCAATCAGTTGATCAATAAACATTTATTAATCACTTCTGTATCCAGGATGATAAGATCTACCTAGATTAGGACTCAGCAGAGTTTCCAAGCTTCTAGTATCATTTCCTTGAATCAATGAGGAAACAAAGACAAATTTTTGTGGAAAAATAAAAGTGTAAGAGAAAAAAAAGGATTAGACCTAATGT
Organism: Notamacropus eugenii; assembly: GCF_028372415.1. Taxonomy (NCBI): domain Eukaryota; kingdom Metazoa; phylum Chordata; class Mammalia; order Diprotodontia; family Macropodidae; genus Notamacropus; species Notamacropus eugenii. The sequence goes on along the minus strand of NC_092875.1, from coordinate 227,170,578 downwards.
TCAGTATTTGAAATTAATTCTATGCCATATCTGTGACTATTTGAATCCATATATATGATTATGTGTGTATACACATGTACACACATGCACACACATATATACATACAAATAATTTATATAATATATATTATACATACACATATACACACGTGTGCATAAAGGTAGGTACACCCACACACACACACACACACACACACACACATATATATATATATATACAGATATATTTATACATGGTTATATATATGTGAATATATATCTATTTATCTATAAGCATATGTGTGCCTTGTGCATGTACATTAGCTTCAGGTTTCTATGAATGTATCTTGTGGTGAATTTGACTGTTTTCTATTTGGGGGGTGGAATTAACCCTGCAATCATTTTTAGTGAACTGAATTAATGTAGTTTGAACTCTGAAATTCAAATGTGGGTAAAAAAAATAAAACAACCTCCTTTCTACTAATCTCCTGCTACCTGGAATCACTGAGTTTCACACAACTCTAGTTCTAATCCATTAGAGTTAACAACTTTCAGAGCCATTAGAGATAACAACTTCCTCATCACAGTTCTTCATGACACCCCTCCTGTGAAATTGTATGCAAACCAGATCAAATGAAAATAAGTGCATTCAATTCTGTTGATAAAATTTATTTGAGGTATAAAAACAGATTCTTTGGTTAAGTTATGAGACACACAGTTTACTTCATTGAACAGGGGCCTAGCAGGATCTTGTCTATAGGAATGTATAGGTATGGGATTGTCTCCTGTAGGATTGATATCAGAACCCAAGGATACCTCTTTAACCCTAACAACACAGGTCAAACTTGGGAAAAGGCCTACCTTCTTTTTTGTATTTGTCCAGCTTAATGCATATAACCTTACATGATACAAAGGAATGAAGACATTTCAGTCTCAGGGATACCATTGTCTACACAGCTTACCTTTGGAAGAGAGTTGAGTGTCATTGGTGGTAGTGTCATTTGCTCAAACCTGAGATACACCGTAAAATTGATTTTTCACTACTGTGAGTCTTACTGAGTATGTATTGATAGGCCATTCTGTATCCTCTTCCATTAAAAAATTGTGAAGGGACATAATTCCTGGTACTCTTGTACCAGTCATTTAGCTTCTCTTTGTATCAGTTTTGCTCTTTTGTAAAATGGGGATAACAATAGCACCTACCTTCCATTATTGGTTTGAGGATCAAATGAGATAATAATTATAAATCACATAGCACAGTTCTTGACATATAATAAATGCTATATAAATGTTAGCAATAAGGATGTTTATATGGCAGCTTATGTATTCAAAATCATACAGTAGATGGGAATTGTAAGAATCTTGAAAAAGTCTTCTAGTTCCTTATATTTAGGGAAAGTATTTCCTATTTTATATACTTTTAATTTTATTAATATGAAATTATTTTGATATTCCCCAGTTTTGTTGTTCTTTAGTCTTTGTCAGTCACTTCCAACTCTTTATGACTCCATTTGGGGTTTTCTTGGCACATATACTAGAGTGGTTAAATTTCCTTCTCCAACTCATTTTATAGTTGAGAAAACTAAAGCAAAGAGGGTTAAGTGACTTGCCTAGGGTCACACAGCTAGTAAATGTGGTCAGATTTGAACTCAGGAAGGTGAGTTTTCCTAACCCAAGTCCCAGCATTATATCTGTTGTACCACCTAGCTGCCCAGTTCTTCAGTTTTCATCCCATTGAAACCAATACTACCCTGGAGGACTTAATATTTTCAGGTTCAGAATTTTACTCTGGGCCTCCACTGTGTGGATTAATGAACATACTTTATGGTCCCATTCAATGTAGGTAGACTCCAACCATGCTTTTTACTTGTACACTTATCCTATATTACCACTCTTCTTCACTATATATATCTCCCTACCCCGCCACTACCACTTTCTAATTCTGGAAAAAAGAGAAAAGAATTATAGCATGATTGCTACTCTCCTGTGGTTCTACTCAACACTTCTAAAAGTTTCAGAGCTAAAATAATCTTTTCTGGTCACCACTCACCTATACTTCTTGTCTTTCTGCATCAGAATATTTGCTTCTTGAGGACAAAGACCCTTTTGCAAATGTAATCCCAGTGCATACACAAGTGCTTGAAGCATAAGGACTTAATAAACATTTTTTTCATTCATTCATCATTTTCCAATTATCAGAAATTCTTCTTCAAAACCAATGACAGATTTCCTAGAATATTTTGCTACTTTAATACTTTCCAAGTCACATTTTTAATAAAATTTTCTCATACGATTGTTTCACATTCATCAATTAGCTTTTCATTCTTACAGATTTTAAAGAAACATCACTTCTGTTGATAAAATTGATTTGAGATATAAAAACAGATTCTTTGGTTAAGTTATGGGACTCCTATTTTGCTTCATTGAACAGAGGCCTAGCAGGGTCTCTTCTAACAGAACTTAGATATATAGGATTAAAGAAATCCATGCTAGAATTAATTAAACCTATATGTGAATGAGAATTTCCTTTTGATACTTTTTTTGATAACTCAAGAGATGAGAGTGATTCCATCCTCTATTTGGATAACTTAAGTTCTTACCCTTAAATTGAAGTAGACTTGATTATCTACTATCTTTCCTATTAATGTATTAGGGCAACACTCTATTGTGATGACATAGAGGTGACTTTGAGTTCATAAAAGATAGTATTAATAAAACAGCAAGGCTTCAAGTATGGGCCTAAAAACACTGTACATCTGTCATCCCTACAAAATTGATCAATAAAAGAGACTGCAGATCAAGTGCTCTTTTATTTAGTCCCTATTGCTCATGGGAAAGTGTCACAGTATGTGTCAAATGGGAATAGAAGAATGCCAGCTGAAATCTTTCAGTTTTGAAATATTAAAATAAATATAAGATTATATTATTATTATTAAATTACATATCTTTAACTCTGGTATTTTCAACAGAAATGCTTGAAAGTCCTCTATTTCATTAGGTATCTATTTTTTCTACCTGAAGGGTAATGCTCATTTTTCCTAGGTAAGATATTCTTGGTTCTCTATTTCTTTAATGTGGTAGTTGATAAATCTAGGAAAATATTCATATTGTAGGAAATATTCTAATATATGCATGAACCTGTGCTTGGAAACATCCATCCATTGATGAAAATCACCAATTATTCTCTCTTGGACATTCTGTACATGCCTATAGGGAGAAGGAAAGAGAACAAGCATTTAAGTATTTAGTATGTGCCAGACCCTTTACAAATATCTCATTAAATCCTTACAAAAAACCTGTTGTTATTCCCTACTCTATGAGCAAGGAAATATAAGTTGACAGAGGTTGACTTGTCCAGGATCAGACAGCTAATAAGTGTTTGAGGTCAAATTTAAATTCACATATTCTCGACTCCAGCACCAGTGCTCCACTGTGCCATCTAGCTGCTTGTATATATTTTCCCATAAATTTGTCCCGTAAACTTTACTTGTTTCTGTTCAGGAGGCTTCTTTTCTTTCTTATAACATAACAAGGAAGTCAGTTGAATATCAGTCTGTCCATCTGTAATTTCCTCATTTTTTGGCATGTCCATGGTCGTTTGCACCTGTGCATTCTTTTACAAAGTCTTTTAGTTGATTTCAAATGAGCACTCTGTGATATACTGCAGCTTGCTCATGTCTACCATGTATCTTTACATTTCTCCCTGGGAGATATTAATTTTCTTGCTTTTTTGTAGACTATCTGAGAAATCAAAGCCATTCATTAACACTGCTAACACAAAGGCCCACTAAGATGAGAAAACAGAATAAGAAAGTAGATTAAACTTGTTGTCCAAGCCAACCAAAATGTGACCTTTTCTTTTGAATAGTAACCAAAAAGATTATCATTTATGGCAAAAATAGAAAAATAAAAACCCACATTAGCTTTGATTTGCCTTCTTTTCTCTAGCCCTTCAATTCTTAGTGAAGGTACTATATGTCTCAAGTGATTGGTTGGCATGCTTGAAAATCAGTTGAAAGGAGTTCAATGCACACCTTAATTTTCTATTAGAAAGTAGTTCTTCCCTCCACTCATATAAAAAGCTCGATACAGGTTTGGTTCCTCAGTTTTATATGTAATGGCCATATTGTTAAAAATCAAATAAAATTACCCATAGAAGGCAGAGACAGTTGTGTAATCAACCATTTAACTACAGCCCACATATTATGTCATAAGAAGAACTATTTCTGGAGTAGGCCAGGAGAAATCATGTTCATCCATTAACTGTGGAGGATTGTGATCATTAACTCATTTAGTGATATAGCTGATCTGCATTTGGGTACCATTAATTTTCAACTCATGTGTACTGTACCATGTGAATAATAAAATCCTAAAGAAGTCTGAGCCATACTGCAAGTAGCTGTAGGCCTACAAACATGTCATGTTAATTTCTGAACAGTCTGTCAGGCATCTACAGGCCAGTGCAGAATTTAATCTTTCCATTGTCAAATATTTGCCATGGAATGGGATGAGCAAGATTATGAAGCCCTTGCATTAAAATCCATTACTAGACAGTCTGATCCTCAACTATTTAGAGACTTTGCATGGGTTCCTGTCATTATGATAAGTGATTTGACCTTTTCAAACCAATGCTTCTCCCAAGTATATTCTCTAGATCCTATCTCTATTTTCCTTTACAGCTCATCTATTTCATGTCCCAGAATCTCGATTTTGGCCTTGATATCACCTAGTCCAACCTGTACATGAATGAAATTCTCTTGCATCTCATTTGCTTGAAGACCTCAAGTAAAGATGGAGAAGGCACTATCTTTTGACGTTATCATTTCTACTTTTGAACAATTTCTATTCTTGAGAAGCTTTTCCTTATTCTTTATGACTCCTTAGAAAATATCTTTCTCCAACTTTCTCCTTCAACCAAGAGATGCCATGCTAGAGTGAAAAGACTATTGTAACTGCAGTCAATGGGAATGAATTTGAATCCCAGATGAGATATTTAGTACTTATGTGACCTTGGACAAGTCACTTAACCTCCATGTAAGTTTCCTTATCTTTAAAATGATGGATTGGATCATCTGACTCCCTGGGTACCTTTTGCTATGAACTAATGATGCTATGAATTAGCTATTACTTTCTTATTTTTAGGGAAATGGCATCTTCTTGATGTAATAGAGAGGATACAAGCAAGGAAGGAGGTATTTCTCTGTCTTTACTACATCCTTCAAGTTTTCTTCTGTTTCATATACCTTGTTAGACATATGGGAAGGGATCCTCCCTTTCCTCAGTTGTATAGCAATTTTCTTTTGCTTATCCTGCATATACAACATAGAACTTTTAGGCTTCTAACATTGAGTTATCAAGTTGTACTTAGTTGATGATGAAGAGACATTTATTTATTTGAAGATTTTCAACCAATGGAGATTTAGATTTCAGATTATTTTCTCATTGTCTTTATGTAAACATGTATATTATTAACAGAATCTTAAAAAATGGAGTCAGTATTTGGCACATTTCTCAAGTAAATGAAATTCTCTTAAAGATTTTTCTTTCCCAATACATTGGCTTTTGTTTACTGCACTGATTGGCCAGAACATAGTTCAGAACCTCCAACTTCACTGATGTTATATATTAATTAATATTGTGTGCTATCACTTAAGATCTCTATTTTAAACATGTGAAAGGTAAATAGCTAATGACAGTATCAAATCCCCCCCTTTGACACTGACACTTGCTTTGTTAATTTGGACACGTAGATTAATCTCTTAGTGCTCTGGGCAAATCTCTAAGATGACAGGTTATTGAACAGATATTCATCTGCACTGGTAGAGGGAATTCCCATACATAGAAGAAATTGCAAATTCAGTTTTCTGCTAGAAAAACAAGTGATACAAGATAAAACAACCTCCTCCAATATTATTAATGTAAGATATTTGCATTTTAACCCTGACTAACAATAAATGAACCACTTTTAATCCACCATTGGTTTTAAGCCAAGAGTGTAAACATGAGCATATGAGGTTTCTGGTAACACAGGAGAAAATTTGGGAATTGTGAATAAATCAATAAATAAAGCATGGTGCACCAAAAACATTTGTTTTGAGGAAGGTATAGGTTTGAAGAGGAAAGATATTCAAAGGCAATATCACGTTACTGTTGGTGATTTGGGGTGGAGGGGAGCACCTCAGTTTTCCTTTTTATACTACTCTAGCTGAAAAGTGACCTTGTATCTGCTCTGTCTTAGCTTTTTCAGAAGAAATATCTCACTGTAGGTCTTTCGCAATTTAGCCACCCTTGGAAGGTAGTCATTCCAAATCTTTCCAGAAGGAATACAATAACCACATTCATAGCTGATTGTAGATCAAATCTACCTGGATGTCTCACAGGTATCTCAAAATGAAAATGGCTAAAAGAGCTCATTATCTTTCCCCCTCCCCCAACTTCTATCCTTATTTCTGTCAACGGTTCCACCATTCTTACTGTCAACCTAGGAGCCATGTTTGATTCTTCTTTCTACCTTAAACCTCAGAGTCAATCAATTGCAAACACTTGTCTAATCTACTACTACAGCTTCTCTTTTCTTCTTTTTCTTCTCTCTACCCACATGATCACTACACTAATTCATACTCTCTGCACCTCTTTGCTAGAATATTACCCTATTCTTAGAATTGGTCTCATTGCGTCTAGCCTCTCCCCTCTCTAATTCTTATTCCACATATCTACCAAATTGACATTTCTCTGTGCTGGACTTCCAAATTTAAGTTTCTCAGGACTTTCTCCAACACATATGTGAAATACATAACTCAGTCCCATCAAAATTACCCACTAAATTTTGGAACTCCCTCAGTAGGGAACTTTAAGCTCTCTTGTCTGTGAGACATGTGGATACAAACTTCCTTAGCCTAATTTATCTATTAGGCTCCCAGTTTATGTACCATACCCCATCAATCTAACCATTACTTCTGGAAAGGGAAAGTCAATGGATTGCATTCAACTGACTATGAGACAAAGTTTTGCCAGACCAAAATGACCCCTAGCCACTAATTTACCTATATGTCTTTTCAATCCCCTTTAAACATGAACTCTTTTAGGGGAAAATTCTATCTTTATTTTCATATTTATATGTTCAGTATTTAAGCGTAGTACCAGGTACCCAGTAAACACATTAAGTGCTTTTAAATTAATTCATTCATTCCTAAATCACAGGTTTAACTATATCACTCCCCTACTCAAGAAAAGTCAGTGGCCCTCAATTGCCTTCAAGATAAAATATAAACTCTCTTTTTAGAACCCTTCACAATCTATCTCCAACTGAACTTTGTAAGTTGATCACATATCACTTCCCCTCACATGGTCTATGTCCCATAAAAACAAATTTATAGGATGTTCTTAATACATAATATTCTTCTTAATACATAATATTCTATCTCCTGCCTTTGTGTCTTTCAAAGGCTGTCTCTCCCATGCCAGACATAGCATCGCACCTCAGCTCTGCCTTAGGAATCCCTAGTTACATCAGAGATTAGTTAAACTGTAAAACATTCTACAGTAGAACATTTACACTTCCCCCAGGAACTTATGTTTTCTTTCATTCCAGAAATTATTCTTTATTTGTTTTTTCATATTTTGCAGTTATTTATCTGTGTACATATAGATTCGACCTCCCTCCTCTAATAGAATATAATCATCTTGTGAATAGACTTTCATTTTTGTCATTGTATACAAACACTTACCTCGGTGTCCTGTCTTAGAAATACTTAGTAAATGCTTACTGAATTGAATGAAGTTAAACAGTTGTACAAACCATACTTCTCCCTTTCTAAATTAATCAATTTAATGCTTCATTTAAAAAATATGGAAAAGATCATCCATTATTTTGGAGGCGTCTTTTTAAAGCCCTTTTTATTTATCTTTATATACAACCTTAGAATACATTGTTACTCTAACATAGATTCATTTACTCATTCGACAAGAATTTTGAAACAACACACATACATATGATATATATATAGATGTATAGATATACAATGCATATATATACATATTACTGAATAGATGACAGCAATTTTTCTTTAATTAGAGGTAGAGTTTTATTGCATTATAGTTAAAGGGGAACATAATAATTTGTCTTCTAGGCTACTTTAATTGGTTTATAAAGAACATTCCATTGTTGATTCCCATTTCTAATCACTCTCATTAGGTCCATTTGCATTATAGCATTACTCTATTATACCATGGTTCCAGTAACAACCTTTAACTCAATTACCTATGCAACCTTCCCTCATGTGTCATTCACTCACTCCATATCATTAAGAAAGATGGTAAATGAGAACAGGTCAACCACCTACCCAAATAAGACCTCATTAGGCACTCCTCTCCAACTGTACACCCTCCATTTGTTTGATCTCTGTGACAAGCATGTTCTTACCTACACTTTATCAATAGCTATTTTTTTTCCAGGATGCCATTATTTCCTAATTGCCTAGATTTCTTTTCTTCATTTTTCTTCTTTAAAAACGAATGCTGTATCTAGGCCATTTCAGATGCCTCATTGATTTTTATGTCCCTCCTTTATTTGTTTGCAGCCTTTACTTCCTCTACCCTCTGTTTTACCTTCAGACATTTAAAAACAAAACAAAACAAAAAAACAAAAAAAGCGTTACTTCCTGGAGTGAATTGATTAGGCTCAAATTTCTTCAGTGAGTATTTTCTAATTCAGAAATCTTTTGGTTCATGTCTTTTCTACTTGCTGTGAAGAGATTTTGAATTGTTCATAGTCAAATTCCCACACAGATCTGCAATCTCTTTGATCTGGAATTGATGATATAGATCAAGCTTGCCCATCTTTTCTTTGGGATGTCTTCTCAAAAAATTTGCCATGTGAGGTTCAAATAATAACCTGGAGGACTTCCTCACAGTCTTCCAACAATTTGTGGGTATCAGTGGAATATTCTGATTTTTTTCTGATATCCGTTCCTCTTGCACATGGACTTTCCATCTTTTTCAATGACATTTTTGTTCATCACATCATTTATGGCTTTTTTTTCTTTGAAACTTCTTCATTATTATATGTGATAGCTTTTTCATAGCTACCATATGCTACTCTATTGTACACTATATGATATACAGGTTTGATTCTTCAGAGACTAGTGTTGTTCAGATGTTGTTTATTAAATTGTCAGATGACACAAAGCTGTGAATGAATTATTGATATATTTCATGCCAGAGTCCATTTCCAAAAGCATTCAACAGATTAGAATGCTAAGTTGTATCTATGAAGATAGAATTTAACTGGGATAAATGCAAAGGTGTGTTGGTAAATATTTATCAATTAGCTCTCTGTAGAAAAAAATTTCAAATGACTCACTTTTGAGTTTATTCTGTGTTATTAACATTTTCTTAATCACTTAAGCCTAGATAATCAACAAAACTGTAAGTCAAGCCCTTACTTTTAACATTTGCCAATTTTCTAAAATTTGGATGTTTACATTAAAACTTTAATTATTGACTCTCATGAGCTGGGTTAAGCTCATTCTAGCACATCTTCGGATAAAAGTGAAGTCTGATACTCAGATTCAAAAATAACTTTCTATATAAAGATAAGGAGGAGGGTTGTATAGTAGTACAAACTTCATATGTATAGATAGTGTGATGTAGCAATGAGAAAAGCTAATGAAATCATAGGTTGCAGTTGGTTGGTTAGTTGTCCTCAGTTCTCAAAAAGTACCAAAATGACATCTTTATGGTAGAATCAAGCTACAATGTGTCTAACTGTGAGTGATCAGATCAATATGAGTTTGGAATGCTCTACCATAGGTTTGGCACAAAATATTCCATGTGAGCATATGGGGTGTTACTTTCACAGCACTTCTCTGATGACGGCATGCTGTGCTGCATGGTACTGTGCCAGTGTTACAAATGTTACACAACCAATTCCAAAGTTCTTAAGAGACACATGGAAAGTCTTTTTATCGTTACTTCTGGTCACCATGTGAACACTTGCCCTGTGTGAGCTTTCCATGAAATAGTGTTTTTGGAAAGCATATGTTTTGCATTTGAGCCAAGTGGTCAGCCCATCTGAGTTTCATGCTCTGAAGTAGAGTTTAATATGTGGCAGTTAGTTTGAAAAACGACCTCAATGTCTGGTATCTTATTCTGCCAGGTAAACTTAAGAATCTTCCTAAGACCATTTAAATGGAAGTGATTCAGTTTTCTGGCATGGTACTGGTAGACTGTCTAGGTGTGACAGACATACAACGAGGTCAGCATAATGGCTCTGTAGAACTTCTGTTTTCATAGTCAGTCTAATACCTCTTCTTTTCCATACTTTCCTTCAGAGTCTCTGGAACACTGAACTGTCTCTGACAATGCATGAATCAACCTCATTATCAATGTGTACATCCCTGGAAATGCACTATCAAAGTAAATGAATTTATCCACAGCATTCAAAGCTTTTCCATTTTCTGTAACCAAAGGTCCCATGTGTGATTGGTGTGGTGCTGGCTGGTGGAATACTTGTGTTTTCTTGCTGTTAATTGTTAGGTCAAAATTAGCACAAGCAACACAGATTCAATCTATACTTTGTTGTCTCTTAGCTCCAGAAACTGCCTTGAGTGCATAATTGTCTATAAACAGAAAATCATGCACCAACACTCCCTTCACTTTGTTCTTGGCTTGTAGCCTTTTTACATTGAAGAATTTACCATCAGTGCAGTTGGTAACACTGATGCCATGTTGAAGACGTTTGACAACATGGCTGACAGTATCATTTTAAAAGGCATGGGAGCAAGCACACACTCTTGTTTTACCCTGTTGGTGACTGCAAAAGCACAAGAGCATTGTACATTATCCGGAACCCTGGCAAGCATGTCATATTGAAATTGACATACAATGCTGATAAATTTCTCTGGGCAATTACATTTTGACCAAATTTAACCATAAGTTCTCATGACTGACAGTATCAAATGCCTTGGTCAGATCTACAAACATTATGTACAGACTTTTGTTTTGCTCCTGGTATTTCTCCTGGAGTTGTCAGGAAGCAAACACCATATCAACATTCCTTAACATTTTCTGAAGACCCAGTGGTTCTCAGGTAAGTGACCATCTTCCAGGTAAAGGATCAGCCTATTAAGAGGGACTCTGGCAAGAATTTTGCCAGTGATGACTAAGAGAGAGAGCCTCCTGTGATTGTCACAGGATAATCTATTTCCTTTATCTCTATTGAGATGGATAATAGAGCCATCCTCCAACTTCTGGAAGATAAGCTCCTCTTGCTATATAACAGGAATAATTTCAGTCAGCTTTTGTACAAGCAGTAGATCTCTCATATTGTAAATCTCAGCTGGAAGAGAATCAACCTTATGAGCTTTGCCATAAGTAAGAAATCTAATGGCACTCAAAACCTTTTCCTTTTTTTTTTTGAGTTTTATTATTATTTATTTTTAACACAGTTTATAACAGATAAAGCAATTCAAACTTTTGGTCAGGTGATACTTCTTTTTAAAGCATTTACAATATGGACCACAAAAGGATCTTTTTTTTAAACATTAACCAACTGAGACACATGTAATATTTATGTTACTAATTTCACAAGCTCTTGACCTAATTATCTCCACAGTATTATTAAGAATTAAAGGACCCTAACAATGCTTTTGGTCTAAAGTCCTATGCCTAATAGCTTAGCTTTAGACAACCTCAGATGTTCCCTTACCCATAATCTATAATTGAATAGATCTGGCATTAAACTTACAATGACTATAGGAAATTGCCACCAATAGTAAGGACATTTCAGGGATACAATATCTCCCCAACTTCATGTCATCTCCAGGCAGGATTAGATTATCCACTTGCATTCAGTCAGGCTTAAAGTCTGCCAGGTGTCAGTGGGGAAATTGAGTCAGGAGAATCTCACTTCAGCCCATGCTGAACAGCCACTTTCCTACCCTTCCCTTGAGATCACCTATGCAGTTCATACCAACATCTCATCAGCATCATGTATTGGAGGCTCAGATCGCCTCTCTTGCTACCCATACCTGGAGTTAGACTTAGAAGAACAGTCACTTAATAGTCCCATAGCATCTAAAAATGACAAGTTTCAATAACCAGGTTTCAAATATGATTATGGTTTCACTTTGGCTAAGGAACATCTTTTGAGTCAAGTCTTAAGTGGCTTACATGCCTTTCTATACATGTTCTAGTTCCTGATTAAATGGCAATCATAAAATCAAATTTACCATGAAAACCTTGACTTTTCCATCAACGCCAAATTTTACCTGAGGTTACCTTCTTCTAGGAAATTTAGACTGAAATTCTTTTCTCCAAACTAAAGATGTCATTGATTTATTCTCAGTAATTAATTCAGTCTATTGTTTTAATACTAATTGCTTTTACTTCACTTTGTAGCATTTCCAATTTTTCTCCCCATCACTCCCCTCCCCCCATTTCCTAATACCTTGCATTCTGATTACTCCTTCCTTCAATGTACCCTCCCCTCCATCACACCCCACCCCTGTCCTATCCCCATCTTCTCCCTTTTCTTGCAGGGCAGGATACATTTCCATACCCCTAACCCAGTAGTTCTTATTTCCCACTTATATGCAATAAAAATTCTCAACATTCATTTCTAATACTTTGAATTCCAACTTCACTCCCTCCCCCCTCCCTCCCCAGCCCTACTAAGAAGGCAAGCAATTCAATAAAGACTAAATATGTGTTATTTTGCAAAAGACTTCCATAGTAATCATGCTGTGTAATACTAATTATATTGCCTTCTGACCTACCCTATCCCCCCATTATTTTCCCCCCTACAATTGACCTTGTCCCTTCTTGACAGTGTTTATTTCTAGTGACTCCCATCTGCCCTCTCTTCTAATATTCCCCTCGCTCCACTTGTTGCTTCCTCTCCAAATTTCCTGTGGTGTATATAATTTTTCATATCAAATTTAGTGAGCATATTATTCCCTCCTTCAGCCACACGTGGGGAGAGTAGCTTTATTTTCCCCTCCTCTCCCCTTCTCCCTTATCTCCTCCATTGAATAAGATTTTTCATATCTCTTTTATGAGTTATAGCCTGCCCCATTCCATTACTCCCTTTCTCTTCCAGAAATTTTCCTCCTTCATCCCTTAATTTTTATTTTATTTTATTTTTGTGTGTGTGGATATCATATCTTCTGATATAACACACTCTGTACTCTCTATGTGTATGTGCATGTGTATGTGTGTGTGTGTGTGTGTGTGTGTGTGTACAATCTCTCCAACTACGCAAATACTGAGAAAAGATTCAAGACTTAAAAATTTTTTCTTTCCATGTAGTAATGTAAACAACTTTAGAGAGTCTTTTATGATTTTTCTTTCCTGTTTACCTTTCCATACTTCTCTTGATTCTAGTCTTGGGATGTCAAATTTTTAAATACAGATCTGGTCATTTCCTCAACATGAAGTCTTGAAAGTCGACTATATCACTGAATGACCATTTTTTCCCTTGAAGTATTACATTCAGATTTGCTGGATAGGTGATTCTTGGTTTCAATTCCAGTTCCTTTGACTTCTGAAATAGTCCACTCCAAGCCCTTTGATCCTTTAATGTTGAAGCTGCCAGATCCTGTGTTATCCTGACTGTATTTCCACAGTACTCAAATTGTTTCTTTCTAGCTGCTTGCAGTATTTCTCCTTCATCTGGGAACTCTGAAATTTGGCCACAATATTCCTAGGAGTTTCTCTGTTCGAGTTTCTTTCAGGAGGTGATTGATGAATTCTTTCAATATCCATTTTACCCTCTGATTCTATAACGTCAGGGCAGTTTTCCTTGATAATTTCATGGAAGATAATGTCTAGGCTCTTTTTTGATCATGGCTTTCAGGTAGTCCAATAATTTTTAAATTATTTCTCCTGTATCTATTTTCCATGTCAGTTGTTTTTCCAATGAGTTGTTTCACCTTATCTTCTATTTTTTCAAATTTTTGGTTTTGTTGACTAACTTCTTGGTTTAACTCATAGTCATTCATTTCCCTGGACTCAATTCTCTCTTTCAAAGAATTATTTTGTTCAGTGAGCTTTTGAACCTTCTCCTCCACTTGGCTAATTCTGCTTTTTAAAACCTCTTTCTCGTTGTTGGCTTTTTGGACCTCTTTTTCCAATTGAGTTAGCCTCTTTTTAAAGCTATTATTTTCCTCAGCACTTTTTTTGGTTCTCCTTTAGTAAGCTGCTAACTTGTTTTTTAAGGTCTTCTATTGCCTGAGACCATTTTAAGTTCCCTTTGGAGGCAGAGGCCTTGACTTTCTCTAACAGTATGCCTTGTCCTTCCTCATCTGAAAGGATGGGCAGAGACACCTGTTCCCCAAGAAAATAACCTTCTATGGTCTTATTTTTCCCCCCTATTTTGGGCATTTTTCCAGCTTTTTCTTGACTTCTGAGTTTCCTCTCCACACTCACCTCACCTCCAATTCTGCCAATCCAGCACTTGGGGGCTAAGATTCAAAAGAGCTTCTCCCAAGCCTCTGGGGCTTTTGGCAGGGGCGGGACTGCTATTCAGTGTGAGATTAAGTTCAACTGCTCAGGTGGGGGCAGGGCCTCCACACAGGGTTCTGTTTCCATAGGGGGTTTATGAGAGGGCCTTCAACAATGGATGGAAGCCACTGCCTGCTTTGGGAGCCCCCATCTGCTGCTGCCTCCGCTGCTGTCTCCTGAGGAGGCCTGAGTTATGGGGACACCTGCTCCCCTCTCGGCCAGCCAAAAAGACCCTCTCACTGACCTTTGGCACCTGTGGGTTGAGAGATCAGCGCTGCTGCTGGAGATTCTGTCCCTGAAGCCTGCTCGGATCTGCTTCTCTTGGTGCCACACAGCCAAGGCAGGGCTGGCTCTGCTCCACATCTGGTCCATGACAGACCTTTCCCGTCGGTTTTTCAGGTCTCTCTGGAACAGAAATCTCCTCCACTCTGTTGTTCTGTGGCTTCTGCTGCTCTAGAATTTGTTAAGAGTTCTTTTTTACAGGTATTTTATGGGCTGTAGGGTAAGAGCTAAGCATATGTGTATCTTTCTACTCTGCCATCTTGGCTCTTCCCTCAAAACCTTTTCTTATGAAACTTTAGCTAAGAAGGAATTAGCTTCAACTTGAGGTAAACAGCCAATGGCTTCTGCACTGATTGGTGATGATCTACTGAGAACAACATGGAAGTGTTCAGCCAATCTCTCTAGGATCTTGTCCTTTTTCAGTAATCTACGTGACTCCATCAGCACTGAGTAGTTGGGACGTACCATAGGTCTTTGGCTCACAAATAGCCTTCAGGGCCTCATAGAAGTGTTTTGGATTATTACTACCAGAATAAAACTTTATTTCATCTGCCTTCTTACTGAGACAAGAATCCTGCATCTCTCCAAGCTTTGCTTGTACTTTACTTTTGGTGGAATTAGGTGCTTCCTTCTTAGAGATGGACCAACTATCCTCCTGGTAATCCCTGTGGAGTTCGAATTTTTCATTTAACTGTTTCTGAATTTCCCCATTTTTTTCATCAAACTATTTTTGATATTTGTGATGAGCAAATGCAGTGCTGTACACCAAATCTCTGAAATCTGCCCAATCCTTTTTTCTCCACTGTTGCCAGCTATGTGTTGCGTCAAGTTTTCCTCCAAGTTAGCAACAAACTGTTCCTTCTCAGAGAAGAGCTCTAATCTGTTCGCATTAATTGTTCTTGCCTTGGGGTTGCTGCTTTTGTTGAATGTGAATCTTTAACTTGGAGAGGAAAAGTCTATGATTAGTCCAGCACTCTGAAGCACACATTACCTTCATTACTCTCACATCCTTTCTGTCTCTTCTCCATATAATAACATTATCTACTACAAACCAATGCTTGCTTCGAGGGTGCAACCACAAAATTTTATTGCATTTAGATAAATGCAAGACAGTGTTGGTAACAAGAAGATCATGAGATTCAGAAGACCTTAGTACTAAGTGACCATTGCTGTTGCTGTTTTCAACTCCATTCCTACCTAGGACTTTCTGCCAAGTCTGGAAGTCTGAGCCTACTCTAGTATTAAAGTCATTTAGAATTATTAGTTTGTTCTCTTTTGGCACACTGATGATGAATGTCTCGACCTCATCAGAGCTCATTATGATGGGAACATAGGCAATGATGATGATGGCATGATGTTTTTCTGTAAGTGACAATCACATTTACGTGAGTCTATCATTCACCCATTTTAGGAGGCACACCATCTTTTTGACTAGATTAGTTTTGATTGCAAAACCTACACCACCTTCACAGTGCTCCTCTTCACTGAGGCCACTACAAAACAGCATGTATCCAACTCTGACTTTAGTAAATTGGCCTTCATGTTCCAGTCTTGTTTCACTCAGAGATCCTATTTAGATATGGAACCTGCTAAGTTCTCTTTCACCAAGAGGTGTTCGTTTTTTATGTCTACTGGACTTTGATTTTATATTGTCTATAAATGTTTTCACATTCCATGTGCTGATGCTGAGTGGAATTATCTTTGCAAACCTTTTAATACATTTTTTTGTCTATTTTTACTACAGGGTAAGATCCCTGCCTACCACAGCAATCAGGCCAGGGTTGGTTAAACAGATAATTTAAAGGGAAACTTTTCTAATCACTCACATCAGGAGGTGAGCAGTTCATTCTTTAAATAGTTGCTTAGACACCCAGGGGGCTGCCAAATCCCACTGCTGCTTCCAGTGAAAAGATAACCCTCTGTCCTGGGTCACCTGTGTGCAGTGCTGTTACTATAGCTCCCAGTATATCTGCACCTGCTGCTTCCTTGTTTGCTTGTTGCCATAGGAAGCTGAGATAGATAAAAATGGTAAAATGGTTTTGGTGAAGTCTTTTGACTCATATGTAAATTGGATTTAAGTGAGGCAGAGTTGCATGAAGTCATTAGCCTCACTCTCTTTTCCAGAGTCATCATGATCCAATGGCCAGACAGAGTCAAAATGACTGTTGATGGCTGGAGATGCAGTGGATGACCTTGGCATCCTCAATGTCTCACCAAGCTCTAAGCACTCAGAGCACTTGCTCCTGTGATCTCCATAACTGTTGGAATAAATTGTTCTCATCCCTATCCTACAAGGGGAAGTCTTCACATCTTTGTCATAGACAGTCCTCTAAATTGTCAATGGATTTGAAATCCATTGGTTACCTTTACCTGGTTTATCCCAGTTGCTTAAACAGTTTGCCAAGGTGAGGCATCTATAAGTGCTACAGCTTCTTGAAGCCACAGTTGAAAGTTTGGTTGAATAGGTAGACACCAAAGGTGGAAAGCAGCCTGAAAAGGGGTCAGAAACCCTCACAGCACAGGTACTAGTTTTCCCTGAACACATGCACCCCAGTAACAATAATGAACAAACATTAACAGAACAAAATTATCTAGAATAAGGAATTTGTTCAAACTGATTTATTTTGCTATGGCCAGACCCCATCTGTGATATTATATTCAGTTCTATATGCTGCATTTTAGGAAACCTGTTAAAAATCTTAGAAGTATACAGAGGAAGAGACCCTAGATGGTTAAGGACCCTGAGATCATGTCACATGAGGATACATTGAGGAAACTGGGAATGTTTTTTGCCTACACAAGAGAAAGCTCCAGAGGAGAAGTCGTAGCTAACTAAGTATATGAAGGGCTTTTTGTGGAAAAAGAGTTAGACTATTTCTCGCTTCCCTGGGGGGAATAACTATAAATAATAAGTGAAAGTGGCAGAAAGTCAAACTGGGACTTGATGTGGGAAAGAGAGGGCATTCAAACAATCAAAGCTAACCATAAGTGGGATGAGCTTTGATAGGATGTCCCTCATAGGAGGCCCTCATGCAGAGCTTAGGTAGCCACTTGATGGCATGAGGTGTAGGGGATTCTTTTTCATATAAGGATTAGACCAGGTATCCACAGAAATCCCTTAAAACTCTGAGATTTTATGATTCTTTGAATTTCCCTGTGCACAGCACTTTCTCTTAACAAAGCAGTTTTCTCCCAAATTATCTGATTTCATCCAAATGACATCCTTATCATCTAACTATATAGAGAGGTAATGTCATGGAAAGTCCACTGGAGCTAGAATCCAATGGTGAGGCTTCCTCTGATGCTTAGTCTGTAATTGTAAAAAGTCACTTACAGGTTCTAAGCTTCTTTTCTGATTTGCATAATGGGGATAACCCTACCTACATTACATACCTCTTCATACCTCTTGTTGTTCGGATCAAATGAACTAATGAAGAGAAAACATTTCATAAACTTTCAAGTGTTTTGTAACTATCAACTATTATTGTTAAATCTCCATTGTAGATACCAAACCAAGAAGATAAAGTCCAATACATTTGATTTCAGTTTGATAGTCAATAAATGACTGTTTTTATGAAAAAATGATGATGATGGTGATGATGATGATGATGATGATGATGATGATGATGATGATAGAGATAGAAAAGAGCCTGTCATTTCATTGATACAGGGTACTCTAAGATGAGGAAACCCAGTGTAACCATGTACCTTAACATCTTTTCACCTTAAAGAATTGTCTGTTACACTAAGTTAAATAACTTGCCCTCAATGAAATAGCCAGAATATATGAGAGGTTGGCCTTATACTCAGGTCTTCTTGGTTCAAAGACCACCCCTTGAGCCATTATGCCTAGTTAACTTTGTAATGATAATACTGATTATACTTTTTTGACCATTTTTCACCTTTCATTTTTTGTTTTGTTTTGTTTTTTTTTTACTTTGAGAAATATTAGGCAACTAGGGACATTGAATGTTAAGCTACATTTTTGCTAGTCTCCGTCTTGCTATTATTATGGAAATGGGTTCTCTCCTTAAGAATCATTTTGCCACACCTATAGAAGGCAAACAGTACAAGGCTGCCCTTCTATGCTAATTTCTTATTCAGCTTAAAATAGTCTGCTTTAATTCTCTGGCTACTGGTCATTTTAGATGTTATAATTGATGATCTGTTTTATTATCTCAATTTCCTGAGACCTTTAAAGCAAAGGGCACAATTAAAAAAATCCACAGAACAAGTCAGTAAATGTTATGGGTCAGGTTCTCATATCATGTAATTCTAAGACCATTATAATCACTTCTAGGTTCCCTTCTATTTGGGTTATATTCCTCCAAACTGCAATATCAAAATAAATTATACATCTTAACAGAGGAGCAGGAGGAGTAGGAAGATATATATTGAGAGGTGGGAGTAAAACTTACTGCACTATAAAAATGATTCTTAGGCATGTTGCCATTCAATTAATGAGGAAATTCCACCAGGATGCAGTTATATCCTCTAAATCATAGGCTTCTTTATATGTTCATCATCTTATCCTTTTGCTTATTGCTTTAAGCTCTATAGATTCTTTATTTGTAAGTGAAATATATTGCTGAGCTATCCATCTTGTCTCTTTTAATATGAAAAAAGAAATTATACAGAGCTATTGAATGTGGTTCTCCTTATAGAAAAAGAAGCCCTTGGAAGTCTAAATATATTTCAGTCTCATTTTTCTCAAGTGTTTAGTGTTGTTTAAGGTTTATTCAGTATAGCTGAGTATGAAAATTCCAGGAATGGGGCTCCCAAAGAATACCCATAGCCAATATTATGAACTGGGAGAAATTTGTCTTCCTTTGACTACTCTACCCACCTTGCTTTGTTGGATTCCCAGTCCTAGGAGTGCTTGTTTTGCCTTCTCTTTCTACTCTCTCCCTATAAGGCTGCTTCCAAACTTTTTATTTTCTATTTGGATTGTAGAACAGAAGATCCAGAGGACTGGGCCCTTTGAAAGAATTTTTGCTGAATTAAATTTCAACATGTAAGCAACTAATAGTTTAATATGCTATGCTTCCCAGAGTAATGTTCATAGTAGTTGCAAATAGCACCTTAATCTGAAAGAAAAAGTGTCTCAGCAAAATTAAGATGTTTCTGCTATCAAGGAGAGGTTTAAGTGAACTTTTCTGTGCCTTGTTCTTTCTGCTACATTATACCCCACATTGGTTATTAAACTTTCTACTCTGTTTACTCTCAAAATCAAACCTGGCCAAGCATGGTGCTAATATTGCATACTTTGAAAGGGTACTTGGCAGTTTATTGGCCCTAAAATATTCTCATTAATATTCCTTATAATACTTGAAATTCTGCTATTAGAAATTCATTCCTTTGAACCATTAAAATTTTTCAGTCTTGAGTTTTCTATTACATGAAAGTAACTGTGGAAGGGTCTTGTGATATCTTAAACCATTATCACCAATTAATGCTTTAGCAACATTCATGGAAAGTTAGCTAAGAACAGGACCCTCTCTCTAGCAATAGGAATTAGTGTATGCATATGGGGAGAAGGAAGGGAGGTAAGAAAGTGTGAAAGTTAATTAACAAGGATTTATTAAGCACGTGTTATGTGACAGACACAATACTAACTACTGGAGATTTAAAAAAAAAAATCTCTGTTCCTATGTTCAAGCAGCTCACATTCTACTCAGGGAGCTAATTTGTAAATAACTGTACATATAAAATCTATGCAGAGTACTACAAGGTAATGTCAAAGATATTCTTCTGATATTCCCTCTATTAGGAGGTATAGGGGAGAGGCAGAAGAGGACAAGGAAAAGCCTACTGCAGGATGTGGGCTTTCAGCTGAGTACCAAAGGAAGCCTAGGAAGCCAGGAGACATAGAAGAGGAGGAGAAAGAGAATTACAGCAATAGAGGAAATCCCCTGCAAAAGTATGATTTTGGAGATGGAATGTTATGTGTGAATAATAGGTAGTTCTGACAAGCTGGTTCATGATGTATGTACAAATATTGGAAAAATAGGGAAAGGCTAACACATGAAAGTTTTTAAATGCCAAACAGGATAATTTACATTTTATTATAAATATAATAGGAGAACCCTGGAGTTTATTGAATAGCATAATAAGATGATCAGCCATAGACATTATTTTTAATTCTATAGAAAGACTGTACCCTACAAGAGAGATCTTGTAAAGGTAGAAATGAGATTTAACAATGCAAATCAAATTTGCATGAAATCAGTTAAAGCAAGGAGTGAAATATGACATTGAATTTGCTAGCTTGGTTGATTGAGAGGATGGTGGTAGGGAGGTTGGAGAGAAGGGAGGCTTTGGAGGAAAAGATAATGAGTTATGTTTAAACAAGTTGAGCTTGGGGTACCTGTGGTACATAGGTAGCTAAGTGGTATTATGGATGAAGTTCAAGGCTTGAAGTCAGGAAGACTCATCTTCCTGACTTTGAATTGAGCTTCACACACTTACCAGCTATGTGACTGTGGGCAAGTCACTTAACTGCCTCAGTTTCCTCATCTGTAAAATGAACAGGAGAAGGAAATGGCAAATCACTCCCAAATCTTTGTCAAGAAAACTTCAAATGGCATCAAGAAGAATCAGATATGATGGAAAAGTGACTGAACAATAAGAAAATGGTACATAGTGTTCAAGACGTCCAAATTTTCAAAGTGCTGTTTGAGCTTAAGAAAGAGACAAGGACTGGATAGAAAAATGAAAAAGCATAGAAACCGAAGTTCATCTACTTCAAAGTTTTACTCTAGGCTGGTTCTCTTTTCAACCCCACCACCAGATGAATGAATCAGGCAGGTCCATAAATACTATAAAGAAATATTAGAAGGTCAATAAAATCTGGAGTGAGGCCTAAAATAATATAATCAATGCTTGCTTGGAATTTGCGGCAACAATCTCACAGTTGGATTTGATTGTGGTAGTTATCTGGCAATGTCCTATCCTAGAGTTGTGAATTAATAAAGAAAAGAGCAGTATTAAAAGGAATAAGGATGATGTAATGGTAATTTGAATTGGAAAATCTTTCCTATTCATTAATAGGCCCATTAAATCACCTGGGATCCTAAGTCACATGTGATGGGAGGAGCTTGCTGAACACACAGAATAGGAAGGGTAGAGCAGAACCCAGAGGATGTGAGTGAGCGTGGTCCAGGCACAGGGGAGTGGAGGCAGGTAGGCTCATGCAGCAAGGCTCAGGCTCATGAGTATTTGCTTGTGAGAAGGCCCTAAAGGAGGAGGGGAGGTTTGGGAATGGCTTTACCCTCTGTGGTAAGCATGTTTATTAACTTCTTGGTCAACATGAGGGATTTTGCTTTCTTATTCTGGGATTTGGCTTTCTGATGTCTAAATGAATGGGGTTTTTTTCTGCCTTTTATAAGGAGAGTCTTTTATTTTTTGCTATTGAGAACTACACTGGCATATTCAGTCACCACTAGTGCTGTGAATATTGCCTTGACAATACAGATGGCATTGGTCAGATTATTAATTTAATAAAATGGTGACATTATTTATTTTTTCATTGGACAAATATTTAATTGAATGCCTAATGATAAATAAATATAGCTAATATTAAAATATAGCTAATAATAATACTAACACATTGATATTTGCAAAGGACTTTCTTTGCATGCCTTATCAGGCTTGTACTGGTTTTCTTGTTTAAAATGCCTTCCTCTCTATACTTTGATGTTTGAAATCATTGAAAGCATGTTTTCCACATTCATAAGTTACATTCTTTAAAAGTTTTTAGATGCATAAAACATCTGTCATGGACAACATCATATACAGAAACATACGTGACTACTGATATGAAACTTGCAATGTACTTAGCTTTAATAACAAAATTGATATATCAGAAACCATTTTAACTGCTTCCTAGAAGCTAAGAACCTTATACAATATGTTTTTTTCTCTTTTAATTAAAAATATTGTTTTTGGCAAAATGAATTCTCCATTACCCTAAAGAATTGCATGGGTCAATTTCCAGTAGCCAAGAAAGCAGAGTAAGAAGTAAATGACTCTCACTCTCCCTTACTGGCCTGTAAAAATCCAGAACTTATTTCCTCAGGAAAAGCCTTAGAACAGCTGAGCTAGCATAAAGATGAGGTGTAGCAGTCTTGTAGCATGGGAGCTTGGGGGATTAATGTGAAAGATCCCTCTCACTCTGGTGAAAGAGGACAGTACAGGATGGGAGGTGTCCCAGCAAGTTAGTGACAAGTCCCACTTCAGCAAACCAGGGGGAGATTCTCAGCCCAAGGGTGGTGGAGCAGGCAAGCACCAACACCAAGATCTCTAAGTTCCTTGGCACAGGCAGGGGAACTAGTAGATTCCAGCTTGGAAAACCACCATGTACCCTGATGGGCAGTCTTCCTCCAGCAGCCAAACCTTCCAATTCTTCAAAGCAGACCAGGATCCAGGCTTCCTCCAGGGGCCAGTATCCCCTCCTCCCCAAAGAGTTTCAGTGTTGCTGACCCTAGCTCAACACCAGATAAGCTGCCAGACCCTTACAGCCTTCAGCTGCCAGCACCTGAGGTCAGACCACACAAAACTAGAGACAAGGTCCCTGACCTCTAGCACAGGATGCTTTGGTCAGTGTTCCCTGTACTCTAGCAGGAGAGCTCAACTTTAAAAACTAGGAAGTAGATTCTTACTATGGGGGCAACAAAGACCCAAACTTAAATTCAGGAGAGGAGAACATTGTCAATATACCTGTATCTGAAAGTTCAAAGGGGAATATGATCTAGTCTCAAGTCCACAAAGGCTTCTTGGAAGAGCTCAAGAAGGATTTCAAAAGTCAAATAAAAGAGATAGAAGAAAAATTGGGAAAAGAAATAAGAAGTATGCAAGAGAGTTTAATAGCTTGGAAAAGGCAAGACAAAAGAAATTGAGTGTAGAAAACAAGTCCTTAAAAAATACAATTGACTAAATTGAAAAAAAAAATACACTGAAGAAAAAAACTCCTTAAAAAGTAGAATTGGCCAAATGAATGGAAAAGGAGGCACAAAAACTCATCGAAGATAGAAGCTCCTTAAAAAGTGAAATGAGCCAAATGGAAAAGGAAGTACAAAATCTAATTGAAGAAGAGAATTCATTAAAAAATAGAACTGGGCAAGAGGAAACCAATGAGTATGAGACAACAAGTATCAGTCAAACAAAACCAAAAGAATGAAAAAAATAGAAGAAAACATAAAATACCTCTTTGGCAAAACAATTGACCTGAAAATAAATTCTGGTGGGATAAAATTATTGGTCTACCTGAAAACCATGATGAAAAAAGAGCCTACACAGCATCTTTAAAGAAATCATCCAGGAAAACTACCTCAAGATACTAGAAGAAGAAGACAAACTAGTCATGGAAAGAATCTACTGATAACCTCCAGAAAGAAGTCCCAAATTAAAAAGGCCAAGGGATATTGTAGCCAAATTCCAATTTTTCTGATCAAGGAGAAAATACTGCAAGCAGCTAGAATGAAACAGTTCAAATATCATGGAAACACAATCAGGATTATCTAGGATCTTGCAGATTCTAAATTAAAAGATTGGAGTGGTTGGAATGTGATATTCTACAAGGTAAAGCAGTTAGTATCAACTACCCATTGAAAATGAACATAATCTTTCAGGGGAAGAGATGGACATGCAATGAAATAGGGGACTTTCAAGCCTTCCTGATGAAAAGACAGAAAATTTAATCTTCAAATACAGACTTAAGGGAGGCACAAAAAAGTTAACAGGAAAGAAAACAACAACAACAACATGTTATTTGATAAAGACAAACTATTTATATCCCTACAAGGGAAGATGATACTTGTAACTCTTGAGAACTGTATTGTTATGACATTAAAAGGAGAATACATAGACAGAAGGTCTGGGTATCAGTTGACTTTGATGCAATGATAAAAAATCTAATTAAGTGGTGAAAAGGGATTGTACTGGGATAAGAGGAAAGGAGGAGGAAGACAAGGATAAATTGCATCACATAAAAAGGCACAAAAACTTATTATAGTAGAGGGAAAGAAGGGAGGGAGATGCACATTGAACCTTACTCTCATCAGAATTGACTCAAAGAGAGAATATCATAATCAGTTAATTGTAGAAATCTAACTTACCCTATAGGAAGTAGTAGGGGAAAGGTGAAAGAAAAGGAGACAGTGAATTGAAGGGAAGGAAGAAGTAGTAAGGGTAAAGGGGAAGAAAAGGGAGGAACGTGATAGAAGGGAGGAGAGACTGAGGGAGGCTGTGGTTGAAAACAAAATTCTAGTGAGAAGGGAAAGGAAGAAAGGGGAGAAAAAAGCAAAAGGGGAGAAGGATAGGATGGAGAGAAAGACACAGATAGTAATAGTAACTGTGAATGTGAAAGGGGTGAACTCTCCCATAAAATATAAGTGGATAGCAGAGTGGATTAAAAACTATAATCCTACAGTATGTTGTTTTCAAGAAACACATTTTAAGCAGAAGGATATATAGAGTAAAAGACAAAAGGTGGAGTAGAGTATGTATGCTTCAGTTGAAGTAAAAAAGCAAGGTAGCAATCCTGATCTCAGATGAAGCAAAAGTAAAATAAATCTAATTAAAAGAGATAAGGAAGGAAACTACATCCTATTAAAACATACCGTAGAAAATGAAGTAATATCATCACTAAACATTTGGTTGGTTGATTGTTGTCCTTCATTCTCCAACAGGACCAAAATTACATCACCATGATAAATTGAAATTTCAGCGTGTCCAACTGTGGCTGATCAGAACAATAGGAGCTCAGAATGCTCCACCACAGGTTGGGCACAGATAGTCCATGTGAATATTTGGGGTGGATATTCTAAATTTGCACATCGTACATTTACTTTGTGATATATCAATTCTGCTTTAATCGTAGAGCACAGCACCCTTTCTGATGTGGGCATGCTACGCTGAACGGTCCTGTGCCAGTGAGTTCTCCATAAAATAGAATTCTAAATGTATATGCACCAAGTGATATAACGTCCAAATACTTAGAGGACAAATTAAGGGACTTACAGGAAGAAATAGAAAAAAAAAACTATACTAGGGGGACGTCAACTTCCCTCTCACAGAACTAGATAAATCTAACATCAAAACAAATAAGAAAGAAGTTAAGGAGATGAATAAAATTATAGAAAAGATGGATATGGCAAACTTCTGGAGAAAACTGCATGGGAATAAAAATGAATATATGTTTTTCTCAGTTGTATATGGGACCTACACAAGAACTGACCATGCATTGGAGGCATAACAACCTCACAATCCACTGCAGAAAAGCAGAAATAGTATTATTATAGTAGAGGGATCACGGTGCAATGAAAATTACATGTAATAGGGGCCATGGAAAGACAGACTAAAAATTAATCAGAAACTGAATATTGTAATCCTAAGTAATGAGTTGGTCAAACAACAAATCATAGAAATAATCAATAATTTCATCCAAAAGAATGACAATAATGAGACAGCATATCAAAATTTATGGGATGCAGAGAAAGTGGTTCTTTGAGGAAGTTTTATATCTCTCAGAGCTTACATGAATAAAATAGAGAAAGGAGAGATCAATGAATTAGGCATGCAACTAAAAAACCCAGGAAAAGAATGAATCAAAAATCCCCAATTAAACACAAAATTACACATTCTTTTTTTTTTTTATTAATTTTTAACATTTATTTTCACACAATTTTGGGTTACAAATTTTCTCCCCTTTTATCCCCTCCCCCCCCCCAAACCCGAGCTTTCTAATTGCCCCTGTGACCTATCTGCTCTCTCCTCTATCCTCCCTCCCTGCCCTTGTCTCCGTCTTCTCTTTTGTCCTGTAGGACCAGATAGCTTTCTTGACCCCTTAACCTGTATTTCTTGTTACCCAGTGGTAAGAACATTACATTTGGTCCTAACACTTTGAGTTCTAACCTCCTTAGCTCCCTCCCTCTCCACCCCTTCCCCTTGAAAGACAGGCAATTCAATATAGGCCATATCTGTTTAGTTTTGCAAATGATTTCCATACTAGTTGTGTTGTATAGGACTAATTATATTTCCCTCCATCCTGTCCTGTCCCCCTTTACTTCTATTTTCTTATGGTCCTTTCCCTCCCCATGAGTGTCGACCTCGTATTGCATTCTCCTCCCCATGCCCTCCCCTCCATCCTCCCCCCTACCCTGCTTGTGCCCCTGTCCCCCACTCTCCTGTATTATGAGATAGGTTTTCCTATCAAAATGAGTGTGCATTATATTCTTTCCTTTAGTGGAATGTGATGAGAGTAGACCTCATGTTTTTCTCTTGCCTCCCCTCTTTATCCCACCACTAATAAGTCTTTTGCTTGCCTCTTTTATGAGAGATAATTTGCCCCATATAACTTCTCCCTTTCTCCTCCCAATATTTCTCTCTCACTGCTTGATTTCATTTTTTTTAATATACGATCCCATCCTCTTCAATTCACTCTGTGCACTCTGTCTCTATGTATGTGTGCGTGTGTGCATGTGTATGTGTGTGTACTCCCACCCAGTGCCCAGATACTGAAATGTTTCAAGAGTTATAAATATTGTCTTTCCATGTAGGAATGTATACAGTTCAACTTTAGTAAGTCCCTTATGATTTCTCTTTGCTGTTCGCCTTTTCATGGTTCTCTTCATTCTTGTGTTAGAAAGTCAAATTTTCTTTCCAGCTCTGGTCTTTTCATCAGGAAAATTTGAAAGTCTTCTATTTCATTGAAAGACCATTTTTTCTCCTGAAGTATTATACTCAGTTTTGCTGGGTAGGTGATTCTTGGCTTCAGTCCTAGTTCCTTTGACTTCTGGAATATCCTATTCGATTCCCTTCTATCCCTCAATGTAGAGGGTGCCAGGTCTTGTGCTATCCTGATTGTATTTCCACAATACTTGAATTGTTTCTTTCTAGCTGCTTGCAATATTTTCTCTTTCACCTGGGAATTCTGGAATTTGGCCACAATGCTCCTAGGAGTTTCTCTTTTTGGATCTCTTTCATGCGGTGTTCTGTGGATTCCTTGAATATTTATTTTGCCTTCTGGTTCTAGAATTTCAGGGCAGTTTTCCTTGATAATTTCATGGAAGATGATGTCTAGGCTCTTCTTTTGATCATGGTTTTCAGGTAGTCCCAGAATTTTTACATTGTCTCTCCTGATTCTATTTTCCAGGTCAGTTGTTTTTCCAATAAGATATTTCACATTATCTTCCATTTTTCGAATCTGCGCAGTATGTTCTGAGATATCTGTCTTTCTCAAAAAGTCCTTAGCATCCATCCGTACCATTCCAGTTTTGAAACATCTATTTTCTTCAGTGAGCTTTTGAATCTCCTTTTCCATTTTCTTATTTCTGCTTTTGAAAGCATTCTTCTCCTCACTGGCCCCTAGCACCTCCCTTTCCAGCTGAGTTAGGATAGTTCTCAAGGTGCCAATTTCTTCAAGATTTTTTTGGTTCTCCTTTAGCAGGGAGCTGATCTGCTTTTCATGCTTCTCCCTCATCCCTCTCATTTCCCTTCCCAGTCTTTCCTTCACCTCTCTAACTTGATTTTCAAAATTCCTCTTGAGCTCTTCCATGGCCTGAGCCCATTGTGTGGGCTGGGACACAGAATCCTCGATTTCTGTGTGTTTGCCTCATGGCAAGCATTGTTCCTCCCCATCAGAAAGGAAGGGAGGAAGTGTCTTTTCTCCGGTAAAGTACCCTTCAATAGTTTTATTTCTTTTCCCTTTTCTTGGCATTTTCTCCAACCAGTGGCCTGACCTCTGAATGTTCTCCTCACACCCACCTCGCCTCCTGGTCCTCCCAGCCAGCCTTTGGGGACTGAGATTCAAATGCTGCTTCCCACCTTAGGATTTTTGGCGGGGGCAGGGCTGCTATTCAGTGTGAGAATTAAGTTCAGGTGGTCAGGGGCAGGGCCTCCTGTCAGGCATAGTTCCCTCTGGGGGTTTATGCACAGATCTTCCACAATGGATCCAGGCTCCTGCCCGTTTGGGGAGCCCCCGTCCGCAGCCGCCTCTCAGCCCCCACCTCCCGGGGGGGCCTGAGCCTTGGGGGCACCCCACTCCCCTCTCAACCCGCCAAAGAGACTCTCTCACCCACCCCCATCAGTCACCTGTTGGTGGGGGGGCCCGTGCCGCTGCTGAAGATCCCGCCTCCGGAGCCCTCTCAGATCTGTGCCTCTCGGAGCCGTGGCCGCTGCTGCCGCCGCTGCAGGTCTGGGCTGGGCTCTGCGTCTGCAGCGCGACGGACCTTTTGCGAGAGGTTTGCAGGTCCCTCTGTGGGTGGGGGGACCCTCGTGGCCACTGGAGATCCCGTCCCCGTAGCCCTCTTGGATCTCCTCCCCTCAGTGTCGCAGCTGCGGCAGGGCCGCACTCCGCTCCCCGTCCCGGCGCCCAGTCCGCGGCGCAAAGGACCCCCCGCAAGAGGTCCACAGGTCTCTCTGGAGCAGAAATCTCCCTCGCTCCAATACTCCATGGTCTCTGGGTGCAGAATTCGCCCTGGCTTGGTCCCCTCTAGCCGTTCTGTGGTTTGTGTGTTCGGAGCTATGTGTATGTGCGTCTTTCTACTTCGCCATCTTGGCTCCGCCCCTCCTAAAATTACACATTCTGAAAACCAAAGGAGAGATTTAAAAATTGAAATTAATAAAACTATTGAATTAATACATGGAACTAAGAGCTGGTTTTATGGAAAAAAACAGTAAAATAGAAAAACCTTTGGTTAATTAGATTGAAACAAAAGAAATAAGAAAAGCAAATTGCCAATATCAAAAATGAAAAGGGTGAATTCACCTCCAATGAAGAGGAAATGAAATCAATAATTATTTATTTTGTCCAACTGTATGCCAATAAATTTGACAATCTTTGTGAATTGGATGAATATTTACAAAAATATGAATTGCCTACATTAAAGGAAGAGGTAATAAAATACTTAAATAATCTAATTTCAGATAAAGAAATTGAACATGTCATCAGTGAATGTCCTAGGAAAAATCTCTAGGGTCAGATGGATTTATAAGTGAATGCTATCAAACACTGAAAGAAAAACTAAATCCAATGCAACACAAGCTATTTAGGAAAATAGGTGAAGAAGAGGTGCTACCAAAATATTTTATGATACAAACATAATGCTGATACCTAATGTGGGGAGAGTTAAAACAGTGAAAGAAAATTATAGACCAGTTTCCTAAAGAATACAGATGCAAACATTTAAAATAAAATATTAACAGAGATTTCAGCAAAGTATCTCAACCTACGACAAGGTAGGGTTTATGCCAGAAATGCATTGCAGGTTAAATGTTGGGAAAACTACCAGCATAGTTGACCATATCAACAACAAAGTTAGCAGAAATCATATGATTGTCTCAGTAGATGCAGAATACCTTTTGACAAAATACAGCACCCATTCATATTAAAAAACACTACAGCACATAGGGATAAATTGAGTCTTTCTTAACATGATAGGTAGCATCTATCTAACACCATAAACAAGCAGTATATGTAATGTGGATAACCTAGAATCTTTTCCAGTAAGATCAGGTGTCAAACAAGGATGTCCATTATCACCACTGTTATTCAATATTGTACTGGAAGTGTTAACTTTGGTAATAAGAGAAGAAAAATACTTAGAAGGAATAAGAATAAGTAAAGAAGAAACAAAGCTATCATTCTTTCCAGATAATATGATGGTATACTTTGTGAATCCTAAAGAATCAATTAAAAATTACTTGAAATAATTAACAACTTTGGCAAAGTTGCAGGATTGGCAAAGTTGTAGGATATAAAATAAACCCACATAAATCATCAGTATTTCTATATATTACTAACAAAGTCCAACAGCAAGAGATAGCAAGAGAAATCCATATAAAGTTACCATAGACTTTGTAAAATATTTGGGAATCTACCTGCCAAAACAAACCCAGGAATAAGATAAACAAAATTACAAAACATTTTTCACACAAATAAAACCAGATCTAAATAACTGGAAAAATATCAGTTGCTCATTGATAGGCTTAGCTAATATAATCAAACTGACAGTTTTACCTATATTAATTTATTTTTTCAGTGTCATGCCAATCAAACTATCAAAAATTGTTTTATAGAGCTAGAAAAAAATAATAAAATTTATCTGGAAGAACAAAAGAACCAGAATATCAAAGGAATTTGTGAAAAGTAGTGTATGGGAAGGTGGCCTAGCTGTATCAGATGTTAAATGGCATTATAAAACAGAAATCATCAAAACTATGTGGTACTGGCTAAGAAAAAGAGTGGTAGGTACCTCAATGGAAGAGGTTAAGTACATAAGATACAATAGTTAAAGACTATTGTAATCTACTGTTTGATAAATCCAAAGACTCCAGTTTCTGAGATAAGAACCCACTAGTTAACAAAGGTTGCTGGGAAAACTGAAAAAAAAATAATGTGGCAGAAACTAGGTATAGGACAGTATCTTACTCCTTATACCAAGAAAAAATAAAAATGGGTACATGATTTAGATAGAAATGCTGATGCTAGAAGTAAACTAGGAGGGAAAGAAATAATTTGCCTGTCATATCTATGGAGAAAGGAAGAATTTGGGACCAAAGAAGAGACAGAGAACATTATGAAATCCAAAATGGATGATTTTGCTTACATTAAATTGAAAATTTTTTGCCCAAAGTCAATGCGACCAAGGAAGCAGAAAGCTGGGAAATAATGTATCTATGATAAAGGCCTCATTTCTAAAATATTTTGAGAATGCAGTCAAATTCATAAGAATATGAGTCATTCCCCACTTGATAAATGATCAAAGGATGTGAATAGGAAGTTTTCAGAGGAAGAAATTAAAGTTATCTATAGTCACATAAAACAAATCTTTAAATCACTGTTGATTAGAGAAATTGCAAATCAAAACAATTCTGAGCTACCATATCATGTCTATCAGACTGGCTAACATAACAAAACAGGAAAATGGTAAATGTTGGAGCAAATGTGGGAAAATTAGAACACTAATGCAATGTTGTTGGAGTTGTGAGCTGATCTAGCCCTTCCGGAGAGCAATTTGGAGCTATGCTCCAAGGGCTATAAGAATGCATACACTTTGACCCAGAAATGCCACTTCTTGCTCTGTTTCCCAAAGAGATTATAAAAATGGGAAAGGATCCCCATGTACAAAAATATTTATAGCACCTCTTTTTTGGTAGTAAAGAAATGGAAATTGTGGGGATGCCACATTTGAGGAATGGCTGAACAAGTTATAGCCTAGGAATGTAATGGAATATTATTGTGATAGAAGAAATGATGAGCAGGTAGACATCCGAAAAACCTGGAAAGACTTACATGAACTGATGCTGTGAAATGAGCAGAACCAGGAGAACACTGTACATGGTAACATCAACATTGTGCTATGACTGACTTTGATAAACTTGGCTCTTCTGAGTGATACATGGATCTAAGACAACTCTAAATGACTCATGATGGAAAATGCTGTCCACACCCAGAGAAAGAACTATGGAGTCTGAATGCAGATTGAAGTACTATTTGCTCTCTTTTTTTTGTTGTTATTTTGTTTCTTCTTTCCTGTGGTTTCTTTCATTCATTCTAATTCTTCTTTACAACATGACTAATGTGAAAATATGTTTAACAGGAATGTACATGTAGAGCCTATATCAGACTGCATGTTGTCTTGGGGAGAGGGAATGGGGAGAAAGGGGGAGAATATCTAAAATTCAAAAGCTTATAGAAATGAATGGTGAAAACTAAAAATAAATAAATTGCTTAAATAAAAAAATTGCATGGACTGACCAATAGCATTATTTGTGAAACCATAGGGGATCATAACCCAACCGACTCCTCTTTTATGATTCGGTCTTGTTCTAGAAACCATATCTGCTAATTGACATTTGTGTCATATGACAAGATGTAGTATTTTCTTTTCAGAGGAAATTGTACAGTAATTTTATTCCTTAGTAACAAATAGTAACATAAACATTTAGCTATGGAAGTAGTAAGATCACAACCTTATTCTCATTCTATCAAATTATGAAGTAAGATAAGGAAAGATAAACTCTGTCACTTTCATGACTTCAGAGTGATTTGAACATAAATTTAAATTTCTTGATATCTTATCATTGGATCAGAAATAAAATAATTAAATTTATCTCAATTTATAGAACTACCAAATGCCCTATTTTCTTTACATATTCAGACAAATATGGTTCTGTCTCTTTCATCCATATGATTATAAAATCCATATGATTTACAACTAATTTGTAATAAGTATAGCCTTCAATTAGAGACCAAATAGATACTTTATATTGTGGCAGAGACAATCCTGCCTTCATTTCAGATTAAAATTGAGTAATAAGGGAAAATTTATTCAGTGCCATCCACTGCAATTGACTCCAACCAATCCCTGGTTTCACAACTAACATTTCTTTAGCATTGACCCTTTTCCAGACTATATGCTTTAAGTGCTACAAAGACAATAGTCTGCTAACTGAGAGATTATTTTCTATGGGTTAGCTTCTGGATTTGGTATCTGTTAGCTCTGACTTTTCTTTTTAAACACACTTCTAAGTCAGCAATAGACTTTTTCCACTGCCTTATTTCAATTTTAAAATAAGCATTTTATTATGTGAGAAGGTCTGTGTGTACTAATGTTAAGAAGATTACCTATTTCTTGGTCTTATGTGTTTAATTTAATCCTCAGTGTTTCACAGTAATAGTTTAAAAAAGATGAATGCGTTAACAATTGTTTCCCCCTGGCTATTTTAAGGGATGCTCTCCTTTTCCTACCTATTGGAGAAATGGGTTTAATTTAAAAGCTGGGAACTTTTCATTTCATCTCTATAAACCTAAACAGCTATTTTATTAAGGATTTCATAACAAGCACCAGGAAATGATGCCTACATTTAAGAAAGATAAATTGCTTCACTTGGGAGATGGGCCTGATGTAAGATTATGCCTTGTATCAGAACAGAAGAACAATAGAACCAAAATTCATTATATTTTCCAAAGATGGTGATGACAACTTTGAATTTTGACTTTTATTGCAAATATGATAAAATTTTATATAAAAGAACTACAGAAATCATTTTACAAAGGACTAATAAGACAATATTATTAATAGAAAATTTAATGAGCAGACTTGAAGGGACCTAAATTCAGAATATATAAAATTATTTCCTGGTTTTCCTTGGTAGATGAAAAAGGTTTTAGTTCACTCCAAGTGGTGATTACAACAGAAGTATGCTAATCAGCCCAAAATATTTTTCTTGTCATTAATTAAAAAGCCCAGTCTGATGCTTGGGGATAAAGTTTAGGGAAATAGGTGGGAAAGAGGCTAGGCAATCAAACCAGTAATAGAAAAAATTAAATAGGCTATTCTGGTCTCAAACAGGAATGGGAATATAGACTCATCATTCATCATGTGTTCATTAATTTCCTATGGAAAAAGCCTACTTAAAACCAAAATTTAAAAGTTCAGTTTTACATAATAAAATAATATTTCTTAACAAGGCAAGTTCATGATTTCTTTCTTGAAAAATGTTAACTGGCTTCACTGCAACTTTCTAATTAATAGGAATTATAGAACCAATAAATTCAAAGTTGAACAGATTTGTCCATATTTCAATATTATTACTTTTAAAAAAACTTAATGTAATTATCTTCAAAGTAAGAAGACAAATTTTAACAACAACTTTTGTACTTATTTATAACTATGAGGCTTTGTGTAGTTATTCTATGGTTTGTTGTGTTTCACAACTAACGTATTAATTTGTCTCCCTACTTAAGTATGAATAATTTCAATACTTCCAGGATCTATAATTTCTCACATATGTTTACTTCCTCTACTGACAAAGATTATAATCCCTCTATATATTTAGCATAAATCTTTAAGTGTTAATGTCTTTGTTGGAGAGTAAAGGAAGCAAAACAAGGAGGATTATTTATTCAAGGATTATAAAATGTTAAGTGAAACAACTTTAAAAGTTTTAAAACTCTGATCATCATAATCACAGCTAGCATACAAATATACACATACACAAATACATACATGAACATACATAAATATATATGTACATATGTACTCATATATGTACCTAGCTTTTATATAGAACTTTAAAATTTGTAAAACACTTTACAAATGTGATCTTATTTTCTCCTTACAAAAACCCTTGGGAGTAACTGCTATTATTCTCATTTTATAAATGAAGAAACTGAGGTAGCCAGAAGGCAAGTGAGTTGCCCAGGGTCATATAGCTAATAAGTGTCTGAGGAAGGATTTGAATTCAGATCTTCCCTAACTCCAAGCAGTGCTCTAGCCACTGTGTAACTAGCTGCTTGATCAAATCAATAAATATGATATTAAGAGGGATGACAATGAATAATGCTACCTATTTGCAGAATGAGATGCATGTAATGGAATATGGTTGATTTATTTTGTTTGACTATGGTTACGTGCTGTAAGAAAACATCTTTTTATAATATGGGGGAATTAATAGATGGGGATACTAGTTCTGGTGTTATCAAAAACAAGAAAAGAAAGTTGTGTCATTAAGAATATTTTTTTTTAAATCACAGAAAAGAAGAGGAGAAAACTCATAGGGAGATAAGCAGGATAACTTTGAAACTGATTGTTGAATTTGTTATGTATTTTTAAAGTATTTAATAGGCACTCAGTTTCATTTACAGTCCTCTTCTTTTCTTTGCATCACTCCTCCCAACTTTGAACACGCAAATACTCTTGGTCTCTTCTCTTCCAAGATAATAGAATTTTAATTATGCAGTTATTCTTTGCCTGAATTAGTTATGTAGTACTCTTTTCTGAGTCAAATATTCCCTATCAATTGTTGAGCTGCAAATGCTAATGATGTGGGGTGCCATACCTTGAGTAGAAAGGGAGGTAGTTTCAGGTGAGAAGTGATCTTGGCTTCAATGCTCCAGACATGAACGTGTGATTTCAACTAAGCTTAGGAAAGGAGGCACTTCTCTACCCCAGCATGAGGGAGGGGGACACTTCTCCCTACATAGGGTATGGACCCAATTAAGTTGGTTACCTCTGACTCCCTTGCATATTCTCTTATTTTATCACTTACTTTGTCAGCCTATATAGGTCCTGATGTGTGGCATGACATTTTCCTACAAGTAATATTCACTGTCATTCACTCCTTTTGGTAGATATATGAGCTCGTTGACTAGATATGTTTTGATTGCAAAAACCAATGCCATCTTCACAGTTATCCAGTTCACTGCTACCACTACAGAAAAGCAAAAGAAAGCATGTATCCAGCTTATCAGTAAGCTGGCCTTCATTTGCCAGCCTTGTTTTTCTCAGGCCTACTATTTGGATATGAAACTTGCTGAATTCTCTTACAGTAAGAGCTCTTCCACTTTCAGGACTACTGGATGTTTTTGTTGTCCACAAGTGTGTGCACACTCCATGTACTGATAGTGAGTGGGATCATGTATGCAGACATTTTTCTCCATTTCTTTTTCTTTCTTTCAATCACAGAGTAGGATGTCCACTTGCTGTGATAAACAGGACAGGGTTGACTAAAAAGACAATTTTTACAGCACCTTTTCTACCCCTTCCTCACATTAGAAGGTGAGCAATACAGTCCTTAAAAGGCTGCTCAGACACCCAGGGTGCTGCTGAATCCCACTGCTGCTTCCAGTGAGAAGTCAACCATCTGGCCTGGGACACTGTGTGCAGGCTTATGACTAGAGCTCCCAGTGTATCTGCACCTGTTGCTTTATCACTTGCCTGTTGCCTCAGGATGTTGAGATGGGTAAAAACGATAAAATGGTATGGGTGATATCTCTTGATTCATATGTAAATTGGATTTCAGTGAAACAGAGTTGCACAACATTGTCAACCTCACTCTTGCTTTCAGAGTTGTCACAGTTCAGTGGCAAGACAGAGTCAAGAAAACTGGTGATGGTCCAAGACACTCAATGACCTTGGTGTCTTTGATGTCTAAGCAATCTCCAAGCTTTCCATGTTGCCTGGTTTGGCTGCCTTCATGGCCCTTGGCACAAATTGATTTCAGCCACCCATTCCACGAAGGAAGTCTTCACATGCTTAGAGGAGACATCCCCCTAACTCAACAAAGGGCTTGAGATCCCTTGGTTACCCTCAACTTGGTTTACCCATCTGCCAAAATGGTTTACCAGGGTATGGCTTCTGCGCATGCTACAACTTCTTGGAGGCACAGGTGAGAGTTAGGTGGATGAGATAGACACCAAAAGTGGAATACATCCCTGAAAAAGGCTTGGATGCTTTCCCTTCAGATGTACTAATCTCGGAACACACCCAACATGCTTTTTAGCATGATGTAGTTCAGCAATGTTGTCCTGTGCCTTCAGTGAGGATGAACATGGCATCAAGATCAGCTGCTTCACTGATGGTAAATTATTTAACTTGAAAAAGCTACAAGCCAAAAATAAAGTGGAGGGAAAGTTGGAGGATCATTATTTCTTTGCAGATAATTGTGCAGTCAATGCAGCCTCTGAAGCTGAGATACAACAAAGTATAGATCAATTCTCTGCTGCTTGTGTTAATTTTGACCTAATATTGACATTAAGAAAACACATATGTTCTACCAACCAGTACCACATCAGTCATATGTGGAACCATTAGTTAACAGCAAATGAAGAAGTTTTGAATATTTGCAATGGTAAGAGAATTTGAAGATCTTCCTGCCCCTTAATAGGCCCATGTGAAGTGTTTTGCCCTTTGGCCCAGCCCACACCTTGAAAAACATGAAGCCTAAGGTGGGCGGAGCTTGCCAAATGGGTGGAATAAGAAGGGTGAAGCAGGAAGAGAGAGTGAGGTAGAGCAGCTAGCACGAGTGAGAGGGAGTGATTTTGCTTAAGTGAACTTGTTAGTGGGGAGGCCAACAGAGGGAAGGCTTGAAGATGGTGGTGCTTCTTGCATTGATAATGTGTAAAAACTTCATTGTTACCATAGTGGAACTGGCTTTCTGTTATCCAAATAAATATCTTAGTTTCATCTTTGAGGAAGAGAGTTTATATTTTGTGAATTTAACCTAGAAATATGCATGCATATCCATTGCGGGTTACAATACTATGGATAAATTCACTTACCTTGGTAGTATACTTTCTAGGGATGTACACATCGATTATGAGGTTGCCACACACATTGTCAGAGCTAGTTCAATGCTTGTGAGTCTCTGAAGGAAAGTGTAGGAGAAAAGAGCTGTTAGACAGCTTACTAAACTGAAGGTCTATAGAACCATTGTACTTATCTCATTGTAGGCCTTTGAATACTGGACAGTATATCAGTGCCGTGCCATGAAACTGAATTGCTTCCATTTGAATTGTCTTAGGAAGATTCTGAAGATCATCTGGTATGATAAGATAACAGAAACTGAAGTCCTTTCTTGAACTAAACTGCCAAGCATCCAAACATTACTACAGAATGTGCAACTTTAATGGACTGTTCACATTGTTTGAATACCAAACATATACTTGTCTAAAAGACTATTTTATGGAGATCTCACACAAGGCATGCACTCCCATGTTGGTCAGAAGAAGCAATAAAAGGGTACTCTCAAGGTCTCTTTGAAGAATTTTTTAACTGATTAGGTGATATGGGAGACACTGGAAAAGGACTGCCAAACATGGCATGGCCTCGTCAAAGAAGATGCTGTGCTCTATGAGTAAAGTAGAACTGAATGAGTTCAAAAGAAATGTGAAATGCACAAATTTAGAGAATCCACTCTAAATGTTCTCATGGCCTACTTGTGTCCAGCCTGTGGTGGAGCATTCCGAGACTGGTCTGACCAGCCACATTTGGACACAATGTAATTTGACTCTAACATGGTGATATCACCTTGGTTCTCTTCAAGAATGAAGTACATCAGCCAACCAATCTACAGGACGTACGAGACCTAAGAGTGTGTGGGGGGAAGCAACAGAGATAAATGGAGCAGCTGTACATGAAGCAGGCTTGAGGGCAAATAGGGTGGAGGATGGGGGGGATGGCATGAGGAAAATGTCTTCACACAAGAGAAAGCAAGGTAACTGGAAAGAATACTT
This sequence comes from Notamacropus eugenii, assembly GCF_028372415.1. NCBI lineage: Eukaryota > Metazoa > Chordata > Mammalia > Diprotodontia > Macropodidae > Notamacropus > Notamacropus eugenii. The sequence continues at coordinate 227,131,796 of NC_092875.1, read as the reverse complement.
TACTTTGTGTTTTATATATCTATGTTCAGTATGAGAAAATTATTAATTAGCAACCTTACAGAGAAAATGCACCCCAAAGGCATGAATTGTTCTAGTAATGATGTACTAGGTACTATTACTTTATTTTTAAAATTCCCTTTTCTGTGTGAGCAAAAACAAACAAACCAAAAAAAACCCCCAAAACTAACCGTGCCTCATCTGATTTGTGTCCAGTATTTTACCTCTTTCTCCCTTTCTTTATTGTTGGTGGGGGGAAGGGGGTATGGAAAAGGGGTTAGAGAGACCCATAGAGCCAAAAAGTAGAAGGAAACACTGGGGAATCTAATTTACCTCTTCAACAGTCAGGCAACTGTAGTGTGATGAAGCCAGGGCAAACCAAAAGGGCAGATAAAGGATAAAGATTGTTGTAAGTCTTCAGACCCTGTGGCCTCAATCAAGTAGTATCTATCTAGTCAGTGTGCAATCTTTGTAAATGGAAATGTTGATATAACTACTTGTCAAGTTCAAGAAAGAAAAAAAATAAAATGAATTTCTATAATTGATATATTCATTACTCCATGGTCAACTTGAGGAGAAGCGTATATGAATTTAGCTGAGCTGCTGTTCACATGGCAGTCATACAGGATCTCTTTGCAGCCATATTTGTAGCCTAGCTGGGTAGACCCTGCTAGACATTTCATTTGAAAGGCATAGCCTTTGAAGACCAAGGGATACCTTCCTGCTATAGTGCTAAATGAGTGATATAGTGCTATAGGGATGATTATTAGTTGGTCTTGTTTCTATGGAAAACATTTAGTTCTGCAGAGAAAGGGAATGTAGAATGCTGTCCTTTTCTTAGAAAAAAAGTGATTGGTAAAGTAATTCAGTTGTTTTAAATTAACACGCAGCTTTATTATGCATACCATATTATTTTCTTCTTGCTATGGTGGTTAGTCAGTTGGAAAATTATAGTTTTATGAACAAGACAAATGGGATGCAAAAAAGATAAAACATCTGTTATAAAAATGATTGCTTTTAATTTGTTGATAGTAGCCAAAGTTTGCTATCAAGTGATGGGTTGATGTCTTTTTTTAAATGTTTTTTTGTTTTAATGTTTGCTTTTTGTTTTTGTGTTTCAGCCATGACAACTCATAAAGGCTAATGACAAAACCTTAGAGAAATTGTAATTTGTACTGGTAGAGGAAAAATTGACAAATGAAATTCCAAATGTATTTGAAATTGTTGATAATGCTTTTTTTCCCTAACTACTATATTTCAGCTACCCTCCTGAGAGTCTCTCTCTCTCTCTCTTTCTCTCTCTCTCACTCACTCTCTTTCTGTCTGTCTTTCTCATACACACACACATATATACATACATACATACATACATACACACCACAATACATGCATATATCTACCACCCTAAAATTTTGAGCAGTCTGATGTCTTAAAAGAACCAAGAGACTTCAGTTTCAATTTGGGACCATAAAAATATTAGCTCTTACTACTATTTCTGAGGACCCTAGAGCACCTTAGTTAATCAAGTTTCTTCATCTTTTAAGTAGGGATGAATGAGTAAATGGGGGAGTGGTCTTTATTATATATTTACTATATGTCAAGAACTGTCCTAAACAATGAGGGTATAGATATAAAAACAAAGAAAGCCTTATTCTTGAGGAGCTAACATTCCTGTAGAGAAAGAGAACACATTGGGAAAGGTGGTGGTAAAGGAAAAAATATTTTTATTTTAAAAATTATAAAGATGTTGATTGAAGCCATTGGTCTTCATTATTAAGTGTTCACTATGGGTCAGACACTGTGCTAAGTACCTGGGCTACAAAAAGAAAAAGAGAATTTCTGCAAAGAGAGTCTCTGCCCTCAAGGAGCTTACAATCTAACGGGGGAGACAATAAGCAAACAAAAATGTACAAGAACTGTATGTAGGATAAATAAAAAGTAATTAAAAGAAAGTAAGCACTAGAATTAATGGAGAATGGGAAAGGCTTCCTTCAAAACCCAGCCTGCTGTTTGCATGCAGGCCATAATACTCTGGAATGGGTTTAAATACACTTGAACCAGTTTAAAATATAAATGGAAAATACTTAACAAAATGAAAACTACATAATAAATAATATTAAGTTTAAAACCAAGTCAATATGTGGGTTGCAGTGATCCTTCTATACAGATTAATATCTGCATTTTGATTTCAAGACCATTGTTGTAGAAGATGGAATTTTCACTGGGACTTGAACAAAGCCAGAGAAGCCAGCAGATGAAGATGAGGAGGGAGAATTTTTCCTTGAACTGATGGCAGCCAAAAAAAATTCTGGAACCAAAATATGGGGTGTATTGCTCACAGAAAAGCAAGGGAGCTAGTACCCCTGGATAGAAAAGTATGTTATGTAGAATGAAGAATTAGAAGACTGGAAGGAGTAGGAGGATCGGATAATGAAGGACTTTGAATGCCAAAGTTCTTTTATATTTTATCCTATAGTTAATAAGGAATCACTGGAGTTTATTGAGGAGGATAATGGTGGAGTTGGACCTGCATTTTTGGAAAATTACTTTTATGCCTGTCAGATAAATGATGAAATGAATTGAAGAAAGACTCGAATCAGACAGATGCACTATTAGGGTATTTCAATAGTCTAAGTGAGAGAGGAGGGCAGCTAGGCAACCCATTGGATAAAGCCTTGGACCTTAAGTCAGGAAGACTCATATTCTGGCATTCAAATCTGTCCTCAGACACTTACTAGCTGTGTGACCATGGACAAGTCAATTAACCCTGTTTACCTCATTTTCCTCCTCTATAACATGAGATGGAGAAAAATAACAAATAACTCCTGTGTCCTTGAAAGGAACACTCCAAATGGGTCACAAAGAGTTGTACACAGTTGAAAAACAACTGAGCAACAACAAAAGTGTTAGGTAATGATGGCTTACAATAGGGTGGTGACAGTATCAAAATAGAGATGGGGAAGTATTCCAGACATATCGCAAAGGGAAAATGAAGAGGCCTTGGCAAAGGATCAGATATAGTCTAGGATGAAACTACGGTGGCAAGCCGAGGGGACTGACAAAATGGTGGTGCCCTCAAAAGTAATAAGAAGTATTAGAGAAGGAATGGTTTAGGAGGAAACCAATGAGTTTAGTTTTGGGCATGTTGAGTTTAAGATATCTGCTAGATATATAGTTTGTGATGTCTAGAAGGCAGTTAGGGATGTGAGACTGGAGGTCAGCAGAGAAGTTATGACAGGATAGGGCAATTTGAACATGATAAGCATATAAGTGATAATTAAATCATTGGAAATTGATGAGATCACCAAGTATATTACATAGAGTGAGAAGATTAGAGAAGACTCATGACAGAGTCCTGTGGGACACCTATGGTGACAGGTTCTCCAGGATGAGTATTCAGCAAAGAAGATTGAAGATAGATAGAAGCATCAGTTGTATACTGAAAACCTAGATAGAAGAGAGTGAAAAGAAGATTGTGATCAACAGTGCTAAAGGATGCAGAGAGATCAGGAGGAATGTGCTAAATGACCATGGGATCTGGCAAATACGAGATCTTTGATAACTAGAGAGTGTAGTTTCAGTGAAGCAGTGAGATCACAAGCTGAATTATAAGAGTTTCCAAAGAGAATGGGAATAGAGAAAGTGGAGCCATCTATTGTAGATAGACTTCTCAAGGATTTAGCCACAAAGGGTGGAAAAAATATATAGGACAAGAGTTAGCTGAGATGAAAGGATCAAGTAAAGGTATTTGAGTCTGGGGGAGTTGGTGTAGGTCCATAGATTGATACACACATTCCAGAAGTAGTGATGAGGTTGATGTAAGTATAGTTACAGATGTGAAGTATAGGAGTGAGAGGCCAGGGGCTGTTACCTATGTGGTATCTGGTAACATGTCCTAAAGTAAAATGTAGCTAGAGCCAGTCCTAGATTGAGAGAATGTTAACTAGTAATCAAAAACAACTCACAAAGTGTCTGTGAGAACTAAATAGGATAACGCATACGTGTTCAGATGTCTTTGTAAACAAAATCTATTACATGTAGTGCTTTAATGTATTGTCATATGTAGTATGTTTTATATTATAGAGTAGTAGTCTGGGGCAATGATAGGGTCAGGAAGATGAGATAAATTCCTTGCTATGCCACTTGGCTGAGTGGCCATAGACAACTCATTATTCTCTCTGAGCTCAGTTTTCTTATCTCTGAAATATGGGGATAATACATGCAGTAATGACCTTACGGAATTGCCATGAAATTCATACAAAATAGTATGTCTAAAACTTTTCATAGACTTTAAAGAATTAAGCTTGTGATTTCATTGCTAAAGTTCATTGAACTTTAGGAGGAGAAAACTAACCCTATTATTGCTCATCAGAACCTACTCTGCAACGTTTGGTCTTGGAGAGCTGACTAGAGCCCTGAAAGGCTAAATACTTTACCTAATATCTGTCCAAGGTGTGACTTGAGCCTGGGTCTGCCTGACTTTGAAACCACCCCTCAATCACTGTATTACCTTAGCTCTGTCTGGGTATGTGTATAGCAGAATTCAGAAGATTTACTTATTCATGAACTTACCCATACACCTGTATATAGCATACAGACTTCAAAGCACTAAATATCCGTTGTAAGTTAAAGTTACAACCTGATAATTGTAGAAGGGTAAGCATGGTAGATGTGATGATGTGGGAGATAATTGTATCATATATTTTCACTGGACAAAAGTGGTGCTGCCTTTGAAGGAACAAGCTCACTCATTGTTGACATTTATTGGGCATCTAGGTACAGCAATGGATAGAGTGAACCCTTGAGTCAGGAAGACCTGAGTGCAAATGTGACTTCAGACACTAATGAGCTGTTTGACCCTGGGAAAGTCACTAAACTCTGTTTACCTCATTTTCCTTATCTGTAAAATGAGCTGGAGAAGGAAATGACAAATCACTGTGGTATTTTTGCCAAGAAATTCCAAATGGGATCACAAAGAATTGGATATCACTGAAAAATGAATGAAAACATATGCTGTTATGAAAAGAACAAAGTGGAGATGATGAAAGGGAAATACAAGTACTAAAGAAGTAAGAGAGATGGTTCTTATTGTCAAAGAGCTACCTATTTCCCGATTGTAGTGAGGATCAAGTAAGACTTTGTAGGGCTTATAAAAGTAAGACTTTGTAGTCTTAAAGGGCTATATAAAAGCTAGCTACAATATAAGCAATTGTTACTATTAAATCATTTAGGAAGATAAAATATCTACTACTTCTAACTACTTAAGGACATTCATAAAACAGATATCAATCAATCAGTCAACACACATTTATTAATGTTTACTATATGCTATGCACTGTCTTAAGAATGACAAAACAAAAGGGGGAGGAGGAAATCATCTCAGATCTCAAGGATCTCATATTCTAATGGGAGAGATAACACAAAAATAGCTATATAAATTATGTATACACACATAAAATGTGTAAACAGGAGGTAATCTAGGGTGTGGTGTGAAAAAGGTTTCTTACAGGCACTGAGATTTGAGCTGAGACCTGAAAGAGGTCAGAGAATCCAGGAGGTCGAAATGAGAACCGAGAGCTTTCTAGGCATTGGGTAAGCAGGTAAGCATGGAATCTGGAAATTAAGTGTCACGTCTGAGGAATGTCTTGAAGGGCAATGAAGTATAAGAGGATTAGAAAACTAGGAAGGGTCCATAGTGTGAAAAGTTTTATATGACAGAAGATTTTATATTGATTCTAGAGGTAATAGGGAGTCCCTGAAGTTTAGTGTGTGTGTATATGTGTGTGTGTGTGTGTGTGTGTGTGTGTGTGTGTGTGAAGAACTTCTGATCTACACTGATCCTATTGTTTATGTAAGAGGAAACAGGTCCAGAGAGAGGGAAACAAATGTCCCAGATTAAATGATGAGCTATAGATTAAAACTGGAAACTTTGTCTCGATTTTCATTTAGATGCTTTTAAGAAACAAATAATTTTGTAACTAAAATGGACCTTACAGACTTTCTAGGCAAAGTAGTCCATGTTCTTTATTTTTCAGAGGAAGAAACTACAGCTTACCGCTATCCTGAAAGCACAAATGAAATTACTACTTGAGCTGTGTGAAACTAACTTTTGTCATCTCTTTCATGAAACATTTTTTATTTTCTATGAATATTGAATTTCCTTAACCTTTTATTTTACGTTTAAATGGAGGTACACTGGCAGTTAAATAGCTAAAATCAGATTGAAGAATCAAGAGAAATGGGATTTTTTAATATGTTAACTAGTTGTATAGTTTATAAGTATGAATTTATAGAATGAAAAATACTATTTTTGAAGGCACCAAGGTATATTGGAAGGAACACTGGTTCTTAAATCCGGATTAAAATTCTTTGATATTTTACAACCTACAAGAACATGCAAAACTAATTTAGCTTCCTTGAGCTAAATGATCATACATTTCCTCTTCTAGAAATTGAGGGTAACATTATTTCCACTACCCACTCCATTGAGTTGTTGTGAAGAAAGGTTTTATTAATTGTTACAGTGTTATAAAAATTTGAGGTGTTTTCTTAATTGAAAAAAGAAGATAGAAGCCAGAATCTTTTTAAGCTTTTTGAATAATTTAGCTCATGTTATCAGTATGAATCTATGTGCTATAAATATATAGCCTATGATACTTTTTTCTGAGATGAATCTATAATCTTCAGGTGCAAAAATAATGCTATCAACGCAAATTAGCACCTGTTCTACAACTTTCATTCTTAATGGGATGCCTCACTGGTGGAAGTGAAGTGAGAATAGAAGTGATTTTGATGAGGGCTGGAAAGATCCAGGAACCCCAAGACTAGAGTTTCCTACATGGGTCATCTGGAAAGAATTCACACTCAAGCATTCTTGAGATCAAGATGGCAAAGATTTATTATGCTTTTCAGAGGGCAAGAGTTCTTAGGGAACTTGCAAACCTTAGCAGGGACAGGTAAAATTTATATAGTATATTCTGTAGAATAACATGTGCCAAATATGCTAACTAGGTGAGTCAAGGTGGGATTAGGGAGTGGTTAAGGAGTGGTTAGTTCTTAAAGGAACATGCACTTTTAGTATCTACTGGGCAGGTATTTTACCCAGAGTTCAGCAGGAAATAGCCCAAGGGAGGGCTACAGGGAGGTGTGGTTTTAAACCTGAAATGGCACCAAGGGACTAAGGGACTGGGCTGACTGAGAAATACCCGGATGGCTCCCATCAATATCTTGTTAGAGAAGATAAGCATAAGGGAGTTTACACATGTCTAAGTTCTAGGATACATAGGAATGGTCAGTGATCAGTAAATATCTTCATGACCACTGCACAGCCAATTCAGCCAGTACATAGCTGCTTCAAACTAATAAATTCTATAGGTACAGCTGACTACTATATCAGGAAGAGAGATCTAGGACAGGTTGCCCTTGGACTGGGGAGAAACTTGCCTGGGATAATGTTTTGAGGCTAGGGAGAAATATGATTTTAAGAGAGAAATGTGATTTTAGGATTGGGGTCCAAGCACAGGCACCCAGGCACTTGAGCATCAATTTGCCCAGAGTCACATAGCCAATAAGTTGCAGAGGCAATATATAAACCCAAACCTTCCTATTCTAAGGCCAGTTTCCTAGCCACTGTGTCACAACAGCCTAATTAAAATAAAATATTTAAATATCTGCACAACATAATGTGACATAATAAGCATGTTATGAAATACATTTACCCTTTATTATGTTATATATAATCTATTGTATAATACGCACTATATATGTATATATGTGTATGTATATACATACACACATATACACACATATGTATGTATATATCTATCTTTATATCTATCTATAAATGCGCACTCTGACTGTAAAGCAAATGTTTAATTCTCAAGTAAACTTCTTAAAAATACAAAAATAAGCTGCTTATCCTTTTTTTTTTTTGGAAAATAGGCTTGTTACATTTACTTTCAAGTACCCTGGTAAACAAACACTCAAGGTTACAACTTACAATGTATTTTAACAGCAACAATTTTTCCTGTTAAGTACAACACAATAAATCTTGCACCTTTTTTGGATGACTTTTTTTTTCTTCCTTGTTTGTAGCCTTGAACAAGGCATCCTCATGAAAAAAATAAATTCCTGGGAAATGATGTTGAAAAACAAGAGCTTGTAAAATCCTACTTATCTATAAAGAGACAATAAAGTAAAGAAAGAACTCATCACTACCATGGGAAAACTTTTATTGCTCAAAATTCCTTTGATCAAATTAACACTATCTAAATACGTATACTTACTTATTATAGCAATCAATTCTAAAAGGAATACAAAGCAAGAAGTAGTATGCTGGTAAAGCTTTATTTTTTCTGAAATAGGAAAAAATCTAAGAGAAAATAGAAATTAATTTTATGGCAAGCATCTACTACCTACTATTTTTAATTTAAATGAAATCTAGCTTTGATATTTCACCTTTTTAAAATGCTTTTCATATATTGAACCAACTTCTTTGTATGACTAACCCATCCTCTTATTCATTTCTGATAATTTATGTTTGAAATTACTAGGGTTTTCAAATGAATTGGTTCACGTACATTTCTTTCCAAGTACTTAATGAATCTGTGAGTTCATCATTGTGGACATTTCCTCCAAATGTGCAGATCATAAACAATTCACACTACCCTATAACATGAGACTTCTACATGTACTCTCACAAGGTCAAGGAGATGGGATTCTACCTTTTCTTGATTCTAAAAATCCAATTAATTAATTAATTAGATTTTAATTTTCAACATTCATTTTCACAGGATTTTGAAATCTGAATTATCTCCCCCCTCCTGTCCTCCTCTCCAAGATGGTGTGCAATCTGATATAGGCTCTATGTATACATTCATATTAAACATATTTTCATATTAGTTACATTGTATTAGTAGACTCAATGGGAGAAACCACAAGAAAGAAGAAACAAAAAAAAAAAAGAGAGCAAATAGTATATTCTATCTACATTCAGACTCCATAGTTCATTTTGTAGATATGGATAGTGTTTTCCATCATGAGTCTTTGGAGTTGTCTTTTAGATCCTTGCACTGCTAAGAAGAGCTAAGTCCATCAACATTAGTCATTGCTCAATGTTGCTGTTATTTCTCTTGATTTATCAAGGGTACCAGTACAGCACATAAGCCATCCACTATGTAATTAGCTATATTTTTGGTCATATATTTCTTTAATGACGGCTGATGTAAACAAAATAACTTCCTTCTTCCTTCACTCCTTTTTTTCTTTCTCTTTTTCATCCTTTGTTCTTCCTTCTTCATTTTTCTTTTTTCTTCTTTTTTTCTTTCTCTTTTCATCATTTTCTTCCTTCCTCCCTTCCTCCCTCCCTCCCTTCCTTCCTTCCTTCCTTCCTTCCTTCCTTCCTTCCTTCCTTCCTTCCTTCCTTCCTTACTTCCTTTCTTCCTTCCTTCATCCCTCCATCTCTCTTTCCCTTCCTTCTTCCCTTCCTTCCTCCCTTCTTTCTCCCAGTCCTTTGATAACATTAGTATGGAAAATCCTTAGTGGGAAAACTCCCACCAATGCATAGCTGAATCTTTCCTACGGCAAACAGTCTTAGAGAGATGCCTGGAGAACTGCAACATTAAGTGATTTGTCCAGGGTCACACAATCAGTTAGTGTAATCAGTAAATGTCAAAGGTGGTACAGGAACAAAGTCTTCCAGGCTTCAATAATGACGCTGTTGTTGTTGCTGTTGCCATTTTACCTCTTATTTCTTCTCCTTAGGCCCTTATTTGTTACATATTTCAGCCTAGTCACACTCATCACATACTTTTTCTACATGAAATATATCTTTAATTGCCTATAAACTCCTAATGTCCAGTGTGTGGAAGAAGAGCTTGAAACCTTGCAAGAAGCCATGTTCTTTCCTTTGTGCATGTTCTCAAATCATATCCCCTCCCTGTCATTATTATTACACTGATAAACAGATATATCCCATTGTAGGCTAAGCAATGATACATTTCTTTGGAAAGACTAAGCTGAAATCTGTGAGCAAAAGTAAAGCACACAGAACCAAGCTGCTTTTCTGAAAGTATAAAAATAACACTTTAAGCTGTGTTTGGAATTCTTTTTTTCTTAAAAAAGAGGACACAAAGGCATGATATAAAGAGTAGAAGTTTTGGCCTTTACCATGACACATCACTTAGAATAGAAAACTTTGTAAATTACCAATTTTAGGGATAAGTGTAATGGAGGCAGTAAATATAATATCTGATGTGAAAAAAATCAAATAGGGGGAGCAATAATGAGGCAAAGTTTAGACTTTATTGTTCAGTCATTTCAGCTGTGCCCCACTCTTTATGATCCCATATAGGGTTTTCTTGGCAAAGATACTGGAATTGTTTGCCATCTCATTCTCCAGCTTATGTTACAGATGAGGAAACCGAGGCAAACGAGGCTAAGTGACTTGTCCATGTTCACACAGGTAGTTATTGCCTGAGTCTAGATTTGAACTCAGGTTTCCTGACTCCATTCCTGGTACTTTATTTACTTTGCCACCTAGTTGCCTAATTAAAATACATGTATCTTAACATTGATCAAAGGTAAGGAGTATCAAAAAACCAGTACAGGGAAACATGGAGTTCAGAAGAAAACAGCAAAGCAAGCCAAAGAATATAAAGTGAGGGCCAATCCTAAAGAATGATGGAAACATATAGGTTCCCTGACCTATGTGCTAGAATTAGACATCCTGGCATAGGCCTAGAGAAAATGAGGAACTGTGTCCCCAAACAGTAAGATCTGGTTAGTTTTTAATGGAGTTCTTATATGGTTCTAGAAGGATCAGGCATTGTGGAAAGGAATAATAGGTGGGGGTGAGGAAGTAAGATTTCTGGAGAATGAAAAACTAGTTGATATTCAAATTTCTGAATATCAGAGAAAGGAGCTTCAATCATTGCTCCAGATCTTACTGTGAAAGGGTGACTCAGGGCTTGGTTTCATTTCTATTTAGTTTAATTTAGTTTTATTTATGTTTTGAGCTTCCCCAGAGTTATCAAGGGAAAGTTTCATGCAAAAAAATGGGCATAATAAAAGACAAAAATAGTGGGGATTTAACAGAAGTAGAAGAGATTAATAGGACAAGAATGCACAAAAGAATTACATAAGAATGATCTTAAAATCACGGATAACCACAATGGTATGGTTACTGATCTAGAGTCAGACATCCTGGAATATGGAAGAAAGTGGCCCTTAGGAAATATTGCTAACAATAAGGCTAGTGGAAATAAATTCCTGCTGAGCTATTTAAAATCCCCCCAAAATGACACTGTTAATGTTCTGTACTTAATATACCAGCAAATTTGAAAAATGCAATAGAGGCCACTGGTTTGGAAAAGATCAGTTTATGTCCCAGTCCTAAAAAAAGGGCAATGCCAAGGAATGTTCGTATTATTGAGCAATTGAGCTCATTTCACATATATCAGCAACGTTACCATATGAATCCAGAATTACCAGAAGTGCAAGATGGTTATTGAAGAGGCAGAAGAACTAGAGACCAAATTGCAAATATTGAATTATGGAGAAAACAAGTGAGTTCCAGAAAAAACAAAAACAAAATTTTTTCTGCTTCATTGACTACACTAAAGCCTTTGTGTGGATCACAATAAAATGTGGTAAGTCTGCAAAGTGATGGGAGTGCCAAATCATCTTGTCTCCTGAGGAACCTGGATGTGGGCCAAGAAGCAACACTTATAACTGAACATGGATCAACCAACTGATTTAAGATTGGAAAAGGAGCAGAAGGCGGCTATATATTGTTTATTTATTTAACACATGTGCAGCACATTATGCTAAAAATGCCACACTGGATGAATAAAACGTTGAACTTAAGGTTAGTGGGAGAAGTATCAACAATCTCAAATACACAGGAGATACCACTCTGATGACAGAAAATAAAAAGGAATTAAGGATCTTGATGAGGGTGAAAGAGGAGAGTGTAAAAGCTGGGTTGAAACCTAACATTAAAATAAAAGTCCAATCACTTCCTGGCAAATAAAGGGCAAAGAAATTGCATTTTCTTGGGCTCAGAGATCACTTCAGATGGAGACTGCAGCCATGATATTAAAAGATGCTTTCTCCTTAGATGAAAAGCTATGGCAAATCTGGACAGCATGCTAAAAATGACACATATCACTTTGTCAACAAAGGTCCATATAGTGAAAGTTATGTTTTTTTCCAGTAAAAATGTGTGGTTGTGAGAGTTGGACTATAAGGAAAGCTGAGTGCCACTGAATGGATATTTTCCAATTTTAGTGTTGTAAAAGATTTTTTAATTTTAATAATATTTTATATTTTCCAATTATATGTAAAGATAGTTTTCAACATTCACTTTTATAAGATTTTGAGTTCCATTTTTTCCCTTCCCCACCTCCTCCATGACCCAAGACAGCAAAGAATCTGATACAGGCTATATATGTACCATCATATTTAACATATTTCCACATTGTATGTTCGTCCTTCATTGCCCAAGAACACCATGCCATCAGAGAAATAATGACATGACTTGCATTTGACTTTGTTTTGAGTGAGGGAGGGCTGTGCAGGTCACTAGCCTCACTTCTCCTCCAGAGCCATCTGAATCCAGTGACCAGATATTTATTAGGATGACTGGAGATAACCCAGGATGAGGCAATTGGGGATAAATGACTTGCCCAAGGTCACACCGCTAGTGAGTGTCAAGTGTCTGAGGTGAGATTTGAACTCAGGTCCTCCTGACTCCTGCACTGGTGCTCTATCCACTGCACCACCTGGATGCCTTTATGTCCACATTAGTGATATTGTGAAAGAAAAATCAAGACAAAAGAGAACAAATGTGGGAAAGAAAAAAAAAACAACCTACAAAGAGAAAATCTTATGCTTTGATCTGCATTTGAACTCCCTAGCTCTTTCTCTGGATGCAGACAGCATTTTACATCATGAGTTTTTGGGAATTGTTTTAGATCATTGTGTTGCTGAGAAGAGTTAAGTCTATTAAAGTTGATCATATTACCAGTAGGGTATATACCAATGCCCCCCATCAAAACACACACACACACACACACACACACACACACACAAGCAGTTGCTTAATATATTGATCCTGTGTTCCATACATTGGCTTCACTGATATGAAATCTTGAGAAGAATGGCTCTGTATTTGACCCTAATAAATCAAATGAAAAAGGGAAACTTTTGGGAATTAGTTTCAATGTGATAAGGAGTCAAGTGGAGAGAGATTTGGTATATGATCAATTAAGAATTCCTTCTTGACTCTAAGTGTAGGGACTACATCTTATCTACCCTATTTTTTTCTTTCTCTTAGTGCATAGAATGGATACTATGTACACACATGCACAGTTCTGTGAGCATAATAAGGCATTAATAAATGGATACTTAGTTGAATTGGGGAAAATAAATGGAGTATGGGAAGCAAATTTATAAGGGAGACTGTAAACAACCATGTTCTTTTGTAAAACTTTTTAGGAGGAAGAAAAACCAGAGAGTCTGGTTACCAGTTCCCACTTGGAGGGAAAGGTAGCAAAATCTTTTGTTTGGGGTTCCAGGAGCTTTGCCGGTCCTGAAAGAAAAACCTATCAATTATTTGATCTCATTATCTTTTCTTCATGTCTACCATCAATGAAACTAGCCTATTTTGAGTCCTTCAAGTATTTGGCTTCTTTATAATCTGTTGCTTTTTGCCTAAGCAAATAGCTCACTCTTTACAGTACTTTTCAGTTGTCTTCCTTAAAATGAGTTTAAGAGTGATTGACATTATAGTGTCCTGACAGTGACAGGATAGCTATCCTGAGATGGTTCCCTGCTGACCAGTGATGGGATGTGTCATTTAAAGTTGGCATCCTCTAGAGATCCCAGCATTGAATGAATATAAGATAAGTTCTGAGAATTTCTTTTAAAAACTCACTTTATGATACGATTGGTTTTCATTCAATTCCCCAATGATATCTCTGCTTCTTAGGCATGCCAATAAGTTAATAAGCACTTTTTATTTTAGTCACTTAATATATATCAGACCACTGTGTTGAGTGATAGGGATTCAAAGAAAGGCAAAACAAACAAACAAGCAAATGAAAAACAAACCTTACAGAGTCAGTTTCCACCTAACCATTTTAGGATAGTTACATTTCCAAAATATAGATATAAGATCAACTGAGACTGAAGTTTCATAGTAAGATGATTTTCTTCTCTAAGGATCGGTCCTTCTTTCCAATTACACAACAGTTCTTGCTCCTACCCATTGCTATCTTTTAATTTCCTTTGGCCCTGCTGTCAGGTAAAAGCTTTAAGGAGAAATAAAAAGTGAAATAAGATAAAGGATGAGGTCCATATTACAAAAGGCAGCCGAAGAAGTGGAAGTGAAACTTCAACTTGAAATCCTAGAACTAAGATACAGTTTTCCTTGATTTAAAGTCTTGGTTATCATTTCTGAGAAGATTCAGTGAACATACAGATTGCTATTTTTTTTAACTAAAGTAAAAGATAAAACAAAGGAAAAAGCAAAATCACTAGGTCTTCTAAAGTAGTGAATTATATCAGAATCATAATATGACACTATTTGTGCTGATGAATTTGGCCTTGATGTACACAGATGACTACTAACTCTCTGGCAATAAGAGCTGCAACAAGGCTAGGCCATTCTGGGCTTTACTCCAAAGCAGCAAGGTGCAGAAGGGTGATGACAGGCCTTTCAATCTTGTAACAGCATAGGAACAACTGAGCTTAGCATCTGGTTTACAAAAATAATTTTTTAAAATGGGAAATTTTTAAACAACAGATTGTTACCTCTCCTATCCCTTCACGTAAGACCACTGTGCATTTGAATCATTGCAACAAAAATAAAAGTATTTTTTTTATTTTAAACTCAAACAACAGAACCCAAATACAGAATAGAGAGAAGAAAAAGAAACATATCCTAAACTTAAATATTGAAACATAAATACAAAGAAAAGGGGAAAAAACATATTATGTGCACAGCAGAACATGGGATGATTCAAAATATAGAGCAATAAATTTTCATTTCAAGAAAGCGTACATATATATTAAGGGTACATTTTATACCACTTGACCCATGTATAAAAATTACTACTTTGTATCATTTCCATTATCATATGACTTTTAGTAACTTTACCAATACTAGTAATGATGGGTTTCCTCCCTAACATCTAAATGGGCACCTTTGTGTCCAAGGATCCAATTAGATCATATTTGTGAAAATATTTGTGGTTCTAAAGTACAACATAAATAACTCTGTTATTGAATGAGGAAATCAGCTTAATAAGTCTTTAAGTTCCAGTGAATCTTATTTTATAAGACTTTTATCTTTTGCATGACTTTTTAAAAATATGTGCTGACTCTTTCACAGTTGCCCTGGAGACCATGACATTATTGCTTATTTTTGCTTCAAATTTCTCTCTTGATTTTTTCCCTTTTGATATTTTAATTCTCCCTATATCATTAGTGTTAGCCAACTCTTCACTTCCCTGAGACTTAGAGATTGTGAAAGACAAGAATTTCCAGGTTCTTTCATTAGTCAAGAATATTCTTGATTAGGTAGGGATCAGATTTAGTGATAGTCTCTGGAAAAGAGGAATTCATAGGATGTCCATGATGGAATAAATCTTAGAGATCCTCAAATCCAAATGACTTATCATGAAGACAGAGAAACTGAGACCTAGAGAAAAGAAGACACCAGCCCAAGGTGATGAAACTAATTAGTAGTCAAAGCTATTTTCAGATATGTTACCAGAATCTCATTTTCATTTCCTCATACTCTCCTTCTTAGATCTGTTCTTTATGCTTCTTTCTCTCTTTGCAGGTCAATACCACACCTATCAAACCAGTTTAGAAGAAATCTCCTATGCTGGTAACCTCATTTCTGTAACATTTGATAGAAATATCCCTCCAAACAAGAATTTTTTCTAGGCAAAAGCAAACTCAAATTTCTTTTTTTTTTAATAGGTGTTCTGCAGATTTCTCTCATTAAGAATATCATCCTGTGTGCTTAATTAGGTTTTTTTTTTTTTAACCAACTCCTAGGCCCTATATGACTTTGTTAAAATGACAATGAGTAAGAAACTTACCTGCCCTTATCACTAGAGAAGATTTCTCTAGGATCATTCTTATACCTGTTCATTTTAATTCAACAGGCCTTTCTTAGTCACTTTCTACAAGTGAAGCAGCGTGCTTTGAATAGCAGTAACAAAATTCCTTGCTTTCAAAAAACTTACATTCTACTGGGAAAGATAACATGTAGAAAGACAAATACATATAAAGAATACATAAAGTCGATATAATTTTTGGTTGGTAACAGGGATGACTATTCACGTGATTCTTAATCTTTGCATGTGTGTATGTGTCCTAGATCCTTTTGTCAATTGGGTCAAGCCTATCAAGCCTTCTAAAAGTATCACTTTTGAA
The DNA here is from genome assembly GCF_028372415.1 of Notamacropus eugenii. NCBI lineage: Eukaryota > Metazoa > Chordata > Mammalia > Diprotodontia > Macropodidae > Notamacropus > Notamacropus eugenii. Next base: position 227,115,350 of record NC_092875.1, on the reverse strand, counting down.
TTTGTAATTGAAGGAAGTGCTAAATTTCAGTTAGAGAAAAAGGGAAATGAATTAATTTTTTTCCATCTAAGTTCATAGATTCCCTGAAATATATTGGATCTGAGAATAAGAACTCCTGGACTGTAGGCATTATAATGGAGAAGTCTCATGTAGAATGGGGCAACTGATGTGAAGCTTGAAAAAAGCTAAAATAAATTTCAGAGGCAAGGCTAAGAAGAGAACTTTTGGGGCATGGTATAGAGCCTGACTAAAACACAGAAAAAGGAGATGGAATATTGCATGTAGAGAATATCAAGTGGACCAGTTTGTACAAAATATAAAATGTGTAAAGGGGAATTAACATACTCTTAATATATGCCGAAGGAATCTAAAAGTTAATCCTAGTAGCAAAAGAGATCCATTGAAACTTACTGAGCAGTTCTCAGGACAGCAATTGGCAATAGTAATTGGCAACCCTGTTTAGAATAGATTGAAGAGATTAGAAACTGGAAGCAGGGAGACCAGGTAGAAGTTACTGCAATAGCCCAGGTGTGATGTGATGGATTTTGGAACTAGGATTGTGACCATGTGGCTTGTAAGAAGGGGATAGCTTTAACAGTTGTTGTAGAGGTAGAATCACTAAGACTTGGAAACTTGCTGGATATGGTGGGAAGGTTAGGGAGAATGAAGGGTTAGTATTTATACAGCCCTTTAATATTTGCAAGGTAGTTTATAAATAATAACTCATTTGATCCTTACAACTCTAGGAAGTAGGTATAATAAATATACCCATTTTACAGAAAATGACATTTTACAAGAAAATGACAAAAAGAAAGAATAAGTGACTTGCTCCAAGTGACATATCAAATAAATGCCTGATATTTAAAAGAACATTTTCTTACATTCTATTCAATGAAATTAATATTTATTATTTACCTAGGATGAATTATCATCCTTCTAGCCAACATATATTCATTGTGTTTCCTATGTGTCAAGCGCTGTTCTAAGAACTGTAGATACTTTTTTAAGGCAAAATCATGATTCTTTCACTCAAAGATTCTAATGGGAAAGCTTATAAGAAAAGTTCAGAAGAGAAGCTGGGAGAGTAGTGAAGAATAACTTTCCTCAAAATGGGACTTTTTGGGGAAATTCATGAATGGGAGAAAGAACATCACAAGAACAGAAAAAAAAACAAACATCCAGATTAAGAAGGCATGTAGGGTTAAGGGATTTTTCTAGGTGAGATGGCAGATTATGGTGGTGAGGTGTGGGAGAGTCAGAAGAAGAGCCAGGAGAGAAGTGACCAACAGAAGTATGACATCTCTTCTGACTTTCTCACCATTTGCCTTTGTGTCACTGTCAGTCATCTTCCTCCTTGTCCTTGTACCCGACCATTGGGCCATTGTGAGTAGCATTAAGAAGGTCGGTTTTAAGTATCCAAATTACCTTTACACAAATGGGTAGATGGGGGTGTGTATTTATATTTATATTAAATCAGGATAAACACATGCACACATGACACATATATGCATACATCTATACGTATACACACATATGTGTGTGCGTATACACACACACCTATATACACACATAGGTGTGTATGGTGGTTTAATACTAAAAATAGCTGACAATTGTGTTACACTATAATGTTTAGAGACATTTAGAGACATTTAAAGTTTAGAGAGCACCTTAAATGAATTATTTCATTTAATCTTAACAATAACTTAAGATGGAGGTTGGTGTTATTATTATTGCTATATTATAATTAAAGAAACTGAGCTTATTAGTGACTTGTCCAGTCACATAGCTACTAGATGTACGAGTCAGGTTTTAAATGCAGGTCTTAATGATTCCAAGTCCAAATCTTTCTGCATCACTAAGATACAGTGAGCTAGAAAAATCTCAAGAAGTTTCTATAATTTTTAAGCATGTCTAATTTTTATGTGCAAATGATATAGGGACAGAACACTGGACTTGTAACTGAAAATAAAAGCGTTCAATCCTGAATATAATAGTATCTATACTGAATATGAAACAGCTCTTAAACATTGCTGAGTTCAGTTTCCTCATTTGAAAAATTTAGATACTAATACTTTAAGTACATACCTATTATACTTATTATAATGAAAGTGATGTGAAATTTTAAGTATTACTATTAAAATATATCTGCAGTAATTCTCCCAAATTTCTAAGATAGTAGTAAGTACTAAAAAAAAAAAAAAAACTTGGATAATTGAAAAAAGTAATGAATATAACCAGGTTTATATGTCATGTATGTGTGTGTGTGTGTGTGTATATATATATATACATATATGAAATGTGTATTGAAAGTGTAATCAGCTGAATTTTTGTGTGGCCATCTCAATACTTTACAATTCTGCATTTTATTTATGAAGAATACACTTCTCTATTGTTTTATGATAGTTTTGGAGAGCCAAGTGAACAAACAAAGAAAAAAAAATAGAGCTAACCACTTCTTCAAAAAAGTTCTTCCTTTGATAATGTTTTTTCAGTTCCTTTTAGTACAAAAATTTGAAACCTCAATTAGATGGCAACAATCTTTAGTCACTTCTCTTAAGAAAGGAGGGTATGTGCTTTTCTCAGAATTCAGTCTCTGGAGGAATTTCAGTAGACAGATTTGGTGGAACAGCAAAGAAAAGAAGAAAATAGTACTATGAATCTAATGAAGCAATTAAATGCTATGAGCCTGTGTTATTTGTACTGTTTTTGGTGCCTTAATATTAAGCATTTCTAAAAGACATGCACATGCCTATGGATTGTTTACGTTGTTTACAAATAACATCTGGAAATGTTTTCTTGTTCTTGTGGCCAGGGTCTTGAATGACCAAGATAATATCCTGATTTACCACAAGAAAAAAGAGATTGAATAAGCAGGAAACTAGGAGACTAAAAGACAAAGGGAGACGTCAGTTATACTGTTGTATTTCTAAGAGACAGCTAAGAGTTCTGATGTTATCATTCATTAAAATCAGACCAAATATAATGCCAATAATAATGTACCATTTAGGTCATCAATTGTGGGAAGGGTACTGCCTAGATTTGCCTTGGTTAGGTTAATTCTGGTGTCCTAAAGCCTTACCTAAACAGTTCTCTCAACTGCTCCTCACCTATATACTTTCCATCTGCAATATCTTGACCTTTGCACAGGCTATCCCGGAAAACTGGAATTATACTTTCTTCTATCCTCTTTCACTAAATATATACATACATACATACAGACATACAGACATACATACAGACATATATATATATATATATATACACAGAGAGAGAGAGAGAGAGAGAGAGAGAGAGAGAGAGAGAGAGAGAGAGAGAGAGAGAGAGAGAGAATGTATATACAGTGTATTTTATATTATGTAGTATGTACCAAAAAACTCAATAAAGAAACCTGCTGCTGGTGCTGGATAGTGAGTTTCCTATTCAGGAACTTGAAGACCTGGGTTCCAGCTTCTAACACATTCTGACTACATGAATCTGGTTAATTCATTTAACTTTTCAGTGCTTTAGATAACTTTGCAAGAGTATAAATTCCTGAGAAAGTGCTAACCTACTCTCATAATTGAAATTTCCCAACTGAGAGTTCTTTATACCAATAAAATAATAATTTTGGTAGTGAGTTTGTATTGTATCTTTATATACACACAAAACATACACTTATTGTGTATGTCAAAACTTTCTGATTATCTTTCAGAGATGGTATATGTTAATTAAACATGGAATCATTGGCTAAAGGCATAACAAACTTTATTTTATATTCATGTAGTATAAAAATATATATCACTAACATTTCTTCAAACTTTGGATAGAAAACAAACGTTTTTGTTTTTGTACTATATGGAAAGAATGTCTGAATGTGTAATTATTTAGAGACACACACAAAATCAAAGAATCAAGGAACGTGCAAGTGGGATCAGAATGTTCTCTGTTTCCTTTTTACTTTTTTCCCCCATTCTGTGCCAACAAGTGTATCATTGCCGCTCCTTCAGCTAACGCTATTACAAAGAATAATGTGTTGGATGAGGTCATGAGAATTTCATAGTATAGTAAAGTTTTAAAACAGTTTTTAAAGGTCAGAAGAGATGATTTATAAATAACCATCATGTCTGATCCTTGTATGGCAGATTAGGCATTGAATAGTTTATGGAAAAAGTGAAGGAAAGTTTAAAACCAGTTTGTAAAGGTTAAAGATTAACTCTAAGACCAGTGCAGACAGGGTAGACATAGAGAATATGAAATTCCTGGAAACCTCATCAAATAAGTCAAAAGAATGTTTTGCTTATGCAGAAAAAGAACTGACCTCATACCAAGCTAGAGAAATGAATAATGTTCTCATCTGAGGTGAAAAGACATGTATTTAAATATGATGTAATCATGAGGAGATTGACTATCCTATTTCTGAGAATTCAAAATGTGAAGAGGCACAATGGCTTTGGTGATGAAGTAGAACTGTATTAAATTAGCATTGGCAGTTGATAAGAATTTCTGGTTTATGTAATGTAGGTTGTCAGGAAAAAATGTACTAGAACTATCTATTTTAATAATTTCTGTAGGAATAAGGTCTCCAACTACTTGTCTTAAGTGAAAAGTGCTGTTGTTCCCATTCTGTCTCACAATTATCAAAATTTATAGAAGGCTATATTGTACCAAAAATCTTTCTAGTTCTATGCACAAATAAATTGATTATATTATCACATTAAACTCTATCAAAAATGGATTGCTTTAAACCAAATTGGAATGACCATTTCCGTAAATAGCCTTTTCTCATCTTTATGGACTATTGAAATATTACATGTTTGATCTGATTTACTTACAAGCAATCTTTTAACATCAAAAAGTATTCGGAACGGAGTAGAGAAATTTGTGGTAGCTAGGTATAGCTAGGAGAGAGTGCCAGTCCTGGCATCAGGAAGATCTGAGATCAAATCTGTCCTCAGACATTTATTTGCTTTGTAACTCTGGGCAAGTCATTTAACCTCAGTTTCCTCATCTGTAAAATGGAGACAATAATAGCACCTACCTCTACGGACTGTTGGAAGTATCAAACAAGATGATAATTGTAAGTCACTTAGCACAGTGCCTGGCACATAGTAAACGCTATATAAATATTAGTTGTTATTATTATTTCCAAATAAGCTATAGTGTCTCAACCAATAAATAATTGTGCAAATGTAGTTTTCTCTGTGTAGTATATTTAGTGCCTATTATGATATTATTATATCAGAAACAATATTTATATTTTTCCACTGTCTAGGAAAATTCCTTTGAATTGGAGACTTTGGATTTCTATATTTCTATCTGATTGCTAGAATAGGAACATTAAATATAGGTTTTCAAGTGTCCTCAGAGGCCATAGAATTTAATCTTTAACCAGTGAGATAATGTGCTGTGCAACACCCAAATATGCAAAGTATAGTGGATAACGTTGGTGATGGGGAACATAATATCAATACCATTCCAGATCATTCAGTCCAGACAGGCCAAGTGAAACAGCAATACCCCCTGAAGGAGATGCAATAATTAGCATGTGCTAGGAAGGACAATCCTGGCCATTGAAAAGTACCCAATAAGTGCTTCAGCAGCTTAGCAACTACTCCTTAGCAGCCACAGATAAAGACCTGCAAAAAAAAAATTCTATGCTGAAGTTCTCCAAATGGAAAATTAGAAATACCAAAAATTTTAGCATTTGAAATGACACTAAAGAAAATTAATAGCCATCTGTCTTGTTGTACCCTAAGGGTCAAAGGGCTTTCTCACATCTTCTAAAACTTAACCCTTGTATATCTATTATCTCCTCTTATTAGAAGAGGAACTTTTTGCAAAGTTAGATTATCTTACTTTTCAGTCTACATCCATGGTACTTAGCACACAGTACATGGAACATAGCAAGTACAGTAGTTACTAAATCCTTATAAATCCATTCATTCATGCCTTTTTTTAGATATCTTTAATCATTAGTAAATTTTCAGTATGTTAAACCAAACTGTCTCTCACACACACCAATTCTACCCATTGTTCCTAGCATGACCTTTAAATATTACATGAAATTTGTTAAATTTCTCTTTTATGTGACAAAATCTCAAATATTTAATGATAGCTATCACCTTTTCCTTTAAGTTTTTTTCTTCTCCCCAGAGTCCCAGATTACTTTTTAAAGCCTTCCCTATAGGACATATTTTTTACATTTCCTTTTGACATCCCCTTAAGGATTATCTTCAAATTTGTCTCCCAGAAAATAATGTAACATAACCAACATAATCTATCCAGTGTAGGGTATATAGCAAGATAAATCATTTCCATTGTTCTAGACACCATACTTCATTTAATGTAGTCTAAGGCGCAATTACCTTTTTGAACATCTATCTTCTTACACTGAATTTGTAGTCAATTAAAACCCTCTAATTGATGTAAATTACATGTCATTTATTCACATTATAATCTTTAACTGCTCTTTTTAAAACCCATGTTGGACTTATACTTCCCCATTTAAATTTCATTTTATTCATTTTTTCCCAATCTTTCAAGATTTTTTAGGTCGTCTTCTGCTTATTCAATAATTAGTTATCTCTACAAATTCTGTATCATCCATATATTTTATTAAATGATATCAACAGCTTTACTCAAAGTCATTAATAAAAAATAGTTAACAGCAGGAAAAAAGAATGTATGGGATGTCACTAAAGATAGGTTTGTATAAGTTATATTCTATATTTTAGCTAAATTTGTTCAACTAGCTCTAAACTCACTTAAATGTATGATATACTACATAATTCATCATATTGTGCTTGTCTATATTAGGGAGGATACGCAAAATAAAAATATTTTGCTGGAATCCCAAAACATTATGGTATTTTACAGTTTTCCCAACCTATCCAACAGTCATTTTTGAAATAAAAAAAAGAAATCAGATTTAATAGGTTATGACTTGTTCTTAGTGAAATAGTAATGACTTTCCCTTTTAAAGTACTCACAAAACATTTCTCAAATAATTCACTCAAGATTTTTTCATAGGCTTTGACATCAAGTTCACTGGTCTATAGTTTGTAAATTCTACACTATTTTTGAAGATTAAACTAATATAACATATAGTTTCATAATATATATATATATATATATATATATATAATTATTTTGCATAACATAATATAATAAACTAATATTAACTTCATTCCCTCTACCAGGACCTCTCCTAGTCTTCCTGATTCCATAAAGGCTACTATGAATCATGAACTGAGCACGACTCCCTCTATCTTGTTGAACTAAGCAAAACTTCTACCATTTTGTGCTAAGCATTACCTCATCACTTAAAGGCTGTCCTTGCCAAGCTTCCCATCCCAATGACTCTCCACAATCATATCCTGTGCAATAACATCTGTTCAGGGAGACTTCAGTGGTCAGGAATCTGTTTGGTCTTTTCAGGTGAAAGTATTTTTTCTAATCAGTCAGCTATAGCAACAATCTCCATCCTATTTTCTTTTTTCCAGAAACCTTACCTCTCTTTTATGGCTTAAACAAGATAAGTTCTGTCTTTTTGTTCCTTCAGGAAATCTACACTAAAGCGAGTGGCTGGAGAACTCAATTAACCCTAAGACAAGTTTGATACTCTGGAGTCTCATTGTTCATCTATGTCACCCACATGACTGATAGTGATTTCATCACTCTGGGGTGTAATTAGTCTGAGTCAGGAGGTTTGAGATTATTTGTCAGGGATCTCTTACTATTTTATCACTTACAGTTGGCTCTGCTTTCCTATTCCCTGTATCTTTGTTGTACATTAGTGTTACAAAATCTGTTACTAATACTCAGGTCTGTCACTTTCTTGATCCCTTTCTTTCTTACACAAGATATGGTTGTCTTTTCAGATCAACTCTCTCTGACTTCTCCTATTTTCAGAAAGTAAAGATCCTATATTTTCATTATTTTATTTATATTTATATTCTAGCTCTCTGTTAAAGTCTTAGCATGGTACCTTGTACAAGTTGATCACTCCATAAGTGTTTGTTGAATGAAAGGGGGAAAAATGAGATAACCTCTTAATCAGTGATCCTCTTTGGAGAGCACAGGATTTTTTTTTTAATGCTTCAAAATAAACAAGAGAAATGGATACATAACAGGTAGCAAGAAAGTACTGAATATAGTTTCAGCAAGTTGGGGTTAGAATTGTGGATCTTTCATTAACTAACTGCATGACCTTAGGTAAGTCATTTCATAACTCTATGTGAGTTTGGTTTTTTTTAATCTGGAAAATGAGGAGGTAGCATTATAGTAAATATGCCTTGAGCTCCCTTCCAGCTCTAAATTCTAGGATCCTATAAGAAAGGAATCCAAGTGATAAATAAATAATCAAAGATATTTTAAAAGACATAGGAAAGTGATTAGCCCAACCTGAAAGTAGGAGTTCTAAATTCCAGTCTCTGTACTTAGCACTCTTTCTACCCTGGATATTTTGGAGTCATGAGAGAAATAGTCTGTATGGTATGTAGTTTAAACTTGGGCATTACTTACACCTGTTGAAGTCAAAAGAAGCTGTCATTTCTGTCTAATGAATTATGCTTCATTTAAGTAAGGACAAGTCAATATTGGGTAACAATAATATTCTCATTAATTACTAGTGGGACCTTACATAAATTGCTTTACATTATTAAAATAGAAGTATTGCATAATAACTCATCCTAATGAGTTATTATACAATACACACCTACACACATATATACATACATATACATATATGTACAAATATATTTCTAAAGTGTTGAGATAAGAATGACAAGATGGCAGAGTATTTGCTTTCTGCATATTACTCCAGATTAACAACCTTAAAAGAAAGAAGATATTTGCTAAATCTAGGATGAGTAAAGTAGAATACATAAGGTATTATAAAAATATAAACATTATACAATAGAAATCATCATAATGTAACATTAGGTAATCAAAATATTTAGGTTTTCTAATCATGTACCTACCAGTAGTACCTACTGCTCACCTAGTATAATTTGTACAAGCAACTTTGGTGATTTGGACTTCTAACTCTCTCTGTGAGGACCCCTTCCTCCTACCCACCAAGGTAAGTGCTCATTCTGACACCCAACATCCAATACACATAGAGATATTAGTACCAAAAGAGAAAGAAGCTATTCATTCTTCTCAACCATTAAAAGAAAGAGGAGCACTTGGGAACTGGAATGGGGATGGGGAATGTTGCTAAGACAGAGCTAGTTAAATGGGCTTTGGCACATGAAGGAAAAAGATTTAGAAATCCATATGAAAACTCTACTCTTCCCATGGAATTTACTTTTCAAAGGGAGCTAGCCTGGTCTTCAAAAATCCCTCGCCCTAATTAAAGGAAGTTTTGGATGCTCAGCTTTCAGAATCTGTTCCATAATGGATATGAGTGTATGTGATGGTAGTGGTGGGAAAGCCAAAGAATGAGGAGGAGAATCAAAGGAAAATAATGGAATATTAAAGTACCAAAAGAAAGGGTTAATGTTAAGAATTCAGAATATGATGGAAAGATAAACGAATAAATAAATACAGAAAGTAAAGAGAACCAATAAAGTAATTTACAGAATAGTCATAATAATGTAAAAGGTAAGAAGAAAAACTAAAGCAAATAATTGCGTGATCATAATGATTGATTAAATAATTACTTGTCTATCCTTTCATTGAATAGTTGAAGAGGTGGAAATGGTATGGAATTTCGAGTATACTTTCAGTGAATGTTACATAAAAGGAAAGAACACAAATAGAGATTGAATAAATTTAAATTAAAACCTCATAAATTATACAGAAAATCTGTAGGCATAAACAAAGTAACAAAGTCAGGATCAATGGATAATTAGAAATTGCTTTAGTTGCTGTTGCTCTGAGGTTCTGAATAATTAACAATAAGCAAAAACCATTTCCTCATCTGAACACAGTGATTTACTGGCTGTTGACTGCAATACGTTTGCATGATGCTCCCTATCCTTTGTTTTGCTACATCAATTTTAATTCAAAATATGAGAGACTTGTAGCCTACTTTCGGTCCTTCTCTGACTGCTACATTTCTAATGCCAGGCCCTGCATTCAATACTTAGTAATGTTTTCCTTTGGTGGTGTTACTGTGGTACACATTTTTTCTACCACACGGTGAAATCAAACACCAGTTAAAGTTGTCATTCTTATAGAAGCTTGATGAGCTCATCCATACCCAGTGGTTTTATTTCTGGCAAACATGCTTTTTTACTGAGGAATAATCTTGCAGATTAAAGATTATTCTGGCAGAAATGTAAAGTCCAGCAAAATTCTCCAGGCATAGCTATCATTGTTTGAAAATTTGACAGGGAGCCCAAATGTTGGGAAAATTAGTGGAAATCCAGGGTTGGTATATGTCTGGTGTGTGCTGTGCCCTTTTCCACGGACATAATATATGGGGAAAATAGAGGCAGAGTGGAAGAGAAAAATTGATGGGGTTCACAGTTTCTCCCAATTCATAATGAAAAAGCCAGTGTGTGAAATGCTCTCTGCTTCAAAATATTGATTCAGAATTGCAGACAAGACACTTGACTTGGAAAGAGCTAATAAGGCTCTGTTCTTTAATTTCTTCCAAACTCTGTATGGTATATATTCCTCAGGATTTTTTTATAGCATATGTCACTGAATGCAGTGAAGTTTCCATATGTATTATATATGTAAAGCTTCTTTAAAATGTTTCAGCCAGGCATAGTGCTTGGCTTGGTCCTGACAGCAATGAATCTAAGGGAGAAAACATGAAGCTTATTATTACAGATGTCCTAGTAGAGTGTCCAGCTATGCATCCTTCTTTAACATGGATGCAAAATTACCATCGCTATAATGACTTCTGTTGGAGGCAGGCAGAATGTGTCTTCAAATATGCAGGTGACCAGGATAAAATGGCTCATTAGAAATTCATAAGATTCTCAGACTTTACCAGTCATTTTCCAGACTTTCATTACTGTCATTCAACAACTTAGAATGAGAATCCACCTCAATCAGAGCAAATTACCATGTTGGCCTTGGGAACTGTTCCATCCTGGTATGATATAATCATAGAATATTAGAAATTAAAAAAGATATTTGAGGTCATCTAGCCAATAAGGAAAAGAGGCCTAGAAATGGGAAGTGGCTTCCTGGAGATCAAGATCTCTTATCATATTTCTTAAATGAGATTTTTAATTATTTGAATTCAATTTTACAGAATAAAAAGAATCTATAAATAAAAAATGAGGTACTATACCATGATCAAAAATAAAGGAAAAGATTTATTTTTTTATTGTTCTTTGGGGATCATTCATGTTTATTCTATCATCCCATGTTTTTTCTACCCACCCTCATGATTATATACATACACCACACTCCTCCCTTCCCCACATACCGTATGTCAACACAATGTTCTATGTAATAGGCCTAAATTTGGGATTCCTTTTTATTTCCTTTACTGCGACTGGAAAATATAAGATACAATGAAGTTGTGAGTTATTGAATTGTCTCCAAGGTCCATGGAATCAAGTTATAGGGAACAAGAAGCATAAAGTAAGAGTGACAATGTGGAAATATTTCCATTCTTTCCTTTTTAAATCCTTCTGATCACTACTTGAGGGGACATGACCTGCTAAAGTTTCTGTGTTTGTTATTAATTTTAATATTTTGATAGCTATTTCATTATAATTCATGTTCTTTGTGACTGTTCCAAGTTATTTTTTGATTTTATGCATATAGAAATTTCTTTCTGAATTCAGGTCCATAGGTTTCAACAGAGTGCCAAATGTCTCCATGAACCAAGGATGGTTAAAAACTCCTGACCTGTCATTATCTTTTTATCTAGCCACTTGATTTTTGATTTTTGGTTCATTCATCTTTCTGGCAGATGATTACTCTGAGAAACCATGTAATCACTTTTCCAGTAATGGGATTCTCACTTCCTAATCTTGAGTGCTTATGTGCCAGCTTATATGCCTATGATAAAAATAGTGACAGGCAGTCTAAAGGATTTTGCCATGGGATGGATGACAAGTTCTAGGGTTCCTTTAGTTACATCATTAGATCAGTTGTAAGTACTCTAGATTCTGGAAGGCACAGAAACAAGAAATGATAGAGCTTATTAGAGCTTAGGAATCAATGTCAAGGTTTGATGGTTAACCACTTTACCAGAAGGAATAGTTAGTGAATCTCATTTTCTTTAAGCATATAGGTAGTCAAACCAGATAGATTTTTGTTGGTGAGTATCCAGGGAAAGGTGAAAAGGGAAGGTGGGAGAAAAGGAAACACATCTGGTGTTGAATATTTCCATGTGTATATGAGAGTTCACTTGATCCTTACAATTATCAACCTGGAAGGTCAGAGGGTATCTTTTTTAATGCTGTTATTGACAAACTCCCACAGGTATGCTTCCCTCCCTGATGGTAGTGGTTGTGCAGTTGTTTCTGTTGTGCCCAACTCTTCATGATTGCATTTGGAATTTTCTTGGCAAAGATTCTGGAGTAGTTTGCGATTTCCTTCTCCAGTTCATTTTATAGATGAAAAACTGAAAAAGAGGGTACTTGCCCAGGGTAATAGAACTAGTAACTGTCCAAGGCTGGATCTTCCTGATTCCAAGCCCGGTGCTCTATCCACTCCATCACCTAACTGCCTCCTGCTGATGTCAATTATTCAACAAGGCATACTTTGCTTTTAAAAATTATTTCCAGTAACCAGAGCTTTAAACTACCTCTTGTTTTATGTGTTCTTTCTTAAGGATTCTGGATGTACAACGCGCTATATATCAAACCAACTTTTCCCCAGACTCCATATGTATTGGGAGAAGAATTTAGCAGACTCTTATTTTTGAAGGGGTAAGGATTGGAACCCACTGTTCTTTCTATATGACTTTAATAAATATCTTTTTTTCCTAAAAACAAAGCAACCATTGCTGACTAGTTGATATCAATTAATAATCATGGATTAATTAGCAGTGCATACTTTGCTTTTAGAAAGGGCTATTTGTTAAAGTCATATAGAAAGAATAGTGGGTTCAAAATACCCTTCAGAAAAAAAAGGTTAACATTTTCTTTGTATAGAATTGAAGTTGCCTTGTATCAGCATGTTTATTTTGTCCTTGTCTCCTGATGCACATGCTGTCAGTTGCTATAGAAATTTTGTTAGGAATAAAATGCAAATGGAAAGTCTAATATCCTCTTATTCTCTAAAGTTCACAAAGTCTTCCTCAAGTCAAAGGTATGGGGAGGTTGCCAAGGAGTTCTCCTCTCCCCAAGCTATTCCTGCTTACAGGCGTTGCTTCTGACTTAGCTCTCTCTTGACTCATCACTCTTTCAAATCCTCCAATTCCAAACTGGTTTAATATTTTACCTTTTTAGTAAATGATCACAAACTATTATGTAGGAAAATATTCATATAACATAATAGAACTGAAGATGTTCCTCACCTAAACAACAATGAAAAGTCATGTAGTTACTATGACCAGAAATTACAACTGAAGGATTATGCAGGAAGAGCACTGTCAAGAATAACATCAGAGAAATGTGCAACTTGGAATAAAAAAATAAAAAAAAAGGATGGGCCAGTCATACGATAAGACCAAAAGATAATCAGGGAACAAGTGGGCACTGCACTGGTCTTCCATGAAATGCCAAGTGAACTTGAAAAAGATACCCAAGAACAAATGTTCTCCTTGAGTGGATTTACTCTTTTGGATTCTAGGAGTATATTCCAAAACAGTACAAGATATTCAGGCAAGTATTGGTGGTTATGTACATTACTGAAGAGACTAGTTACATCAGTGAGATGACAGACCCACTGTAACATTGGAGTGCTATGATCACATGGAATTGTTCAGACAAAATTACAATGCAAACATAAGCTATTGTTAAGCGATGACCCAGTGACAGTGCTTTCCAATGGGAAGATATGGCATTCCACATTTACCCTTTTAATTCCAGTTTTGAAAGTTTCTCTTGAAATATTTAATCAACAAACAAACATTTGTTAAGCACCTACTATGCGTCAGGAACTGTGCTAGATTCATTGCCCAATCCTAGCTCAGCTACTGTCTTATTGCATTCATGACTAACTCACATGACACATTTGCTTGTGTCAGAAGTGCCAGGGATTCCCTTCTCTTTTCTTCTTTTCCTGAGAAAACACATGTGAAAAGTCATTTTTTGTAATTTCATTTACAGGGCATACCTACTTATACCAAGAGAGACTTTGGAGATACTGTAGTTGTGGGCATTGTACATGCCACCTCTGTCAGTATCTGTAAAATGGATTTGTTTTACTCCAGCAGTTAATAGTCATGTCTTAACTGCTTGTCATGTGCCAGTCAGAAGTACTTCTACATGCTGGAGCTACAAAGAAAAGGAAAGGCATGATCCCTGCCCTCAAGGAGTTCTTGGATTGATGGAACAGATAACATATAAAGAACAAACAAACAAGCAAATAGAAGATACACATGGAGTAGATGGAAGACAATTTCAGAGGTAACTTTAATGACATTTTCTACATGGAAATTATAATTATTAGCTCTCTCAGGCTCCCTGAAGCATAGAATTGTTTTGCTCAAGCTGCTTTTCTCTCTCCATCATGATAGACAAATATGGGTGGTTCTTCTACAGTTTACATTAGTATAGTTTGCATTAATATAACATTGATATATGGTTTACAAATCATTTTTTCTCCTAATTCCAGAGATCTTTATATATTACATAGATAGTTGGTGAAGATTACAAGACAATAGGTTTGCTTGGTTTGATAAATGTTGACACTGATAATAAAAGATGATGCTTGAGGTGAGTGCAGTGGACAAAATGGGGAGAATGATATCAGGGTAAAAGGTTGAGAAAGCTATCAGCAGAGAATTTCATTATCTTCTAAATGAGTGTCAATTAAGGGGCAAGAGATCATTCTGAGTGGCAGTAAGTGCAATGAACAGCAAGGATTGTAGCAGAGGAAAGAAGCAGGAAATGAACCTAATTGGATCACTTTTTATTGATTTTTCAGTAGCACCTTATTGATACAGGTACTTTTTCCATGGGTTTAAATTGTGATCAATTCATGTCTTCTCATCCTATGCAAATTTTGCTTATAGTTTTCTATATGTCCTTCATGGAAGATCCCCCCAGTATACAGAGATTTTCAAGTAGGTGTTCTGTTTTATATTTTCAGAAATATAATTGAACCACTTATGTTTTCCTTGTTTTTCATTGAACTTGCTAATTGACTGTTTTCTTCTAGCTAATCCATTTTTCCCCTTTACCATTGAGGAGGTCGTACTAAATAATCTCTAACGTCCCTTTTGAGTACAAATTTTGATGATTCTAGAATTGTTTTAATTACTCTCTGGCATATCATTCCAAAGATTCTTCTTCATTGTGCTTGTTCCATGATGACAAATGAGAAAATCTTTTGGGAAGCAATCACTTTAATGTGTGGATATATTTGTGTGTAAAGCCCATTGTAAATGATGTTGGATGCTAAGAGTATCCAATAAAGGCAATTTGTAACAAAACATTGAACAACAATTCAAATGTCAAGTAGTGTTCATTAAATTATTGTGTTAAATAATGCTGTCTCTGTGGAGTCTGACTAATGCAGTTATCTCATCAATGCCTGCTTGAGCTTTATTACTTTCTTTTTTTTTCTTCTATTAACAAGTGAATTCAATTCAATATTCATGTATAAAGCACTTACTATGTTCAATGCATAATGCCAGGAACTAGAGATAAAAAGACAAAAGCAGTACAATTCCTACCATCCAGGAATTCATATTCAACAATCATAAAATTAGATCTGGGATAATCAATAGACAGTCTATGGGTTCCTTTCCTATGTAAAAAATGTTAAGGGAACTTGAGGAAAGCTTCAAATATATTGGCAGGACCTGTTTGAGATGTATGGGAGCACATGGGTAAATGTCACACAGAATGAGCAAGTATATATTTCTTTCTATCTAGCATATATCAATAGGGAAAACAATTAGGAAGCTTTTAGAGAAGTCTAGTTGACAGATGATGTGAGATGGAAATAGAGTAGTAGCCATAAGAACAAAGAGAAGGACTCAGATGTTCTAGAGGCTACACACATACACACTGTTGTTACTGGAATGAAATGCTCAACAGAAAGAACAAAGTATTAAAGAGGGAGCCATTTAGTGGAAAGTGGAAGGTGTTTTTATTTTTCCACCAAAAATATATGGTTACACCCATAAAAGAAATTTCTGTATACACAACCCAAATAAGAACTGGAAAAAACTGGAAAATTTTATGAAATAGTGTTATTCTATTTTAAATTGAAAATTCAGAATGGTATGATGCATTTGGAAAAGAAACTAAATGAGATATCAGGTACTGATCATTTCTCTAATTAGGCAAATCAAAACTACTTATTTAAAAAACAACAATAACATTCAACATTTATAATTCTGCATTTGTAATACAGTGGGAATAAAAATAATATTTCTAGAGTTTGAGTTAATTAATAGTGTACTAATACAGTATCTTGTGTATCAACTAACAATATACTAAAATTAGTATGTGTTTAGCAATTTTAAAAAATATAATGATGATGAGCTATACTTCTGTCTAAAAATGAAGTTATAAAACTAATATATTTCATGCTAAATATGGAAATTTTCCTTTCAATATTATAATTAAAATTATTAGTCTCCTCATTTGAAAATAAATTATATACAATTTTTGTATAACTAGACATTGCTATTTGTCAAATTAATGTTAAATTTAATAAATAAAAACTGAATTTTTACCATAAAATGTCCAATATAAATGTAGTTTTTAAATGCCATATAATGAAAAGGGTGCTGAACACAGAGATAGAATCTCAGACATGTTACTTGAATTTGAATCTCAGATACACTGCTTAGTATATGTAAGACCTCAGGCAATTACACTATCCTTTCTGTGCCTCGGATTTCTCCTATATAAAATGAATGGTTTAAATTAGATGACCTTCAAGACCCTTCCAGTTGTCATTCTAGGATCTTTTAATTAGCAAGATTAGGTCTAAGGTAGTATAAAAGAAGGAGAACTCAGTCTTGGAGGATCTCAATTAAAATTCCAAATTTGCCACTTACTAAGTATGTGACAGTGGTCATCACTCACTCTCTTTTGGCTTTAGATTCTTTATCTGGAAACCAAGGGGACTAGATAACCTCTAAGTGCCCTTCTAGTTCTGAACTATAGTTCTATTATCTTTAAGTTTGTGATAGGAAGATAACCCCGAAAGGAAGGATCACTTGCTATCTCCTCATTGTAATCTTATTCAAAAACTATTTGCAGGAGCACTTCAAAGACTATAAAATATTAGGATGGTAAAAAACAAATTCATCTAATAGAAAATATGATTGAATTAGTAAACTAATGAATCTGAAATGTTTAGGAGCTTACTTGGATTCATATTAATATAAATTCTGGTTCACAAAAAACTAATTTTTAAAATTTTTACATTATTTTCTTTTTAAAAAATATTAATTTATTTGTTTTCAGTTTTCAACAATCACTTTCATATGTTTTAAATTTTCTACCCCTCTAGTCCCTCTGTTGTTTTAGTTGGTAGACTGAAAAATACTTTATAATATCTACAGTAACTTTAAATGGAATTTCTCCATCTCCTGCTGTTGAGTTTTGTTAGTAATATATAGAAATGCAGGTGATTTATGTGGGTTTATTATATGTCCCACAACTTTATTAAAGTGGTTTATTATTTCAAGTAGATTTTTACTTGATTCTCTAGGTTTCTCTAAGTATATCATCATGTCATCTGCTAAGAGTGATAACTTAGTTTCTTCTTTGACTATTCTAATTCCTTCAATTTTTTCTCTTCTCTTCTTGCTAAAGCAAACATTTCTAGAACCATATTCAATAACAGTAATGATAATGGATATCTTTGTTTCACACCTGATCTTATTGGAAATGCCTCTAGCTTAATGTCATTGCAAATAGTGCTTGCTGATGGTTTTAGGTAGACGCTACTTATCATTTTAAGGAAAGTTCCATTTATTCCTAAACTTTCCAGTGTTTTCAATAGGAATGGGTGTTGTATTTTGTCAAAAGCTTTTTCTACATCTATTGAGATCATCACATAGCTTCTGTTAGTTTTGTTGTTGATATGATCAATAATGCTGATAGTTTTCCTAATATTGAATCAATCCTGCATTCCTTGTATAAATCCTACCTGATCAAAGTATATTTTTCTCATGATAATTTGTTATAAACCTTTTGCTAATATCTTATTTTAAAAATTTTGCATCCATATTCATTAGCGAAATTGGTCTATAATTTTCTTTCTCTGTTTTGGCTCTTCTCGGTTTAGATAGCAGAACAATATTTGTATTATAATTTGTACTATAACAACAATTTGGTAGGACTCCTTCTTTGCCTATCTTCCAAAATCATCTACATAATATTAAAATTAATTGTTCTTTAAATATTTGATAGAATTTGCTTGTAAATCCATGTAACCCTGGAGATTTCTTCCTAAGGAGTTCATTGATTGCTTATTCAAATTCTTTTTCTGAGATGAGACCATTTAGGCATTTTATTTCCTCTTCTGTTAATTGGGACAATTTATAATTTTTATAAATATTCAACCTTTTCATTGAGATTGTCAAATTTGTGGGCATACAATTGGACAAAATAATTCCTAATTATTGTTTTAATTTATACTTCATTGGTAGTGAATTTATCATTTTGGATACTGGTAATTTGGTTTCTTTATGTTTTCAAATCAAATTAGCCCAAGATTTATCAATTTTATTGTTTTTTTTCCCTTAAGACTAGCTCTTAGTTTTATTTATTAGTTCAATAGTTTTCTTATTTTCAATTTTATTAATCTCTCCTTTCAATTTCAGTATTTCCAATTTAGTATTTAATTGGAGATTTTCAATTTGTGTTTTTTCTAGGTTTTTTCAGTTGCATGCTCAATTTAGTGTTCTTCTCTTTCTCTTTTTTATTCCTGCAAGCATTCAGATATATAAAACTTCCCCTAAGAACTGCTTTCACTGTATCTCATATATTTTGGTAGGTTGTCTCATTATTGTCATCTTCTTGAATGGAGTTATTGATTGTGTATATGATTTGTTTTTTGACCCACTCATTCTTTAGGGTTAGATTATTTAATTTCCAATTAATTTGTTCTTTCTTTCCATAGCCCTTTCTTGCATATACTTTTTATTGCATCATGATCTGAAAAAGAATGCATGGACTATTTCTGCCTTTTTGCACTTGATTGTGGGGTTTTCATGCCTTAGTATATGGTCAATTTTTGTGTATGTATCATCTTCTGCTGAGGAAAAGGTATATTCCTTTCTATCCCCATTCAGTTTTCTCTAGAGGTCTATCATTTCGACCTTTTCTAAATTTCTTTTGACTTTGTTAACTTCTTTCTTGTTTATTTTGAGGATAGATTTATCAAGTTCAGAGAGGGGGATGTTGAGGTCCCCCAATAGTATAGCTTTGTTGTCTATTTCTTCCTCTAACTCCCTTAACTTCTCCTCTAAGAATTTGGATGCTATACCACTTCGAGCATATATCTTTAGTAATGAAATTGCTTCATTGTTTATGGTGCTTTTTAGCAGGGTATAGTTTCCTCCTTATCTCGTTTGATTAGATCTATTTCTGCTTTTGCTTTGTCTGAGATTAGGATTGCTACCCCTGCATTTTTTATATCAACTGAAGCACAAAATATTCTGCTCCAATCTTTTACCTTTACCCTTTGTGTTTGCCCCCATTTCAAATGTGCTTCTTGTAAACAACATATTGTTGCATTATGGTTTTTATCCATTCTGCTATCCACTTCCTTTTTATGGGAGAGTTCATCCCATTCACATTCATAGTTATGATTGCTGTGTCTTTCTCTTCATCCTATTTCCCCTGCCCCCGTTTATATTTTTATTTCACCCTTTTCTCTTACCTTCCTCAAAAGAGGTTTGCTTTTGACCATCACCTACCTCAATTTTTTTCCTCCCTTCCATCAGCCACCCTCCCCTTTCTTTCCATTTTCCGTTACTATTTCTTTCATTCCTTTTAACCTCATCTTTTCTTTCCCCTTTTCCCTCCTATTGCCTATTGGGTAAGTTATATTTCTATACTTAACAGAGTATGTCATTCCGACCTTGAACCAAATCTAATGAGAGTGAAGCTAAAATAATGCTTATCTCTCTCCCTTCTTTCCCTCTACTCTAATATATATATATATATATATATATTTGTGCCTCTTCATGTGATATAATTTACCTTTTCTGTCTCCTCCCTTCCTCTTCTCCCATTATAACCCCTTCACACCTCTTAATTAGTTTTTATCATCATATTAGTTAATTTATACCCACATCCTCTATCTATGTATATCCCTTTAAATGTCATAATAAATGTACCATTCTCATGATAAACAAGTATCGTTCTCCCATATAGGGATGTAAACATTTTGCCCTTATTGAATGACAAGTAATTTTTTTTCTGTTTACCTTTTTTATGCTTTCCTTGAATCTTGTATTTGAAGATCAAATTTTCCATTGAACTCTGGCCTTTTCATCAGGAAGGTCTGGAAGTTCCTTATTTCATTGAACGTCCATCTCCTTGCCTGAAAGATTGTGCTCAGTTTTGCTGGGTAATTGATCCTTGGTTGTCCAAGCTACTTTGCCTTATGGAATATCATATATCAATTCCTCCCTTGTTTTAAAATAGCAGCTATAAGGTCCTGTGTGATCCTGACTGAAGTTCCTTGATATTTGAATTTTTTCTTTCTAGCTACTTGTAGTATTTTCTTCTTGATCTTATGTACCACCCAGGCTATATGCACAGCACTGAGGATGTCTATGAACATGCTGGCATAGTTCTGAATCACAAAGTATAAAAGACTCTCCATACAGAAGGCAGAAGAAAAAACAACATATTTTCAGACACCAGAAAGCCAAATCTATCATAGTAGCCAAGAAGTCAATACACATACGTTACTGTTCCTTGGGACAAAGGCATTCTTAAACCTCCCCCTCCCCCACTGGGGCCTTCTCACAAGCAGACACTCACAAGGCTTGCTGTGCCTGCTGGCCTGTGCGCTCTCTCCTCTAGCCCAACTGCTCTCACTCACTTCCTCCCACTTCTGTTCCACCCTTCCTGTTCCATATATTCATCAGTCTCCTACTATCTCAAGTGACTTAAGCTTCCTGGTGTTTTAAGCAAGTCACATGGGTCTATTAGTTAATGAGAAAGTTCTTTCTTTTAAAATTGCCATTACATTCAGCCCTAAGATCTCTCGTATTCATTACATAGGGTGCTGGGGCAATGAGCATCAACAGAATTGTAACTGGGATAACAGAAAATAAGCATATAAAACATTATCTTAGCAACTTGTGTCAACAAAACTTTACAGTAATATAACAAGGATCACACAAGATGAGCACATAAAACAATATCTTAGGATGGGGCTTGAATACCCCATCATTCTCCCTTCAAACAAATGGGGTCTAAATCTTGGGGTAAGGGGTGATGGTCTCTTCTTCCATAACTATTTCCTGCTGAGTAAAATCCTCATTTTCCTAAACATTGTATTACTTTCTTGGTTTTCCTGTTTCTGCATCACTATTGGGCATGTTTCTTCCTGAGAAACTTCTCCCTCAAACATTGCTTCACTTTCTTGCTCTGACTTCCTAATGTTTTCCTCACACACCCACTCCTGGCAGTTTTCATTGTGTCAATGAGGCTAGGTCTGTGGACTTATAGCCCTAGGAATAGCTGTTGCAGCTGCCATAGGCCCTGTCACCCAGCTTTGCCAGAATTCCATCCTGGTCTGTGATGTTTGGGAATTATCACTGCACTATGATTCAGTCTACCAGCACCAGCTTCCACTCTGCTATGATCAGTTGTAGACCCATGTGCTCTGTGCTTCCCCAGCCTAGTGCAACAGATCCCTCCAGTGGATCTTCTGTATTCTCTTGGACTAGTAATCTACCACACTCTGTCTCCTTGTGGATTCTGCCACTCTCAGATTTCCTTAAATTCACTTTTAGAGGTATCTAAAGGAATTTGTGAGAGAGCTCAGATGTGTCCCTGTTTTCAATCCACCATCTTGGCTCCACCACTGCATTATTTTTTAATATTTGTTTGTAATACTTTTGAAATTTACTAAACTTAATTCTCTCCCTCTGTGGTAAATTCTTAGACTCTTAGGGAAGTCACTCCTAATGTTCATGGATTTCACTAAATAGTTTACAAATTATGGGGCCATACCTTAGGCAATCTGAAAAATTTGAATGGATAAGACTGAAAATACAGCAAAGTTCTATTCAAATGATCTCAGCTTCTGCAGGGCTAAAGAAGAAAATTTCCTAATCCCCATTCAAAATAAGATGTCTTTCTTGCTACCTTAACCAGGTGAGAATATTTTTCCACAGTATAAATCAATCAGTCATTGACATTAAATATAAAAAAATGTCATTTGAAAATTTTAGTATTCTCAGCATGCCCTAGATGATGATGATGATTCTTTTGAATTAAGTTTTGGTTTTGTCAATTCTTTTGACCCTGTGGACGATAGCATGCCAATGCTATCCTCATGTTTTCTTGGCAGTTATACTTGGATTGGTTTGACATTTCCTTCTCCAGTGGTTTAAGGTAAACAATGGTTAAGTGACTTGCCCAGGATCATATAACTACTAAGTGATGGAGGATGGATTTGAACTCAAGTATTCTTGTCTCCAGTCCCAGGATCTATTCACTGACCCATCTAGATGACTCTGTGTATCAGTAGAGAAGAATAATAATAGCTAACATTTATATAGCACTTAGTATTGTAAAGCTCTATGCTAAGTGCTTTACAATTATTATCTCATTTGATCTTCACAACAACCCAAGGAGGTAGGTACTATTATTATCCTCATTTTACAAATGAGGAAACTGAGACAAAAAGAGGTTAAGTGAACTTGGGCAGGATCACACAACTTTTAAGTGACTGAGGTAAAATTTGAACTAAAGTATTTTCTGACTCTAGACTCCACTCTATACCACCTCACTACCCAAAATGATGTTATTATCCCCATTTTATAAATGAGTGAACTGCTATCAAAAGAAGTTAAACTATTTGGGGGGAGGAGCCAAGATGATGGAATAGAAAGACGCACATACACTAGCTCCAAACCCACAACCCATAGAATATCCATAAAAAAGAACCCCTGGCGAATTCTGGAGCAGCTGAAGCCACAGAACAGCAGAGTGGACGAGATTTCTGTTCCAGAGAGCCCTGCAAACCTCTCACAAAAGGTCTGTCATGCTGTGGACGCAGAGTTGAGCCCAGCCCTGCTGTGGCTGTGTGGCACCTAGAGGTGCAGATCCAAGCAGACTTCAGGGACGGAATCTCCAGTGGCCTCGTGGGTCCCTCCACCCACAGGTGATGGGGGTCAGTGAGAGGGTCTCTTTGGTGCATCGAGAGGGGAGTGGGGTGCCCCCATAACTCAGGCCCCCTCAGGAAGCAGCAGCTGAGGCAGCGGCCGAACGGGGGCTCCCAGAGCAGGCAGGAGCTCTGATCCATTGTTAAAGGTCTCTGCATAAACCCCCTGAGGGAACTGAGCCTGTAAGGCTGCCCTGCCCCCATCTGAGCACCTGAACTTAATCTCACACTGAATAGCAGGCCCCCCGCCCCGCCCCCCCCCCCCCCCCCCCCCCGGGCCAAAGACCTGAGGATGGGAAACAGCATTTGAATCTCAGACCCAAGGGCTGGCTGGGAGGATCTGGAGGCAAAGTGGGTGTGAAGAGAATACTCAGAAGTCAAGTCACTGGCTGGGAAAATGCCCAGAAAAGGGAAAAGAAATAAGACTATAGAAGGTTATTTTCTTGGTGAACAGGTATTTCCTCCCTTCCTTTCTCATGAGGAAGACCAATGCTTACCATCAGGGAAAGACACAGAAGTCAAGACTTCTGTATCCCAGCCCACTCAATGGGCTCAGGCCATGGAAGAACTCAAAAAGGATTTTGAAAATCAAGTTAGAGAGGTGGAGGAAAAGCTGGGAAGAGAAATGAGAGACATACAGGTAAAACATGAACAGCAGGTCAGCACCCTGCTAAAGGAGACCCAAAAAAATGCTGAATAAAATAACACCTTGAAAAATAGGCTAACTCAACTGGCAAAAGAGGTTCAAAAAGCCAATGAGGAGAAGAGTGCTTTCAAAAGCAGAATTAACAAAATGGAAAAGGAGGTTCAAAAGGTCACTGAAGAAAGTAGTTCTTTCAAAATTAGAATGGAACAGATGGAGGCTAATGACTTTATGAGAAACCAAGAAATCACAAAACAAAACCAAAAGAATGAAAAAATGGAAGATAATGTGAAATATCTCATTGGAAAAACAACTGACCTGGAAAATACATCCAGGAGAGACAATTTAAAAATTATGGGACTACCTGAAAGCCATGATCAAAACAAGAGCCTAGACATCATCTTTCATTAAATCATCAAGGAAAACTGCCCTGAGATTCTAGAACCAGAGGGCAAAATAAATATTCAAGGAATCCACAGAACACCACCTGAAAGAGATCCAAAAAGAGAAACTCCTAGGAATATTGTGGCCAAATTCCAGAGTTCTCTGGTCAAGGAGAAAATATTTCAAGCAGCTAGAAAGAACAATTCAAGTATTGTGGAAATACCATCAGGATAACACAAGCTCTAGCAGCTTCTACGTTAAGGGATCGAAGGGCGTGGAATAGGATATTCCAGAAGTCAAAGGAACTAGGACTAAAACCAAGAGTTACCTACCCACCAAAACTGAGTATAATACTTCAGTGGAAAAATCTTTCAGTGAAATAGAGGACTTTCAAGCATTCTTGATAAAAAGACCAGAGCTGAAAAGAAAATTTGACTTTTAAACACAAGAATGAAGAGAAGCATGAAAAGGTAAACAGCAAAGAGAAGTCATAAGGGACTTACTAAAGTTGAACTGTTTACATTCCTACATGGAAAGGCAATATTTGTAACTCTTGAAACTTTTCAGTATCTGCGTACTGGGTGGGATTACACACACACACATGTACACGCACACACACATAGAGACAGAGTGCACAGAATGAATTGAAGAGTATGGGATCATATCCTTAAAAAAATGAAATCGAGCAGTGAGAGAGAAATATAGTGGGAGGAGAAAGGGAGAAATGGAATGGGGCAAATTATCTCTCATAAAAGAGGCAAGCAAAAGACTTAGTAGTGGAGGGATAAAGAGGGGAGGTGAGAGAAAAACATGAAGTTTACTCTCATCACATTCCACTAAAGGAAAGAATAAAATGCACACTCATTTTGGTATGAAAATCTATCTTACAATACAGGAAAGTGGGGGAGAAGTGGATAAGCAGTGTGGGGGAGATGATGGAAGGGAGGGCATGGGGAGGAGGGAGCAATTTGTGGTTGACACTCATGGGGAAGGACAGGATCAAAGAGAGAACATAAGTAATGGGGGACAGGATAGGATGGAGGGAAATATACTTAGTCTTATACAACACGACTATTACAGAAGTCATTTGCAAAACTGCACAGATTTGGCCTATATTGAATTTCTTGTCTTCCAAAGGGAAGGGGTGGGGAGGGAGGGAGGTAAAGAAGTTGGAACTCAAAGTTTTAGGAACAACTGTCGAGTAATGTTCTTGCCACTAGGAAATAAGAAATATAGGTAAAGGGGTATAGAAAGTTATCTGGCTCTACTGGACAGAAGAGAAGATAGAGACAAGGGCAGAGAGGGATGGTAGAAGAGAGAACAGATTAGTGATAGGGGCAATTAGAATGCTCAGTGTTTTGGGGTGGGGGGAGGGGACAAAAGGGGAGAAAATTTGGAACCCAAAATTTTGTGAAAATGAATGTTAAAAGTTAAATAAATAAAAAAATAAAAGAAAGAAAAAGAAAAAAAAGAAGTTAAACTATTTTATCAGTCTCACAAAGCTGATAAGTGTCTGACAAAGGATTTGAATTGATTTCTTCCTAATTCCAAGGTATTTGTTTCATCACCATTTAACAAAATTACCAATTAAAATTCAAAAAGCCAACTGTAACGTAGACCTAAAAACGTGTTTACTAAATCATACCCATAAAAAAACTAGAGAGTTTCAGAGCTGGAACAAATATAGGAAATCATCTAAAGACTCTTCTTGCCACCATTTTAAAAACTGATACTCACAGACACTAAATAACTTGCCCAGTCATACAGCAAGTTAGTCCCCAAAGTAGTAGTTGAATATTGTGACTCCACACTGTGTATTAGCGGATAGTTTCTCTTTGGAGTATCTATGGTTTCTGACACTACTCTTCCAACAATCACTCTAACTGTTAGGTCATGTCTTAAGAGTTCCTATCCCATGAAAATATAGGTTTATCCCTGAGTGGTGGTGGTGGAATGATTTCCTATTGCTAAATCTCACTAACTCCCATCCCTCATATACATGGCCTCACTTTCCTTATCTGTAAATAACCTGGAGGAGGAAACAGCAAACCACTCCAGTACCTTTGCCAAGAACACTTCAAAGGAGGTCATGAAAACATGACTGAAACTACTGAATAACAAAAGTCTCAACTACCTTATTGGGTTGTAATGAGGATCAAGTGAGATAATACATTCAAACAGCTTTACAAATTTTGAAGTCCTACACAAATGCTCCTTCTTCCCTCTTTTTGGAAAGAAGAAAATTAAAATAATTGAGCACTTTGAAAATGTTACATACTTCAGATGAATTAAAGAATGATATATTCAGTGTTCTGTTCCTAGCTGGAAACATTGCAATGAAAGTATTATTTTTCCTTTTCCAAATCCATTACCAGCCTAAAACAGAATATATAAAAATACTCATCAGAAAATTTCAAAATTTCAAACAAAATTTGGTTCATATTCAGCTCTAAAATTAGTTGGAGATTTGTGGAAGCTCTAATTTTGTACAGCGGCTTTGCCACATCTCATTAAGTTGCCAAAAACTTGACATTTCAGACATCATGGTATCTTTCAACACCTGGAACACGATAACCTAGAAACTGACTGAGAAATATATCATGAACATACTACAGTTTTAGAGGTGTGTCCTACCAAGTCTTTTTTATTCAAATATAACATCATGGAGTTTACAGATAAACTCTAAATTTTGTGATGGAAAGCCTTGAGTTACAATACTCATAATAAAATATGATGGAAATGTACAAAAACATTTTTATTGAACCTTGAAAACATTCAGTAAATAATGTGTGTACATCTGTTGGTAAATGAAAAACACATCTGTTTCAACAAATGAACATTTAATTAAAAAAACTAATGACTTTTTACAAATCTCTCTCTGTAGATATTAGAGAAAACATGCCATTGAATCACTTCTTATCCTAGTCAATGGTAAATATAATCAAATAGTTTCCAATGCCAAATTTTCAGATTTGGTCTAAGGCATTTGAAAATATATACCTTTTTAAGTCAAGGAAAGGGAAATGTAAAGCCATCTGATTACCAGAAATTTGCTTAGAGTTCATTTACAGTGATTATTTATTTGACATTGTCTTCCACATATGTGAATATTACTAATAATTGAATGAATTTAGATGCCATTTTTCTTATTTTAATAATTTCAAATTTTACTAAAATGAATTACACAGTTTGATGTCACCTTTAACAGTGTACAAAACATAAGTATCTTCTTTCTTCACAGTTGATTATCACTATGAACCAGAATAGATTTAAGATTTTTTGATTTTTTTTTTATTTTTCATTTTTAATACAGTTCACATCACATAAAACAATTCCAACTTTCGGGCAGGTGATACTTGTTTTAAAGCATTTACAATATACACCACAAATGAATTTTTTTAACAGTAACCAACTGAGTCAAAAATAATAACTATATATGCTAACCTCACAAGCCCTTGACCTAATTGTCTCCACACTATTACTAAGAATTAAAGGATCCTAACTTATTGTTGTTGGTCTAAATTCCTAAGCCTAATACCTTAATTTTAGACTTAACCTTGGATATTCCCCTACCAACAATCTATAATTTAATAGATCTGGTATTAAGCTTACAAACCTTTTGACTATATGAAATTGCCACTAAGAGTAGGAGCAATGCAGGGAAACGATATCTCCCCAGCTTCATGTTAGTTCCAGGCAGGAGTAGATTGTCAACTTACATTCAGTGAGGTTTAAAGTCTGCCAGATGTCAGTGGGGGAATTGAGTCAGGAGAATCCTACCTCAGTCCAGGCCCATGAGATCACCTTTTGCAGTTCACCAGCATCTCACAGGCTTACTGGTATCATGGATTGGAGGCTCAGTCCGCCTTTCTTGCTATCCATACCTGAAGTTAGACTCAGAAGAACAGTCAGTTAATAGTCCCATAGAATCTTAAAATAGCGAGTTCCAATAACCAGATTTCAGATATGACTATAATTTCACATTGGCTAAGGAACATCTTTTGAGGCAAGTCTTAAGTGGCTGACATGCCTTTCTATACATGTTCTAGTTCCTGATTAAATAGCAATCATAAAATCAAATTTACCATTAAAACCTTAACTTTTCCATCAATAACAAGTTTTGCCCAAGGTTACCTGCCTCTAGGAAACTTAGACTAAAATTATTTTCCCCAAATTAAAGATGTCTCTGATTTAGTCTCAGTAATTAATTCAGTCAATTGTTTTAATACTAATTGCTTTTACATCACTTTGTAATATGTCCAATTTTTCTCCCCAACTCTCTCCTCCTGCCACCCCCTAATACCTTGCATTCTGACTACCCCTTCCCTCAATGAACCCTCCCTTCTATCACATCCCACCTTTCCCTTATTCCCATTTTCTCTCTTTTCTTGTAGGGCAAGATAAATTTCTATATCCCATTATCTGTATTTCTTATTTCCCAGTTGTATGCAAAAGCAGTTCTCAGCACTCTTTCCAAATACTTTGAATTCCAACTTCTCTCCCTCCCTCTCTCCCTACCCATCCCCACTGAGAAGGCAAGCAATTGAGTACAGACTAAATATGTATCATTTTGCAAAAGGCTTCGATAATAATCATGTTGTATAATACTAACTATATTGCCCTCTATCCTACTCTTATCTCCCCTTATTTTTTTATTCTCTCATTTGAACTTGTCTCTTCCCAAAAGTGTTTATTTCTAATTACTCCCTTCTCCCATTTGCCCTCCCTTCTATCATTCTTCTCACCCTACTTGTCACCTCCTCTCCTACTTTCTTGTAGTGTAAGATAGATTTTCATATCAAAGTTAGTGAGCATGTTATTCCCTCCTTAAGCCATATGTGAAGAGAGTAAGCTTCACTTTTCCCCTCTCTCCTTCTCCCTTTTCTCCTTCATTGAACAATATTTTTCTTATCTCCTTTATGAGTTATAGCCTGCCCCATTCCATTTCTCCCTTTCTCCTCCCAGTATTTTCCTCTCTCACCCCTTAATTTTTATTTTATTTGTTTTTGTGGATATCATCTTGTCTGATTCAACTCAACCTGTGATCTCTGTCTATATGTTTGCGTGTGTGTGTGTGTGTGTGTGTGCAATCCCTCCACCTACCCAAATACTGAGAAAAGTCTCAAGAGTTACAAATATTATCTTTCCATGTAGGAATGTAAACAGTTCAACTTTAGAAAGTTTTTATGATTTCTCTTTCCTGTTTACCTTTTCATGGTTCTCTTGATTCTTGTGTTTGAAAGTCAGATTTTCTCTTCAGTTCTGGTCTTTTTATCAAGAAAGCTTGAAAGTTCTCTACATCATTGAATGACCATTTTTTTCTCTGAAATATTATACTCAGTTTTGTTGGATAGGTGATTCTTGGTTTTAATCCCACTTCCTTTGACTTCTGGAATATTCTATTCCAAGTCCTTTGATCCCTTAATATAGAAACTGCCAGATTCTGTGTTATCTTGATTGTATTTCCACAATACTTGAATTTTTTCTTTCTAGCTCCTTGAACTATTTTCTCCTTCACCTGGGAACTCTGAAATTTGGCCAAAATATTCCTAGGAGTTTCTCTGTTCGAGTCTCTTACAGGAGGACATTGGTGGATTCTTTCAATATTCATTTTGCCCTCTGGTTCTAGAACATCAGGACAGTTTTCCTTGATAATTTAATGGAAGATAATTTGTAGGCTTTTTTGATCATGGCTTTCAGGTAGTCCCATAATTTTTAAATCGTCTCTCCTGGATCTATTTTCCAGGTCAGTTGTTTTTCCAATGAGATGTTTCACATTTTCTATTTTTTCAAACTTTTGGTTTTGCTTTTTAACTGCTTAGCTTATCTCATAGTCATTCAGTTCCCTGAACTCAATTCTCTCTTTCAAAAAGATATTTTGTTCAGTGAGCTTTTGAACTTTCTCCTCCATTTGGCTAATTCTGCTTTTTAAAACCTCCTTTTTCTCATTGGCTTTTTGGACCTCTTTTTCCAATTCAGTTAGCCTCTTCTTAAAAGTGTCATTTTCCTCAGCATTTATTTGGTTCTCCTTTAGCAAGCTGCTAGCTCGTATTTCAAGCTCTTCTATTGCTTGGGCACAGTTTAAGTTCACTTTGGAGGCAGGGGCCTTGACTTCCTGTGACAGTATGCCTTGTTCTTCCTTATCTGAAAGGATGCGAAGAGACACCTGTTCAACAAGAAAGTAACTTTCTATGGTCTTATTTTTTTCCCCTGTTTTGGGCATTTTCCCAGCCAGTGACTTGACTTTTGAATCCTTTGTCAAGAGGATGGTCCTCTTGCCCCTCCTCCCCCCAGTACTATGTTCAAGCCTGAGATTCAACTCAGTTACTCGATTCTCTGGGGCTTTGGGTGGGGGTGGGACCTTCACTCAGGGATAAGGTTTAGATCAGCTGTTCCCTATCACCAGAGGCTTTAAGCTGAGCTGCCTGAACAATGGAACTGGGTTGCTTCCTGGCCACCATAGCTGCCTGCACTCTGTTGCTGCTGCTATTGCTTGAGGCTATTGCTGGAGGAAGCCTGTTCACCTCTTGCCCAGCTGGGAAAGTCCTCCCACACTGACCTTTGGAGCTTTCTCTGTCGCTTGTGGAGTGAGGGATCTGAGACCCTCCTTGCTTGGAACTCTGCTCAGGATGTCTGTTCAGGTCCTGTTCCTCCCAGTGCAACATGGCCAGGGCTGGGCTCCTCTTTGCTCAGCATCCTGTGAGATAGACCTTTCCTGCCAGCCTTCCAGGTTACCTTTGGCTGGAAATCTTTCACTCTGTCGTTATGTGGCTTCTGCACCTCTAGAATTTGTTGAGAGTCATTTTTTACAGGTATTTTCTGGGCTGTGGGGGAAGCGTTAGAGTATCTGCATCTTTCTACTCTGCCATCTTGGCTCTGCCCCCTTCATATCTGTCTTGTTAAGATTAGTTCATGCCAAAGCAAACTTGTTTTAATTTTTGATAGAGTTACTGGATTATAAAATCAGAAATATTCTATATATCTAGTATACTTTTATTTCACTCAGATATTTGCTAAACTCTTTCATGTTATCCATAGGGACAATATGAAGTATAAGTGGATGATAATAAAATTACATATATTTATAACTGACTGGATAGCTGTACTCAAGGAGAGCTAATTAATAGTAATAGTAACATGTTATAAACATTTGCAGAGAATTTTATAGTTTCCTTATTGTGATATATAATATATATTATTTCATTTGATTCTTACAACAAATCTCTAAACTGGATTTTTCAGGTAGTATTAACTTCTTTTTACAAAAGCAGTAACTATGGTTCGCAACTTACCATTGCTTATAGAATTAGTAAAAATCTAGCAATTTTTTCCTGAATGTTTTCAAGGTTCACTAAAAATGCTTTTGTACATTTCCATCATATTTTACTATGACTACTGTAACTCAAGGCTTTCCATCACAAAATCTAACACTTATCTGTAAACTCCATGGTGCTATATTTGAATAAAAAAGACTAGTGTCTACTCATATGCCACAGAGCTCTATCCTTACCTCCACGTTGTTGCATTTGTATTCTCAATGATTAGGATAGACATAGAGTGGTCATGCATATCAAATTAGAACATTACCCAAAAGGTTTAAGGACAACTAATTGACTGGATCATTGAAATGAGATTAAAAAAAACTAAGCAGTTTGAAAGTATGTGATGAAATCAGTGAAATAAAATTTAACAAGAATAAATATATATTTCTGCATTAAGCTTAGAAAACAACTTTATTAATGAAATTTTAAATGTCACTGAGAGGCATAAATTCTATAACTAGATAAATAATGATCCTAGTGTTCTGTGTCCATAATTAGTATATATTTGGCAGACTGAGGTAAAATCTTGATGTCACCTCCCAAGAGGGACTTTGATGAGATGACAACTGTCAAGAACAGGGCAGTCATCAAGGAAAAAGTCTCAATTGTGCCATATCACTTGAAAGATCTGAGGATATTTAACCTAGAAAAGACACAATTTGAAGTGGTTGGATTTGATAGGAATGATCTAGTCTTTGAGAGGTTGTTGTATATGGATTAATGAAACACTTCTACTTGACCTAGGGTAATGGGAAGAAATATAAAAGATCCAGATTTAGGCTTAAGGTAAAGAAAACTTAAAAAAAAAAACAGAGTTGCTTCAAAGTGTTAGTGACTATTTTGTTCTTTCTCATTAGCTTTCTTCACCAGCTTTATAACCACTTTGAAGGTGAATTGTTTGTACTAGAGGATTAGGAAGGCTCCTGAGACTTCAGTAATTCTTTTGGCTAAAGCCAATTCTTTGCCTGACCCTTAATTTGGTATATGCTTTAAACACTTGGTGGCTTGAACTAGCCAGCACTTAACATAGTACTTGGCACATGGTAGACACTTAATAAAATTTTATTGACTGATTATTGACTGAACTAGAAAAAAAAAAAAAGATAAGCCTGGAGGCACATAAGTTGTCTGAAGTCCTTTCCTGAGTTTTAACTGCCTTCTGCTCTCTGTCTTCAGTCTGTGATTTTGTAGGAAGGCAAAAGGAGCTGTAATTTTGTATGCCTTTAATTTTTATATTATGAAATTGTAAACTTCAATTACAAAAGTTTCAATTGGATTTTTGTGGCTCATAAATTCCACTTGGATTTTTTTTTAAGGAAAAGAAACTTGAATCTGCTGAATTAAGCTAAATTTAGACTTAGCTATCAATATTTGTGGCTATGAAGAGAGAGGCTTTGTTTTTGAAGGGGGCATTGTTGGTTTTTGTTTTTCACATATTTAATTTATTTTTAAATGAGGGTAATGTATCGTGGAAGAAAGAGAGCCTTGGTTGATGGGCTGGTTAGAAACTGTTTTCACTCCAGTGGCAAAAGCCTTGTTTAGGATAAACAATATCATGTGTGCATGAGAAAAAGCAATTTCCTTTCTGGTAATAGAGATAAAAGAGGCTGATAAAAGAGCATCCCTTTATACAAATTCTCTGATGTGACCAGTGAAGAAAACAGATGGTACCTGGAGATTAAGTGTAGTTTGTCAGGAGTTGACTAAAATAGGCCTAACAATTGTTTATATCCTTTCATGATCTTTTCTGTTTGGTGGACCAGATAGCTCAAGCTTTGAGAAATGGTACGAAGTTACTGATCTTGCCAAAACTTCCTTTGCCAACACTGTAATTCAGTCCAGTAAATATCAGTTTGTTTTGAGTTGGGAAGGAGTTCAGTATATCTTCACCATCCTTCCCCAATGTTATTTCAACTCTCCTTCAAATTTCCAGTTTGGTGCAAAGAGATTTAAAAGAAGTGCCACTTTCTGAAAGTATTGATGTCCATCATTTTGTTGATAATATAGTTACGACTTAATTAAATGAGGTCATGATAACAAAAGACTAAGACTAGTTAATATAAAAAACGTGATTATGGTGATGGTAGAGAGGTCAACTCAAAGTAAGTTAAAGGTTCAACTCAAGTGGTTATTTTTTCTTGAAGGTATACTGGATGAAAACAAACCAAATCATTCCAGGAGTAAACTATAATAAATTAATTTTACTCTCTACCCCAGAGACTAAGAGGCTCAAATATTTTTGGATTCTTACATGTATTTTTTTTGAAAACCCACACTGTATATATGGGTATTTTATTGGTTTCCATTTAATGAATTCATTCACAATTCTTTCACTTCTGAGTAGAGACCAAATTAGGTCTTGTAGGATTTAAAGAGGAATTTCAGGATTTGTTCCCTTTTTTTACCTTTATTATCCAGTGGAAGCTATAATTCTTGCTTTACTAATCGTTCTCCCAGTTCTATGAAAATTTTATGTAATTGGATTATAGAAGCTATTAATTCAGTCATTAAAATGCACCTAAGGGATCAGAAACCTGAAAGGTCTTCACAGGTATACTTGCTTAGTAAGTAGACATTCAAGCAGTAATAGCACTGTCAGGATAATGGGGAACACATACTAGCCTACATGGCAGTAGTCTCTGTTAGCTTGGATAACACCAATAACATCAAATTAATGAACTTGGCAATTATATGGAGCCTGCAAGCAATATTTCAAATAGCACTGGCAATTAAATAATATGGTGAGCAAGACACTATTGTTTGTAGCCCCCAGTTATTTGAAAAGTTGAAAAGCATTGAGAGTCCCAGATAGCTACATGGAACAACAGCAATGCAGCTCCCAGCTAGATGAGTATGTTGGAAACACTTCTCATGTTGGATCTTTGTTGACTTTTTGATTTCCTCTCTCCCCACATTAGATGGTAGCTAGATGGCTAGATTGCTGACCTGGGAATCAGGAAGACATATTCTTGAGTTCAAATCTGGCCTCTGACACTTACTGAATATAACCCTAGACAAGTCATTTAAACCTGCTTGTCTTAGTTTCCTCACCTATAAAATGAGCTGGACAACTCTAGCATCTTTCCTAAGAACAGCCCAAATGGGGTCAGCAAGAGGTGAACATGACTGAAATGACTGAACACAAGCAGCAAATGACATTTTATTTGAGTAGCTAAGCTGTACAGTGGATAGAATGCCAGGCCTGGAGTCAGGAAGACCCATGTTTCTGAGTTAAAATCTGACCTCAGATATTTACTGTGTGACTCTGGGCAAGTCACTTAACCTGGTTTGCCTTAGGTTACTCTTACAAATAAGTTGGAGAAGAAAATGACAAACCATTCCAGCATCTTTTTTTTTAATTAATTTATTTAACTTTTAACATTCATTTTCACAAAATTTTGGGTTCCACATTTTCTGCCCATTTCTCCCCTCTCCCCACCACAAAACATTGAGCATTCTAATTGCCCCTATCACCAATCTGTGCTCTCTTCTATCATCCCTACCTTCCCTTGTCCCCAAATTCTCTTTTGTCCTGTAGGGCCAGATAACTTTCTATACTCCTTTACCTGTTTTTCTTATTTCCTAGTAGCAAGAACAAAACTCGACAGTTATTTCTATAACTTTGAGTTCCAACTTCTCTTCATCCCTCCTTCCTAACCCATTCCCTTTGGAAGGCAAGCAATTCAATATAGGCAATGTCTGCGTAGTTTTGCAAATGACTTCCATAATGGTCTCGTTGTGTAAGACTAACTATATTTCCCTCCATCCTATCCTGTCCCCCATTACTTCTATTCTCTCTTTTGATCCTGTCCCTCCCCAAGAGTGCTGACTTCAAATTGCTCCCTCCTCCCATCGCCCTCCCTTCCACCATCCCCCCCCACCCTGTTTATCCCCTTCTCCCTCACTTTCCTGTATTGTAAGATAGGTTTTCATACCAAAATGAGTGTGCATTTTATTCCTTCCTTGAGTCAAATATGATGAGAGTAAACTTCATGTTTTTCTCTAACCTCCCCTCTTTTTCCCTCTACTAAAAAGTCTTTTGCTTGCCTCTTTTATGAGAGATAATTTGCCCCATTCCATTTCTCCATTTCTCCTCCCAATATATTTTTCTCTCACCGCTTAATTTCATTTTTTTAAATATATGATCCCATCCTATTCAATTCACTCTGCGCTCTCTGTCTCTCTCTGTTTGTGTGTGTTTGTGTGTGTAATTCCACCCACTACTCAGATACTGAAAAGTTTCAAGAGTTACAAATATTGTCTTTCCATGTAGGAATGTAAACAGTTCAACTTTTATAAGTCCCTTATGACTTCTCTTTGCTGTTTACCTTTTAATACTTCTCTTCATTCTTGTGTTTGAAAGTCAAATTTTCTTTTCAGCTCTGGTCTTTTCATCAAGAATGCTTGAAAGTCCTCTATTTCATTGAAAGACCATTTTTTCCCCTGAAGTATTATACTCAGTTTTGCTGGGTAGGTGATTCTTGGTTTTACTCCTAGTTCCTTTGACTTCTGGAATATCCTATTCCATGCCCTTCAATCTCTTAATGTAGAAGCTTCTGGATCTTGTGTTATCCTGATTGTATTTCCACAATACTTGAATTGTTTCTTTCTAGCTGCTTGAAATATTTTCTCCTTGACCAGAGAACTCTGGAATTTGGCCACAATGTTCCTAGGAGTTTCTCTTTTTGGATCTCTTTCATGCGGTGTTCTGTGGATTCCTTGAATACTTATTTTGCCCTCTGCTTCTAGAAAATCAGGGCAGTTTTCCTTGATAATTTCATGAAAGATGATGTCTAGGCTCTTGTTTTGATTATGGCTTTCAGGTAGTCCCATCATTTTTAAATTGTCTCTTCTGGATCTATTTTCCAGGTCAGTTGTTTTTCCAATGAGATATTTCACATTATCTTCCATTTTTTCATTCTTTTGGTTTTGTTTTGTGATTTCTTGGTTTCTCATAAAGTCATTAGCCTCCATCTGTGCCATTCTAATTTTGAAAGGACTATTTTCTTCAGTGAGCTTTTGAACCTCCTTTTCCATTTGGCTAATTTTGCTTTTGAAAGCATTCTTCTCCTCATTGGCTTTTTGAACCACTTTTACCAATTGAGTTACCCTGTTTTTCAAGGTGTTATTTTCTTCAGCATGTTTTTGGGTCTCCATTAGCAAGGTGTTGACCTGCTTTTCATGCTTTACCTGCATGTCTCTCATTTCTCTTCCCAGTTTTTCCTCTACCTCTCTAACTTGATTTTCAAAATCCTTTTTGAGCTCTTCCATGGCCTGAGCCCATTGAATCTTTATTTTGGCTCTTTGGGATACATAAGCCCTGATTTCTAAGTCTTTCCCTGATGGTAAGCATTGTTCTTCCTCATCTGAAAGGATGGGAGGATATATCTGTTCACCAAGAAAGTAGCCTTCTATTGTCTTATTTTTTTTCCCTTTTCTGGGTATTTTCCCAGTAGGTTACTTGACTTCTGAGTTTCCTTTCCACACCCACCTCACCTCCAGATCCACACAGCCTCCACCCAACCAGAGCTTGGGGTCTGAGATTCATACGCTGCTTCCCAGACTCAGGGCTTTTGGTGGGGGTGGGGCTGCTATTCAGTGTGAGATTAAGTTCAGGTGCTCAGGTGAGGTCAGAGCAGCCACACACGGCTCAGTTCTCTTGGGAGGTTTATGAAGAGACTTTCAACAATGGACCTGAGCTCCTGCCTGCTCTGGAAGCCCCCGTCTGCTGCTGCTTCCTCTGCTGCTTCCCCGAGGGGTCCTGAGTTATGGGGGCACCGCACTCCCCTCTCTGCAAACTGAAAAGCCCCTCTCACTGACCTTTAGCGCCTGTGGGTGGAGGGACCTGCACGGCCGCTGGAGATTCTGTCCCTGAAGCCTGGTCGGATCTGCTCCTTTCGATGCCCCATGGCCAAGCCAGGTCTGGTCTCAGCTCTGGTCCAGTGCACGAGGGACCTTTTGGGTCAGTTTTTCAGGTCTCTCTGGAACAGAAATCTCCTCTGCTCCATTGTTGTGTGGCTTCTGCTGCTCCCAAATTTGTTGGGAGATCTTCTTTATAGGTATTTTATGGGCTATGGGTTTGGAGCTAGCATATATGTATCTTTCTGCTCCTCCATCTTGGCTCCTCCCCCCATTCCAGCATCTTTACAAATAACCAAAAATAAAGTGATCACCAAGAGTTGAATATGACTCAAATGACTGAAAAACAACCCTCAATTTTGCTTCAGTGATAGGAGTTGTGATATAAACTTGATGATGATGAACCTGATGCCTTAGTAATTAGCAGTCAGTGGCCAGAGTGGAAATTATAGAGAGCCAGGATGCTAGTGGAACTTTGTTGGCTTCTGTTAACCCCTAAGATCTTACTCTATCAAAATTAGTGTGTGCAAAGATATAATGAAGCAATCAGGATAATCTGAATAAACTTCACACCCAATATTTATTGTTAAAGTAGATTTATCCTTAGATATTCTACAAAAATCTATTTTGAAGACTTTGGTCAGCTTGAATTATTAATTTTTTGTTTGTTTGTTTCTAACAGTGGCTAGATAGTACAGTGGATAGAGTGCTGGGCCCAGAGTCAGGAAGAACTGAATTAAAATCCAGCTTTAGAAACTTACTAACTCTGTGACATTGAGCAGGTCAAGTAATTTTTTTCATTAGCTATAAAAAGTCATAGCACCTACCTGACATTGTTATTGTAAGAATTAAATGAGATTAATACTAAAGCATTTAACACAGTGCTTGAAATATAGTAGGCACTTAAAAATTGTTTTTTTCTCCACTGCTACCTTCTTTTTCCTTCCCCATGAAATGTTCATTCATAATTAATATTCATTAATAAATAGTTAATGCTGTAGATAGAGTTGTGTCTCTGATGAATGGAGCAGTTGGAAAGATTATGTCTTCAGGCAAATGTTTCACAAAGGTCTCTCTTTCCATTAAAAAAAAAATGAAGACATTTGCTTGTTTACATTTTTAGAGAACAGATCACAGTCAAGTAGTTAAACCTTGCATATTAAATGGTTTATCTGAAGTGGGTATTTAGCATGTAATATACAGATTAATATAATCTTAGAATTAAAATAAATACTCTGCAAATATACACAATTGAGTTAAAAGGACTGTGGGAGTTCTAGTACTACATTTTAAAGTTTCCATTTATTAATTTCTTCTTATTTTGAATTGTCAAGACTTACATGGAAATATTCTGGGTAATAGCAGAGCCTAGGTCTCTGGAGAGAGGACATAAAAGGTGATCAAATCATAAAGAAATATTGTCACCATAGAACAGTGAAAAATCTGTGGATTTATATATAGAACATCAATTCCAATAATGACTTCTGCTTTCTACCTGTTGTCTCAGTTTTCTCATCTGATTAATGAGAAAGTTGGACTAGTTTATATTAAAATAAATGTCACCATTCCATGGGAAGTTGGCTCCTTTCTCACTTATTTGGTAGCTATATTCTCTTATATTTGTCCTTCAATGCTTTGTGCTTAGAAATCATATCATACAGCAGGTCATCTCCTATTAGCCCTCACATACTGCCAATTGAGTTAGAGCTGAAACACAAGAACTCATCACCTATTAGTGATATGGTTTATTGCCAATGTAATATTCACAGTGCCTACATTGGCTATGAATATGCCGTCATAGTTCTGAATCACAAAGTATCCATATGGAAGGTAGAAGAAAAACATTTATTCAGACACCAGAAAGCCAAATCCATCATAGTTAGCCAAGAAGTCAATACATATTAGCACCACACAGGACAAAGCCATTCCCAAGCCTTTCCCCCCTCCCCTGCTAGGGCCTTCTCACAAACAAACACTCGCAAGACTAACTGTGTCTGTTTGTGTCATCTCTCCTCTTCCCTAACTACTCTCACCAACTTCCTCCCAGTTTTGCTTCACCCTTCCATTCCACCTACTCTGCAAGTTCCTCCTACCACATGTGACTTAGGCTTCCATGTGATTTAAGCAAGTCACATGGGCCTATTAATAAATGGGAAAGATCTTTCCATTTAAATTACCATCACACATGGACCTATCTGAAT
This sequence comes from Notamacropus eugenii, assembly GCF_028372415.1. Classification (NCBI taxonomy): domain Eukaryota; kingdom Metazoa; phylum Chordata; class Mammalia; order Diprotodontia; family Macropodidae; genus Notamacropus; species Notamacropus eugenii. The sequence continues at coordinate 227,075,556 of NC_092875.1, read as the reverse complement.
TGTTGTTGCATCACTATAAAACATATACATAAAAGCTGGTTCAGTCTTTTATCCATTGCTAATCTCTAGTGATCATCCCATCAACGTATTACCATCTTCATGAATTTTAATAAACTCCTTTAAATTCTCTTTTCCATGATTTTTGCCTTGTTAATCAGATTGCAAGCCTCAACAAAGTATTTTCTCTTTAACAAATAGCAAGTTAGGTAGCTGATGACCTACCATAATATATATAGCAAGCAGTGACAATTCCCTCAACACTGAATTATGAGCAGGTCTGAAAACAATGGTTCGTTGAGTCAGAATAAATTTCAGTAAAAGCAACAGCAGAATAATAGTAATAACAACAGTGTGCCTGACCTCAAAGAGTTTATATTCTACTATAGATTATATTATTTATGGTTTAATTTTTTAGAAGTTTCAGTCTTGTATAACTCTCAGTTGCATCAAATTATTACCTAGCAACCATAGTCAACAAAGGATTGGAATATTATATTTTGTCAAAAGTGAAAATAATATTTATTTTTAACAGTTCATATCAGAATATACCTTGCAAGATATATTTAAACCATGCCTTACAAAATAACCTCACAGATGTTTCAGCTTACTTCAAGAGGTTATTGTGTAGGTTAAATGACATAATAGTTATGAAAGTACTATATAATTATTTTTCTCAATACTTGACTTTATTTGTGCTCTCATAGATGTGGATTCCTTCAAGTAGCACAGATTTTAATGTTTCATGAATTCTCTTCCAGTGCATTTCTTGTCCATATATGATACAATATTTCCTTTTTTGTCATTATGTGCATTATTTTGGTATGCTAAAAAGAACATGGGGTTGTTTAAACAAGGAGATTCAGTTATGAGTCCCTATTCTGTCATTTACTTCTTGTATAATCTAAAATTTCATTTTAAGTAGCTATCAAAATTTGGTGTTTGATTAGATGACCTCCAAGTTACCTTCAACCCATAATGTTCTAGGAGATCAATCAACATAAGCACAATGTATGAAACAGCATTTTTGCTAAAGACAGGGAATATGGTATAAAGGATACAGTGTTAGATTTGGAGTCAAAAATACCTGAATATGAATCCAGCCTTGGACCCTTACTAACTTTATGGACCTGGGCAAGTCAGTCAATAAACTCAATTTCCTAATTAGTAATAATAATAATAATAGTAATAATAATAATAATAATAATAATAATAAAATATCTTACAGTTTACTTGTGACAATCAAATGAGATAACTTATATAAATACTGTATAAATCTGTAAATCTTTATGAACTTAAGATATTATCCATCACCTTCATTATTGTTATTTTTATTGTAAGGATTGAAAGACCTCTTTTATTTAAAATAATTTTTTCCTTTACCTTGTCTTGGCACCTGAAATTGTTGTCTTGCTTATTTAAGATAAAGGCATGAAAATAAGTAAGAAGTAAAGGTCATCAGTGGAAAAGTAATAGTAAATCTGTTATAAATAGTATCAACTTTGATTAACATAGTTTGTCAGACTAATTTAATAGCATTCAATTAATAAATTCAAAATCATTTATTAAGCACCAACTTAATGTGCCAGGGTTTGTGCTAGAGACTAGGGGATTCAAAGGTAAAAATAAATGAGACATAGGATGAGTTCAGTGGGAGAGAAGAGTGCACTGTTCAGAGCATGGAGGTATTGTTTCTTGAGAGGTGTCACAGGATGTAAGGGCAAGCAAGGTAGAATCTTTTGCTGTTTTTGTTTTAGTATAAAGTGCCTCATACTGAGTAATGTGATTAAAGAAGGTCTTCCCCACCCATTGATGGGCTTGAGAGAATTTGTAGGAAGGCCCACACCTTTTCCTTAATGAGGCACTAGTTCTCAAGCGGTGTGATGCCCTCTGGCTCTAAGAAGTGTATAAAGACTCTGAGGTGAGGTTTTACTTTGGGGCTTAGTTTTTGGAAGAAGGTTTGAGTGCCAGATGAGATTCGGGGAAACCACTAAATAGCCCCCTGGCTCTGAAAACCCAGATGTTGGTGCTTCCCTCTCTGGTTACTATGTAATATAATGGTCAGATAATTGGAAACCTCTCTTTTGGTCATTATTTCTCCTCTTGTATTTTTCTCTATTGGTGAATGATATATGTGCTTGATTAAAGGAGATTGTTAACCTCTCAAAAGCTGCCTTTGCTTTAAGAAAAGCAGACCAAAGAACCTGTGATAGCAGGCTCCCAGATGTCTGCCTGGGTGCTTACATGGCAAACATTTAGCAGGTAGGTCAACACAAAGTGTGTGTGTGTGTGTGTGTGTGTGTGTGTGTGTGTGTGTGTGCATACATGTATGTGTGAATGTGTATGTTTTTATGTGTATGTGTTTGTGTGTTTCTGTATATGGTTTGTTGAACTGGAGGGAATTCTTGGGAGTGATGCAGAATGGCATGCTGTATATACCAGGTTTCAGCATTAGGATAGGGGTGAGATACTCGTTGTAAAGGAAGACAATGGAACCTTGCAAAGTTTAAAGCAATGCATCAAACGTTAAATTCTGCCTTGAATTTTGTTTTGAGATATTTTCTGTAACATGACAACCGCATGTATGTAAATGGAGACAAAAAGGGGTCTTCTTTTGGATATGCAGTTTCAAGGCATTGTAGGAGCATCTGTGAATCTAAAAGTACTCATATATCAACTGTACAAAATTCATTCTTTCATTTAATGATTTCCAGCATATGCCAGCAATCAGTCATTCTGCTGTTTCCCTTTGGAGAGAACAAATAGGAAGGTCATGCATCTCTCTCTCTCTCTTATCATCTATTTATTTGGGAGGGGGTAAAATTGGAGTTAAAGTTCCTTCCAGTTTTGCTCTTGATAGATTTTCTCAGTGTGCCTCTCCATTCCCTTGCTCCTCCAACACAATGTCATCTTTTCAGCAGTCACACTTTACAATCCACATGATGAGCCCGCTAGGCCCATTCTGAGCAACAGTGCAGAGCTTGCTTACCAGGTGCTTACAGCATCCAAACTTACCAGTTTAGAGGGGCTTATTTGTCAAAGTTCATAGCTTAGTAACATTTACTGCAGTTCTAACTTTCTCTGCAATGTTATGGTAGTAATTATTTGGTGTTATTCTGGGAGTTAATTGCTAGGAAACAAAATTAAGGGAGCATGTCTGATTCTCTTTTTGCTCCTCTGAGAGTACCAAGGGAAAAAAAAGAATTGAAAAGAGGTGAGCCTTAATATCAGTCCCGCATGGGCCATTTCTCTTGTCATTCCATCTCACTGATAGAGCTTTTCCTCAGTAAAGTCACAAAGAGGTCAGAAGATTTTAAATTACCACTCTAAATCTGTATTACATCTTTTGAAGTCTTTAAAAGAGCTTTTGACAATTTAGGATTACTTTACTGAATATCCAGCTCAGGGCTCTGTCCATCTTGAAATTTTAGAGGCCAGCTAGGAGGTTGTAATACATAAATATAGGTGAGCAATAGAAATGCAATGGCTCTAAGTGATCACTTAAATATAGCACCTTTAAGAGCCTATTATATTCATTCACTGAATGCAGGCTGAAACCCAGGATTTACTGACTCTGCATTTCTGGTAAGGCAAATCAGGCAACTTTATTGCTTTGTAGGTAAAACATGACTGAAGAGTCAATGAAACCTTCATAAAAGTAAACTTCCACAAAATTAATTTCAAGAAGTTTATGCATCATTAAGATCTTCTCTCTCTCTCTTTCCGTGTCTCTCTCCAAAATGTTCAAATATGTGAAAGAATATTTAATTGAACTATACTCATCTGCCTAATGACTTTAGGACATTTCAGAAACTTCAGCTTGTAGGTGCAGACAACTATTTTTGTTTATTTCTTTTGACTGAAAAAATTAATTATTTAAGAGCATAGTGTTGTGGAAGGAGCACTTGTCCTTAAGAGTTATGAGCCCAGGGTTCAAGATTTAATTCTTCATTGCATCAAGTGCATGGGTCCACTCAGAGTGAATAGGTATCCACACACCCAAGTGAGAGATGTAAGGCACCATCAGTGGAAGTGGACACCTTATGCACCCATTTTATATATAAAGAGATCTATCTTATAGATAGATATATTTGCTGTTTTCCCTGACATAATGTCAGCTCTTTGAATTGAGACTATTTAGCTTTTGGCTTTGTTTCTCAGTACCTGGCTTAGTGCCTACTATCATAATACTATATACACCCTATATAGAAAATATTTAATAAATGCTTATTGATTATTTAAGTTTCAAAAGTTTATTACATATGTAAATGATAATTCCCTTAAGTGTATTGTTATTATTGATCAGGTTAGCTTTCATTTTGGCTAAAGTGGAACCAATTCCTGCTAGTAACATAAGGAAATTCTTCTTCTCTTACCCTCAAGGACAGTTAACTAATGAAATCAACCTGATACAAGTGTTGGGGAGAACAAATAAGACTTTTTCCTCTTCTTTACTGCTTTCTTAGAACTTTACTAATGGACCAGTGTGGATTTCTGCAGATTTGCACCTACTAAACAATATCTGTCACCATTATTACAGATTTCTATCTAAATAAAGAAAGTCCTAGTGGATTCCTATGTATAGCTAGGACATGATATCAAAAGAACATATTTCCATCTGAATAAAATAAATCATTGCACTGAGTTTCTTTCTGTATGTTTCTCTTTATCATTCTCTCTCAGTCTCTTTGTTTCCATCTTTTGATGCTTCCCCTCTGTTCTTCTTCCCCCCTTCTCTCTCTCTCTCCCTCTCTCTCTCTCTCTCCCTCTCTCTCTCTCTCTCCCCCTTTCTCTCTCTCTCCCTCTCTTTTTCTCTCTCTCTCTCCCCCCTTCTCTCTCTCTCTCTCTCTCTCTCTCTCTCTCTCTCTCTCTCTCTCTCTCTCTCTCTCTCTCTCTCTCTCTCTCTCTCTCTCTCTCTCCCTCCCTCTCTCCCCCTTTCTCTCTCTCTCCCTCTCTTTCTCTCTCATTTTAAAGAGGATTTACAGTTGAGACTGACGTGCAAAGCTCTGGAATGATGAGTATTTGCTTCATTTACTAAAGAGGGAAAAAAGAGGCAATCACTAACAAGATGGGGTAGAAAAAACGCTGCCGACATATGCCAAAGACATTTTGATCCAGCTCTTGAGAGTTGATTGTTACATTTTCGGGGAGAATACTTACACCTTAGAAATGCGTAAATACTAGGAATTAGACTTGATTTAATATTTTTGATGTTCTAGATTTAAGAATATGTTGGAGAAAGTTATAGTTTTTCCCTTTTCTAGAACACAGGTTGTTAAGTATTTACCAGCACAACACTGGAAAATGCTGAAATAATTATAAAATGTGGTGAGTATTTTGTCGGAGATGTTATGAATTTTCCTCTGTAATGACTGTACAACTGTAATTTCATCAAATTCAACAGAAATCTATTAAGTTCCTAATATTTGCAATGCAATGTACTAGTTTTTTTCTAGGTGTGATACATTGTTGGAGACTCCTATGAATCAACTGCATATATTAATCACTCCTTGCGTATGTTAATTACTGTTCAGTTTTAGTTTTGTAAGGCTACACATTTTAGTGGGAAATAAAACAAATCAACTTATCTTCTTTTAGATTGTCTTTTCCCCACTTCTTCATTAAATAACATTACCTTTCTTCCAAAATTACTTTGTGAATTTGTGTTAAATTTTATTCATTTTTCTTAAGGCTTGGAAGTCTTGATTATTGGCATAAAATGAGACATGTTTTTTCACCTCCACATAGGTGCTTTTAAGATTAGTTTTATTTCTAAGATTGAGAGTTCAGGTAGAATTTTGAACAGCTCAATAATACCCTATTTTAAAAATCTTTTCCCAAATTTAAACTATTATTTAGGTATTAACCATTATTTTCCAATCCACTTATGATTTAGAAGAATTATCTTTACTTTTATGGATGATTCAATAAGGAAATCATTATTCTATGTTGACCAGATCTATATTAAGAAGTGGCATTAATCAACAGCAGTCATTCAACACAGTGTACTAAATATAATACATAAGAGTATGTTAATGTGAATGTATGTTTGTGTATGTGTGTGTGTGTGTGTGTGTGTGTGTGTGTGTGTAAACAGATGACCACAATCTTCTACCAAAGAAAATAAGAGTTGTTGTTTATCCTTCATTCTTGAAGAGGACAATGACATTATGAAGGAGATGTCCTTGCCTACAAGTGAATTGGATTTAAGTGAGGCAGGGCTGTACAAAGTCACCAGCCTCACTTCTCTCCAGAACCATCTGGGTCCAGTGGCAAGGTGGAGCTCAGATGACTGGAGATGGCTCAGGATATAGTGTGAGACCTTGCTCTTTTTAAGCCAAGGTTTCTTCCAAGTCTCAGTTTGTCTGAGGCAATACCCACTGATTAAGGCTGGGTCAAAAATGAGGAAAAAAATAGCCTCTTTAACTAGTCAAATAAAATCATTCTGGGAGGCAAAAGTCCTCAAGGTTTCTGGCTAAAACAGAAAGCTATTTATACTCACTCTGAGTCATCAGAAACCAAATAATGACAACTTGGGTGTGAGAAAACAGAACATCTTGATTTTCTGCCTGGGAAAATAAAATAGATGCTCGTAAAAATAATCTAAGAATTCCCTCATATCAACTTGTAAACAAGTGAAAATGTAGAGTATAAAAACCATGGTAAAATATGATGGAAGTAAAACGATGCTTATCTCAATTTCTGTAATCTTGTGAGATTTGTGTCTGGGCATCAGGGATTATAAACATGATGAGTTTCTGTAGCATAGACAGGTTATTAGTGAATATCAACAGTATGCATTTTGATCAATTCCATAATTTAATAAACAAATTTCCAGTATTTCCTTCTGTATTTTTATTTTTTCTTACTATTCATTTAAGAAACACAAGAAAAGAGAAAATATCAACAGTAGAAAAGATAAAAAGATTTATACATGAAACCATAAATAGCTCATTTGTTTAATTAAAATAACTTTAATAAGTGATTTTGCCCAATTTATTAAACATTTCAATTTAGCATGACTTTTTAAAATTTAGTTTTCATTGAAACATTTATGTTTTTTATCATAATTGTTCCCCAACAATCATTCCATTCTACTAAAATGCATGTTTGTGTAACTGTTCACAGCTCTTCCACAAATGATAATTTTCATCCTTGTCAAATGCAGTATATGAAGTAAAACCCCACGTTGTTTTTGTTTACATTTTACTTATAATTTACTGATTTTATTTTTAATTTGAATTTCACTTAGTATTTCGTGATTTAGACAATGTTTTATGATGTTAGTAAATTGTAATGTTTTTGAAGCCTATTTGCTCATATCTTTTGATCACTTAGCAAGAAATCAAGAAATGTAAATTAAAAAAATGTAAAAAATATAAAAAATGCAAACTATCTCAATAGAAAAAGAATTGCATTAGAAAATAGATCAAGGAGAAATAATTTTAAAATTATTGAACTACCTGAAAACTGTGATCAAAGAAAGATGCTACATATCATATTTCAAGAAATTACAAAAGAAAATTAGCCAGATATCCTAAAACAAGAGGGAAAAATAGAAATTGAAAGAAGTCACCAATCACCTCCAGAAAGAGATCCCCAAATCAAGGCAAGCAGGAATATTACATTCAAATTCTAGAAATTCCAAGTCAAAGAAAAAATACTCCCAGCAGCCAGAAAGAAATTCAAATACCATAAAACGACAGTCAGATTGACGTAAGATTTAGCAGCCACCGTAAGAAAGAAATGGAAGTCTTAGAATTGTGTGTTAAAAGGCAAAGGAACTAGGATTACAACCAATAATAACCTACCCAACAAACCAAGTATAATTTTCAGGGGAAAAATGGAAATTTAATGAAATAGAGAACTTTTCACTATTCCAATGAAAAGACCAAAGGAAAATAAAAATTTGACTTTCAATTCAATATAGTTAAACTGTTCATATTCCTTAAGATGTTACTTGTAACTCCTAAGAATATTTTCATTGTTAGGGCATTGTTAGAAGAAGAGGTGGCATGGGACTGAATCAGTTATGTTAGGATGATTGTTTCAAATGTATGGGTGAAAAAGAGTGATGTACTGAGAGAAGGGGGAAATAAGGGGATTCATGGGAAAAAATATCTCACATAAAAAAGATTCACAAAGATGAGTTTCTATAGTAGAAGGAGAAATGGGGAGGGGTGAGAAGTTTTTCTTGAACCTTGCTATCATCTGAATTATTTTAAAGAATGAAAAATATGTATACATTCTGTATTGAGTATAGAAATCAATCTTACCCAAGAGGGAAATAGGAGGTGAACTTGGTAACAGAAAGGGAGGGATAAAAAAGGGAAATAATATTAAGGTAAACAGTTGTCAGAAGCAAAACAGATTTTTTAAGGAGGGCCAATGTAAAAAAAAAAAAGAGAGAGAGAAAGATAAAGAAAAAAACAGGATGAAAAAATACATACTTAGTAATCATAACTTTGAATATGAATGGGATAAACTCACCCACAAAATCGAACGTGATAGAAGAATGGTTTAAAAACCAAAATTCAACAATACGTTGTTTCTAAAAAGAAGAAAACAAACAAAACAGAGCTTGAAACAGAAAATCACACAGTTAAAAGAAGGGGATGGAGCAGAATCTAAATTTTTATATAGATACTGAGGTGATATCAGTATTAAATATATATGCACCAAATGTCACAGCATTCAGATTCTTACAGGAAATGTTAAATTAGTTACAGGAGAAAATAATGAAATTATACCATTGGGGTACTTACATTTCTCTTCTTAGAACTAGAGAAATCTAACTATGAAACAAATAAGAAAGATTAAGGAGATAAATTGAATTTTAAAAATGTTGATAGTGATGGATCTCTGGAGAAAAATTGATTGGAAATAGAATATTGTACACCTTTTCCTCAGCTACATATGGCACTTTATAAAAATTGATCATATTTTAAGGTATAAAAACCTCAGAAACAAAAGAAGAAAAACAAATATATGAAATGCACCTTTTTCATGTAATTAAATTAAATTAAATTAAATATAGAATTGTAGAAGATTAATTGGAAATTATTCTCAAACTAAGGAATGATTGCATAGATGAATGAATCAGAAATAATTGCTAATTTCATTTAACATAAGGAGAAAAATGAAACAATAGAGCAAATCTGTGTGATGTAACCAAAGGAGTTGAGGAAAATTTGTATCTCTAAACATACATCACTGAAAAGAGAGAAGGAACAGACTGATGAATTAGGAATATAAGTAAAAAAAACTGGAAGTAGAACAAATAAAAAATTTCTAATTAAATACCAAAAATGGAAATTTTGAAAATAGATATGTTAATAAACATAAACAACTCCATTTAAATAATAAATAAAGCTAAGAACTGTTTATGATGAAAAGAATGAAAATATATGAAGTATTGGCTAATTTGTTTTTAAAAAAAAGAACAGTGGAAACCAAGTTACCAGTATCAAAAATTAAAAGAATGGATGAACCACCAACAAAGATGAAATTAAATCAAGTATTAGGAGTTATTTTGCCCATTTATTTGCCAGTAAAACTGATCATTTAAGAGAAATGGATGAATATTCATGAAAATATTAATTGTCCAGATAACAGAAGAAATTACATGTTTAAAGAACGTTATCTTAGAAAAAAATTAATAAGCTGTCAATGAACTACCTATGAAAAAGTCCCCAGGAAAAGATGAAGGTATATGTGAATTCTACCAAATAAAGAATGATTGAGTCAGTAGTGTATGACCTATTTGAAATAAATGACTAAAGAAGAAATTCTATCAAGTTCCTTTTATGACACATATTGGGTTTTTTCACTAAAACTAAGGAGAGCAAAAACAAAAAAGAAAATGAAAACTATACCCATTTTCTCTACTGGATATTCATGTAACAATTTTAAATAAAATATTAGCAAGGTGATTACAGCATTATATCACAAAGACTGTACAATATGACCAGGGGTGTGGGATTTATCAGGAATGCAGGACTGGTTTAATTTATAGGAAACTATAAGCATCATTGACCATATCACTAGCAAAAACAACAAAAATACTTTCATTATATCCAAATTGCAGAAAAAAATACTTTGAGAAATGCAACATTCATTTGTATTAAAAGCACTAGAAAGCACAGGAATAAATGGAAGCTTTTTAAAAATTAGTACATGTCTAGAACCAAGAGCAAACATTACCTCTAAGGGAGAAAAGCTATAACCCTTCCCAATTAGATCAGAGGTGAGGCAAGGATGAATAAATATGAAGAAACAGAAAGGATAATTGTAACAATGTTTAGGCACATAAGAATATCTCCTCAGGTGCATTAACTTAACACTCTCTTCTTCTGTTTAACCCACATCCTATCTCTTTCTTCAAGCTAGTGTCCTCCCAGGTCAGGGTAAACTAAAAATTGCATTTTGAATGCAAGACATTTTTTCCATAGTGCTTAAAATTCCTTTTTTTTGTATCCTGAGTAGCACCTGTTTCAGGTGAGCTTAGGCCTTTGGGAAGATTGAAACAATTCCACATAATTATAGGCATCCTTATGATTATTCCTGAAAAATAACTGATGTGCTACAACAAATTTAAGTTTATTATTTACATTGATTGGATTTATAAGCAAATGCTCAACCATTAACTTAATTTAATTCATCACATTTTATACACATACACACATATACCCTACATACATCTCTGTGTGTGTGTGTGTGTGTGCGCGTGTGTGTGTGTGTGTTTAGGAAGCACTAGAGTTAGGTGTCACTAACTGTTCAAATCATTAACTATAAGAATTTTTGCCAGTAGAATACCATCAACACTCACTTCTGGGCCAGGACAGGCCAGGAGAGGCTAAGATCAAGAATGTCAGTCAGTCAAGTCAGGCAATAAGCATTCATTAAGTACCTACAATATGCTAGGCACTATGCTAAGTACTGGTGATACAAAAATACAAGCCAAACAGAATACAGAGGAAAGTATCTGGTTAACATTTAGATGCAAATAAGAAGTCAACTTGGACACAAGGAAGCATAGAAGGAGTAGAATTTGTACTATAATCGAGACGGGCTTGGTACAACCATTTAAGTCAAAGCTAGCAATAAATAATGATTAATGCTAGAATATGTGTGTAATGGAATTTAAAGGGAAGATCTTTTCCATTCATTAATAGGCCCATGTGACCTCTGTCATAGAGGCTGTGATGGGAGGAGTTTGCTGAACAGGTGGCATAGGAAGGGGTGGAGCAGGAAGTGAGTCAGACCAGTGAGATCTGGGAAAGAGAGAGCAGGCATCAACTAGCATGAGTGAGAGAGCTTATTTGTGATTTTGTTTAAGGGAGCTAGGTTGCAGAAAACCTAACAGAGGGAAGACTTGGGGATGGTAATGCCCCCTACATTGTTACTCTGTATAGATTTCTTTGTGTTATGATGGATTTGATTTTCTGGTGTTGAGATTTGGCTTTTTGGTGTTTGAATAAATATTTTGGTTCTGTCTTACATATGGAGACTCTGTTATATTTTGTGATTCAGTACTGTGCTGGCATATCCATAGACAACATTGGGGCTATGAGTATCACATTGGAACTACAATGTGATGGTATCTATCCTACTTTACAGACCTCATTGGTGGGGAGAAAAGATGAGAATAGTCAATTTAACCTCTTTAAAGGGCTACCCCCACCAAAGACTGAGGGCACAACTATTTTTCCCCTTCAAGTTTCTAGGGGTATGATTTTCTTGCATCACTTTCATTTCTCTTCCCAAATTTTCCTCCACCTCTCTTACTTGATTTTCAAAATCATTTTTGAGGTCTTTCATGGCCTGGGAGCATTGCATATTTATTTTGGAGGTTTTGGATGCAGAAGCCTTGACTTTTTTGTCTTCCCTCAATGGTAGACATTGCTCTTCCTCATCCAAAATAATGAGAGAGAATATCTGTTCACCAAGAAAATAACCTTCAATAGTCTTATTTTTTCCCCTTTTTTGGGCATTTTCCCAATCAGTTACTTTACTTTTGGGTCCTTTGTCAAGAGTGGGGTATACTGCGAGGACCTGTAAGATCTCAGTTCCTCCAAGGTATCACAGTAAAAGGAGAGGAGTTTACTCCCTGGCCACACTGGTAGCTGAGATTTACATCAGCTGCTCAATTCCCCCAGGGCATTTAGGTGGGGGCAGGGCCACCACTCAGGCCTGAGGTTCAGATTAGCTGCTCAGTTCTCCCAGCAACTTTACACTGAGTCCTCCAACAATGGAGGCCAGACAACTGCCTGTTGGCCACCACAGCTGCTGCCACCAACTGCTGCTGCTGCCACTGCTGCCTGAGACCAGGACTAGGGGAGCAACCTGCTCCCTTGTCACAGAGATGAAAAAGTTCTCTCACTGACCTTTGAAGTGTTTTTGGCACCTATGGGTTGAGGGATTTGCAAACCTGCAATGCTGCTGGGGATTCCACCCCTGAGGCCTGCTCCTCCTGGCTCTGCCAAGGCTGGGCTGTGCTCTGCTCCGCATCTGGTGCAACAGACCTTTCCCACTGGCCTTCCATGTCATCCCCAGCTGGAAATCTCCCCTACTCCATTGCTCTGTGGCTTCCATAGCTCTATAATTCATTGTGAGTCCTTCTTTATAGGTATTTTATGGGCTATGGGGGAAGAGCTAGAGTATGTGTGTCTTTCTACTCCACCTTCTTGGCTCTGCCCTCTCTACTCTACTCTAGAAAATTTGACTTTCAAACATAAGAATCAAGAGAATGAAAAGGTAATAAGGAAAGAGAAATCATAAAGGACTTGCTAAAATTAAACTGTTTACATTCCTATATAGAAAGATAACATTTTTAATTCTTGAAACTTTTCTCAGTATCTGGGTAGTTGGAGGGATTATACACACACACACACATCACATGTATAAATACATAGATATACATACATATATATGTAGAGAGAGAGAGACAGGGAGAGACAGACAGACAGACAGAGACAGAGAGAGAGAAAGAGACAGAGAGACAGAGAGCACAGGGTGAGTGGAATAGGAAGAGATAATATGTAAAAAAATAAAATTAAGGGGCAAGAGAGGAATATATTGGGGGGAGAAAGGGAGAAATGGAATGGGACAAATTATCTCTCATGAAAGAAGCAAGAAAAAGCTTTTTCAATGGAGGAGAAAAGGGAGGAGGTGAGAGTAAAAAAGTGAAACTTACTCTTTTCACATTTGGCTCAAGGAAGGAATAATATGCACTCTCAATTTGGTATGAAAACCTATCTTAAATTACAGGAAAGTAGGAGAGAATGTGATAAGCAAGGTGAGATGGATGATGGAAGGGAGGGTAAATGGGAGGAGGGAGCAATTTGAAGTCAGCACTCTTGGGGAGGGAGAGGATCAAAAGAGAGAACAGAATAAATGGGGAAAGGATAGGATGGAGGGAAATATAGTTAGTCTTACACAACATGACTATTATGGAAGCCATTTGCAAAACTATACATATATAGCCTATATTGAATTGCTTGCCTTCTTAGTGGATTTGAGGGGGGAGGGAGGCAGGAAGAGAAGTTGGAACACAAAGTTATAGGAACAAATGTTGAGAATTCTTTTTGCATGCAACTGAGAAATAAGAAATACAGGTAATGGGGTATAGAAATTTATCTTACCCTACAGGACAAGAGAGAAGATGGGGATAAGGAAAGGGAGCAGTGTTAGAAGGGAGGGCACATTAGTGGAAAGCACAATCAGAATACATGGCATTTGGGGAGCGGGGGAGAGATGGAGAGAAAATTAGGAACTCAACATTTTGTGGAAATGAATGTCGAAAAGTTAAATAAATAAATAAATTTTAAAAAGATTCTAGGAGTATATTTTCAGAGTCCAAGGTTTCTAATTGCCAGTGTTACAAGTTAACAATCTTTTTTTATGTTTATTTATTTATTTTTACTTTTCAATATTCATTTCCACAAAATTTTGAGTTCCAAATATTCTCCTCATATCTCCCCTCCTCACTCCAAAATTCCATGCATTCCAATTACCCTTTCTCCCAATCTACCCTCCCTTCCCTTATCCCCATTTTCTCTCTTTTCTTGTAGAGCAAGATAGATTTCTATACTCCATTACCTGTATTTCTCATTTCTCATTTGTATGCAAAAACAGTTCTCAACATTCGTTCCCAAAACTTTGAGTTCCAACTTCACTCCCTTCCTCCCTCTCCTTCCATCCCCACTGAGAAGTCAAGCAATTCAATATAGGATATGCATGTGTAGTTTTGCAAAAAAAATTCCATAATAGTCATGTTGTGTAAGACTAACTATATTTCCCTCCATCCTATTCTGCCCCCCATTTATTCTGTTCTCTCTTTTGACCTTGTCCCTCCCCAAAATGTTTACTTCTAATTGCTCCCTTCTCCCATTTGCCCTCACCCCACTTGTCTCCTTCTCCCCTGCTTTCCTGTAGTGTAAGATAGATTTTCGTACCAAATTGAGTGAAGATGTTATTCTCTCCTTAAGGTAAATATGAAGAAAGTAAGCTTCACTTTTTTCCTCTCATCCCCTCCCTTATCTCCTCCATTGAAAAAGCTTTTTATTGCCTCTTTTATGAATGATAATTTGCTGCATTGCATTTCTCCCTTTCTCCTCCCAAAATATTCCTCTCACCCCTTAATTTTGTGTTTTTAGATATCATCCCATCTTATTTAATTCACCCTGTGCTCTTGCTCTCTCTCTCTCTCTTTCTCTGTGTGTGTGTGTGTGTGTGTGTGTGTGTGTGTACAATCCCTCCAAATATCCAAATACTGAGAAAAGTCTCGAGTTACAAATATTATCTTTCCATGTAGAAATGCACACAGTTCAACTTTAGAAAGTCCTTTATGATTTCTCTTTCCTGTTTACCTTTCCATCCTTCTCTTGATTCTTATGTTTGAAAGTCAAATTTTCTATGGAGTCCTGGTCTTTTCATCATGAATGGTTGAAAATCCTCTATATCATTGAATGACCATTTTTTTATCCTGAAGTATTATACTTAGTTTTGTTGGGTAGGTGATTTTTGGTTTTAATGCTAGTTCCTTTGACTTGTGGAATACCACATTCCAAGCCTGTTGGTCTCTTAATGTGGAAGATGCCAAATACTGTGTTATCCTGATATTATTTCCACAATACTGGAATTGTTTCTGTGTATCTGCTTGCTGTATTTTCTCCTTGACCTGGAAACTCTATAATTTGGCTATAATATTCCTAAGATTTTCTCTTTTCTGAATTCTTTCTGAAGGTGATCGGTGGATTATTTCAATATTTTGCCCTCTGGTTGTAGAATATCATGTCAGTTGTCCTTGATAATTTCATGAAAGATGATATCTAGGATCTTTTTTTGGTCATGGCCTTCATGTAGTCCCATAATTTTTAAATAGATTCTCCTGGATCTATTTTCCAGATCAGTTGTTTTTTCCAATGAGATATTTCACATTATCTTCTGTGTTTTCATTCTTTTGGTTTTGTTTTGTAATTTCTTGGTTTCCTATAAACTCATTAGCTTCCATCTGCTCCATTCTAATTTTTAAAGAAGTCTTTTCTTGAGTGCGCTTTTGAACCTCATTTTCCATTTGGCTAATTCTGCTTTTTTAAAGCATTCTTCTCCTCATTGAGTTTTTGGCCATCTTTTGCCAATTGACTTAGCCTATTTTTAAAAGGTGTTATTTTCTTCAGCATTTTTTAGGTCTCCTTTAGCTTACTGTTGACCCATTTTTCATGATTTTCTTGCATCTCTCTCATTTCTCTTCCCAATTTTTCCTCCACCTCTCTTACTTGATTTTCAATATACTTGTTGAGTTCTTACATGTCCTGATACCATTGCATATTTATTTTGGAGGTTTTGGATGCAAAAGCCTTGATTTTTATGTCTTCCTTTGATACTATGCATTGTTCTTCCTCATCTGAAAAGATGGAAGAAAATACCTGTTCACCAAGAAAGTAGTCTTCTATGGTCTTATTTTTTCCCCTTATTTGGGCATTTTCCCAGTCAGTTACTTGACTTTTGAGTCCTTTGTCACAAGGAGGGTATACTCTGGGGGCCTGTAAGTTATCAGTTCCTCCAAGGTAGCACAATCGAGGGAGAGGAGTTTACTTCTCTCCTAGCCTGCACTCTAGTCTGAGAGCAACCATAGGCACTCTGTTCTGCCCAGGATCTGCCTACAGGTTTCCCTCTCTAGAGGCTCCACCAGCTCCACTGCCGGCATTCTTCCTCAACCCAGGAGAGCCACTCAGGGCTCAGATACAGATCAGTGACTGAGTTCCCCCAGGGTCTTTAGGTGGAGGGCTCCAAAAATTGATGCTGCTTCTGCAGTGGCTGCTGCTGGCAGGTCCAGACAATGTTCCCTTCTCATCCAGCTGCTGCTGGTGGCGCCCTGAAGCCTGTTCCCAGTCCTTTCCCTGCTGCACTGCCTGACCCACTCTGAGCTGTACCCTGCTCCACACAGGTGCAATAGATCTTTCCTCTCAGCCTTCCAGGCTGTCTTGGGCTGGACATCTCTTTCACTCTGTTGTTTTCTGGCTTCTGCTGCTCTAGAATTTGTTTAGAGTCATTTTTTACAGGCATTTTATGGGCTATGGTGGGGAGCTTCTACAGGTCTGTCTTTCTACTCTGCCATCTTGGCTCTGCTCCCCACCCCCAAAAGAATATTTTTTTTTTTTTAAAATCAAGCCTTAAACAACTTTTAGGAAAGAATGTTTACTAATGTTATACAGGAGGCATAGGTGGCCGTAGAAGAGTCTGGGACAGCTGGTGTGATGCTGAGGTAGATGCCCATGGCTACAGTGTGAAAAAGCACACACAGAATTGAAGAACACAAAGAGTTGGACATGACTGAAAGACTAACCAACAATAAGCCTCCCCCATAAAATCAAAAGTTCAAGTCAAAGAGTCTTTGCAAACATTTTAGTCAAAAAAGAGCAAGTGAACTTTTTGTCTCCATGATCAATTGTTGTGTTTCTGCCATGCCTCGGGAGCTGTAAGACATCGTGGAACCTGAGACTCAGAAAGAATAAGTCATTTGCTTAGAATCATATAGCTACAGCTCTTTCCAGGAATACTTTCAGAACCATATATCTTTGGAATTGCTTACTGGTTAGATGATCACCTGCCTTATGCTCCTAGTGATGAACAGATTGCTGAGAAAAGGCAATGTGATATGAACTCTATCATTTTGTCCCCTGTTCATCTGCAGATGAAGCACAAGACAAAATTCTTCACTGGGGATTTTATTTCTTCAATTCATTCAAGAGAAAGTCAACACATCAGGAAACAAAAAGTGACAATTCTGGAATCAAGTCACAGTACTCTGCTTGGATGGCAAGCTTCTGCTGGGATTGAAGTCTATGGAGACTCCAGTACAAGCAGAGAAGTCTATTTGGTTCTCCTTTCCTGTAAAAATATTTACAAGAATTATGATTTATACAATGTGGGGGACTAGGGCATGCCCATCACCTTAGCTGCAACATATTCTATCTTGGAGAGAAGCTTTGAATTTGGCCCACTATTGAAATCTTCAGAAATTCCTTTGCCTATGGAAGAATTTATTTCAACTCAATTGAGTGATTTGCCTTGTAAACTTCTTAAAAGACGCCAATCTTACTGGAGAAGCATCAAGGACAAAAGTATTATAACACTTCAGAAGCCTCTTTCAGATGTTGTTCTGAATGAATATTTGGAGCAGAAGGTAATGGAGTCATACAAACAGTATTTCATAGACACTATATTGCACAACAGTTCTCCTATTCAGACTCTAGCCTCAGAGTCCATCATGACAAGTATGGATCAAATCAGCCTACAGATACCACACAAGAAAATCTCATAGAGACCATGAAGGCCAAGGATGTGGTTACTCCCTGCCTCATATAACTAGTCTTCACTGAAGTCAGCAACACTAGTCTGCATATTTCCCAGTATAGCAATGTGAATCTATGAAGAGGATATTTTGATTCCTCTTACAGTAAAATATGTATTCTATGTTTTTCTAAAGTAAGAAAATAGGCTGTAGGAGTCAGGTTCAAATCATGGAGTAGTTACACATAATGTGTCTCAGAGATGTGGAATGAAGGACAAAAAGGATCACAGTAAAATGAAAAAACTTTACCATGAAAGTGTAATGAATTATTTTAAAGAACAAAGACAGCAACCAAACAAGGAAAAACAACTGAAAAAAAATAAATGTTCAGCTTATATAGTATTTCAGGAGAATGAAACTAAGTCAATGGTCAAAGGAAAACAAAACAAGAAAAAACACACACAAAAAATCATGTCCTCAGTTTCCAAGTTAAAGACTGTCTGTCTATGTTGCCTACGAAGATTTTCTGGTGGGAAGGGCTATAAGATAGGACATACATAGAAAAATATAGAAAACTGCTAATAAGTGAGTAGGTCAACATGGTATTTGTTGAAAAATAAAGAAAGGAAAGAAGAAAGGAAGGAAGGAAGGGAAGGAAAGAAAAGAAAGAAGGAAAGAAGGAAAGAAAGAAAAAAGAAAAGAAAGAAAAAAACACTCCTGCCCATTCCAAATTATTAGAATGGACACATTTATATTTGTGCTTGGGTTTTTATTTTTTTTTGTCTTTTTTTTCAGAGAATCAATTGAAGGACTAGTCATCTAGAACATTTTTTTAGGTGAAAGGAAATTTCTGCTTGTTTTTATTTTTCTCTGTATGAAAGATTACTTGGGCACAAGTATATGAGTAAGTTATATTCTGACATCTGCCAAGTCTCTACAAAAAGATTATCAAAAAGTGAAAGAAATTGTGATAATCTGAAACTTCACCTATACTGAGAAGGAGATTTAGAGCTGAAATAGTCCCCAGAAGTCATCTAATCTATTGATCTCATTTTACAGATGAGGTAGCTGAGGCCTGGAGAGGTTCAAAGACTTGTCTAAGGTCACACAGGTGAAAGAGTTCACATGCAGGGTCAGTTTGGAATCAAATGCAGGTCCCTTGTCTGTGGATCCCTGAGCACTTCCAATGTGCCACATTGCTTTGGAGATATTGGGTTTTTATTAAAGAAAATAACAGATTCTATGTCTCATTTTGGTCCACCTGAAAGCCTCCAATACACACACACACACACACACACACACACACACACACACACACACACACACGTTTAAAATCTCACAGGAGCCAGAAGTAGATTTGCCAAACTACTTTTCTTCGTAAAATTACGGATTCTAAGATTAAATTATATCCCACGTGGTTTAAGTCTGACCCTGCATTTTTTTTTAAACAAACATACAATCTTGTATAATGACAATAAGGGTTTGATTTGAAATCTCTGAAAAATTAAAGAAATCTGGCATATCTGTAAAAAACAAAAAAAGTATTTAGTAAAACACTGAAGTAAGAATAGTATTTTGCAAAACTACATGCCTTCCACCCAAAAGTTAAGACACACTCTCTCACAAGTAAATATATAGTATAGGGGAAAATGGGCTCAAACTTAGAGAGCATGTAGCAAACGGGTGACTTGCAATTATTGGGATCTAAAAGTTATTTTTTTCCCCTATTCTTGATGTACTCAGAAAATTCCCTTTAGTAATAGTATAGTTCATTGTTATCAAACTCCAGTTGTTGCAGGCTGCATATTGACTCAGAAAACCACAAATTGACATTATCTATATTGTTTTGTATTTTTATTCAATTTCTTAAACACTTCCATATTATCTTTTAATCTGGTTAAGCCTACAATCTGGGAGTTGACACCTCCGCTATGGCATGTTTGCTGGGTAATTTGTGGAGAAATGGATATAATACATCCCTGTTATACTTAGCTCTGAATAAAGACATTCCTGTAAGTTGATCCGAGGATGTTATTAGAATGACAATAGTGTAATGGTCATTTAAATGGGGAGATCTTTCCCATTCTTAATAGGCCCATGTGACCTGCCTGGGTCACACGGAAGTCTGAATAGCATGGAGTCTGTGGTGGGAGGAGCTTGCTGAATGTGTGGAACAGGAAGAATGGAACAAGAAGAGTCAGAGCTAGAGCTAGGCTGAGAGGAAGTTGGTCAGGAGAGCAGTTGGGGACAGGAACGATGCTAGCAGGTGGAAGGTTTGGGGATAAAACTGTTTTCTGCATTGTTATTGTGTATAGAATTTTGTTACTATGATAGTTTTGGCTTTCTGATGTCTGAATAAATGTTTTGGTTCTATTTTCTATGTGGAAAGTCTGTTGTATTTCATGATTCTGAAGTGCTTGGGGTATTTATGGCCATCATAGGTGCTGTGAATATTGCATTGGCACTACAAATGGGAAGACAGGAAATGCAACATCCTCTATATCCTTCACAACTGAAAAGTTCCTTGTCCCATCAAAATGGGTTAGGAAGAGACCTAGGCCAAGGCCAAAGCTAAGTCCTTGCTCTAATCACTTTAATGATTCTGGTTCTAATGAGTTTGATAATTTATGCTTCACCTGTAGGATGTGATCAGTTTTTTTCAGGCTATGTAAGTATAATCTCTTTGCACTCTCATTCCACTTCCAAGAATTGTTTTTGCACTTAGCCTAAAACCTATCATCATTTGACTGAAACTAAAGTCTATGATTAAGATTACATGCTTCCACTTTGTTAAGGTACCATGGTATCATTTCTTTAAGTGAGATAGATTGACTTGGTTGAATAAATCATCAAATCTCACCATTATGCTAGAAAGGTGGGCAAAGGCAGATTTCTGCCAGAGCTCATGATTTTAGCAGTATGTTAGGGGCTACCATTTCTATCAGGTAGTCTACAATAGTGTTGTCCAACTCAAATAGAAAAGGGTGTAACTAAATCATCCATCTATATCCCTGTGGGATGCATATAGATTTAGAAAAACACTTGTGTTTATGTATCTAAATATATGTGTATGTATACATATACGTATATACGTACACACACACACATATATATACACATATATATTTCTTGTAAATACAACAATATGTTAAAATTAGGAAGGAACTATATTTTAATGTGATATGTGCTGCACTTGAGGGTGTTGTGGGCTATATGCTACATATTTGACACCTGTGGTCTGTAATATATCATGACACTATTATGAAGAAACTACTGTGCTTATATGAAGACATAGATGGGAGCATGGCAGAGAAGTAGAAAAAAATCATGTAAAAATTTCAGGTATTTAAATCATTTCCCCTTAATACTTCCACATTTTAATAAAAAAAATAATCATTAATATTGCATCTGCAGGGCTAGTGTCTGTTAAAATAGCAGTTTTAAATGCTAATCAGGTAAAGGAGATAAGTATAGTTTAGTGGAAAAGAAGAGCAGACTAGGAGTCAAGATATGAAATTTTTAGTTTTAAATAATTAGAGGTGTTTGTGGAGACAAGATATTTCACATTTCTGGCTTCAGTTTCTTCATCTAATAATGAAGATCATCACATGATATGTTGTAACAGTAAGCACCCCAACATACCTGGGGCAGGGCTACTATTATGGGTTCTTTGATCTGCTTTTCTAAAATTAAAGGCCACTTTTGAGATGTTTAATAAAGCACATATGTCATTCACCAATAGAGAAAAATACAAGAAAAGAAATAAAGACCAACAGACAGGCTTGCAATTGTCTGACCATTACATACATACATAATTACCAGAGAGGGAAGCACCAATATCTCGGTTTTCAAAGCCAGGGTCTCCTTAGTGGCTTTCCACAGTCTCATCTGGCATATAAATCTTCTTCCAAAACTAAACCCCAAAGCAAAACCTCCCCTTGGAGTATATATATTCTTTTCAGAGCCAGAGGGCACGGCCCCTCATGACCCAGTGTCTCATTAGCAATTAGCAAAAGATGTGAGCCTTCATAGAAAACAAGCCTCCCATAATCAAGCCTCCCTCAATAGCTCCACCTGAGGTCTATCAATGGACAAGGAAGATTTTTAACTCCCATTACATAGGTTTATACTAGCAAGTCATTATGCTCTTTTCTAACCCTAAAACTCTGTGTCATGAATATAGATTAATTTACATAGATATGAATTGATCTAAGTAAATCTATGTCTATATTTATACATCTATAGATATAGATAGGAGATAACTAGACAGACAGACAGACAGATATATGGATAGATACATATTGACTATGTATAAAAAAGAGGTGTAAAGGGACAGAGTCACATGAAGGAGAAAAGGCATTTCTTCCTTTGCAACTCAAGACTGAAAGATGAGATGAGCTCTACTTCAGGAAAGGACAATTTGAAACACTCATCTGAAATACTCACTTTCTTATGGATAATGTAGGTGTCTTTTTATTTTTTTCCCATTGTCCAAGCCAGCTGGGGATGGTTTTGAGATAAGCAATAGGATAAAAGAAGTATTTTTTCTCCTAAAGAAGAAAATTCTGAAAGAGTTCATTTTTCATGTTTCTTCTCCACTCTAAAAATCACTTAAGAAAGATGAAAAAATAAGGAGGGAAAACTGAGGCAATCATTTCAGAATGATTCAAGTTTCTTAGTAAAAAAAAAACAACAAAGCCTTTCCACTTAGCATATAATTCATACCTTCCCTTTAAAAGCTTTAGGCAGCAGTTTTATTAGTTATTCTGATGGAATGATATGAGAGATTTCATCATTATATGATACAATATCAGAATTTATTGCTATTGCTGCTAATATAATTATAGTGCTTTTATTGGCCATGTAGCAAAGAGAATATGGAAACTATTAGGGCACACTTTTTTGTACCTCAACCCTTTCCCTTTTCAAAATATTAAATAAAATCGAAAAAAGCTACAAAAGGAGACTTTTGCATCTATTCTCCAAAGAATAAATATTCATTTGTTATCTCTTATGAAAGGAAAAAAAAATGACTCTGGAAGACCCAAGAGAGAAGTCAATATTTCTTTTTTCTTTTCTTTCTCGTTTCTTTTTTCTCTTTTGGACCAAAGTGGCCTTTAATCAATATTGGATTGATCTGAGGTCACCTATAGAAAATGAAACCAATTTTCCCCTTATCTTTGAACAGGGAGACTTTGTTTTATATGACCTAATCCTTAGAATGTCTGATTTTAAGCTATTAAATATACACGCATGTACTTTTCAAAAGTTTTCAAGAACTCTTCCTGATAAAATTAGTTATTTGTATTATTGTGGAGACAACATGAAATATAATGAACAATCTGTGTTTTCCCAGAGATGAAAAGGCATAAAAGGAAAACAACCAAAATAATCAAAGAGTTGAAGACCCAGGAAATAAGGATGACTTTCAGGTCTATTGAGTGAATCTTTAGGAAGACAAATCATTTCTTTTAAATGAACAAGAGAAAAGGTTTGTCATTCTTTTTTCCATTTGTACAGACAAGTGAAGTATTTGTCGGTTAATGTACATAGATCAACCATTACTACCACCTATATCTTAACAGAGGGACAAGAATTCTTTGATTTGCAGCATTATTCAAGTTGTCAATTGGTTCAGCCCTTTCATTCTTAATGATAGTTTTTTATGCAATGATGAAAAATTTGTCTTGTTGTTAGGAAAGGGCAACACTTAGCAATCAATGTTAAGTACTGCAGTGTGAATATAAATATCACTCTGATAGAAAAATTATCACTCCTATGCAATTATAATTCAATTTCTATCAAATTTACATCATCAGGTGTCAGTTTTAAAAGATTTTTCCTCAGTGCATTTTTGTGGTATGACACCAAGAGAAGATAAGGGAAATGGTTACTTACAGGCAACTTGTACAATTGTCTTTAGATGGTTTTTCTTCATTGTTTAGGTTCAAAGACTATATAAACTTGGGAAAAATAATCTGAAATGTTGGTTTTATATCTATATACTTAGACTACTACGGAAGACTGACACTAATTCTAAGAGGTAATAATGATGGAATATTTTTCTACAACATCTGGAGTTTTACAAGATGAATGGAACATTTCCTGAAAATGAGAAGTGATTCCAAGCAGGAAAAAATAAAATTACCAAGCTAATAATGTCATTAAAGATAAGGTTAAATTGACAGTCCAGAAAGGAATATACATAAAAAGATAGCATTCTGAAAGAAAAATATTTGAGGTTGAAGTTTTCATAAAAAAATTTCCAAACTCCAGAAAGACTTTTTCTACAGAAGAGATTATTGAATGCATTAGTTCTTATCTTGGGGGCCATTTGAACCCCGATGTTTCTAGTGGATGGAGTGTTTGGCCTATTGTCAGGAAAACTCATGTCTACGAGATGAGATTTGACTTCACACCTAGACATGTGTCCCTTGGCAAGTCATTTACCCGTGTTTACCTCAGTTCCTTACCTATAAAATGACTTGAGAAATAAATGGCAAACCACTCAAGTATCTTTGCAAAGAAAACCTGAAATGGAGTCAAAAAGAGTCTGAAATACTTGAACAATAACAATAAAAGTTGTTATTATGGAGCAGTGTTTCACTTGTGCTTATCTCACTACTAAACAACCTTAGGTCTGCTGTCCATCTTTATTAGGATTTTGACTCACTACATACTTTTGGTCACTTGACTGAAAAGCAAAAGGCTGGTAAGACTTATTCTTTGCAAAAAATACTTTGACAAATCCGACTTAGTCAAATCTCAGACTTTACTTGGAATGTTATGATTTTGATTTGATCTCCTTCTAGGTTAACCTCTCTCTCTCACTCCATGGAGAAACTGGCTCTAGGCCTAGGAATACTTCGGTAGTTAAAAAATTCAGCTTATTTGGGTGCTTATTGTAGCCTGAAAATTTTTGAATGAGACATTATATTTACATCATGCTTATCTTGATTTTGCTGTTTAGAATCAGGAAATATAATTGGTGTCTGTATTTTCACTGTATTTTCTGTAGCCAACAAAGCCTAAATTACCAGATGGAAGAGGGAGGAGGAAATCCTCTGGCCCAGCTGTTGTTGAAAATGATAATACCCTTAATAGTAATGGCCATAACAATAAAATCTCTGATAACCTTCCAGAGGACTTGGTTCAAGAATATTAAATGCAGAATTTTGTAAGATGCTGCTAAAATTACTGGAAATGCTGAACTAAAAGTAATGTGACTAAATACTTCATAATAGTAGTCAGGAATTATTGGAAACTGGAGATCACTGAATGGGAAATAGGTAAAGCCAAGACTAAGAATTCAGAATTAGAGTGCTCTGCTGGAGACCTGAGTTTAGTCTTTTACATACTGGACTTTTCAAGTCTAGGTGTGCCACTGATGAGAAGTTGAATTTTTCAAAAGATCCTGTCAACATCTTTCTTCTGCCAATTCTCACTTGAAATTAAGTAAACTATTTCTACCTCTGTTGGTGTGGAGACAGCAAGGGTACTATACCCAAACATGAAATTGTGGAGAAATACCAACTTATCCCACAGACAAATTCTATATGGTCCCCCAAAATTTGCCAGTTTCAGATCTTAACCTCATCTTTGTCATCTTCAGGCTTAGGTCAATCATTTATAGAGATGGTTGGAGACTTGATAGACAGGATGCAAAACAATGTTGTATCTCTGGAAAATGAAGTAGAAAAGACATAAGGTAAATTGAATAACCTGGGGATGATATTAGTTTCATCTGATGAGAAAATATTAGACAGCTATGCAAATCTCAGGTGTAGGTCAGAGGTTTTAGGAAAAAATAGCACCTGTAACTCGACTTAAAAATCAATATGATAAATGACAGATTCTTAAGAAACTTAAATGTGATACAGATTGGCTCTGTTCTGCAAGACTAGAAATGAGATTAATTTGGGCAATGATTGGATTCTCCCTAACCCCCAGTTCAATCATAGGAAAGGATGGAACCCAGCTGGTCACTGGCTTTTGTTTTAAATTCAACTTACAAAAAAAGCCAAGCCAGAAATAATATCACTTTCCACAATGAATTTAACCCCACTGAGCCTATTTTAATCCCTCCGTATGACACACTTCATTTTAAACACTAAGAAATAACAACTGATGCTGGTATTGCAACTTTGGTTCCCCATGAAGTTGTTACCTGCTAGATATAATGATTTTGTGGTGCTTGAAAGCACATTCCTGATGACTTTGTGATGCCAACCACTTTATTTCTAGGCAAATTCAGATAAAATATTTATTATAATAAAATAATATGTTTGTTATAATAAAATATTTATTATTAACCTAATCATTTGAACCTTTGAAAGGTGACTACAATATAGAGGGAAAAATAAATAGGGATCATATATTAACAAAATAAATTAAACAAATAATATTCATGTACATTAATGTACATAAATATTTTTCTAATAATAGTAATATTGCTTAGTGCCTAGTATATGAGCCCTGAATTGGGGAATATTTGGGTTTAAGCCTTACCCCTGACAAAATTATCTATCAAGATAACCAAGTTATTCAGCCTCTCAGCTCACAGAAATCTTTATAAAAGTATAAATTATGTTAACAACACCAAAGATTATAGCTAAAATCATATAGCTTTTTAAGAGTTACAATATACTTTTCATATATTACCTTGTTTCATTCTCAACTAATCCCTATTCTACATATGAGGAAATCAAAGATCCTAGAAGTTAAAGGACTTGCCAAATGTCCCACAGCAAATAATTTTCTGAGGTCAGCCTCAGACTCAAATCTTCCTGATTCTGTGTCTATTACTTTATACACTATTACCATGAATTGCAGATCAATGGAATATGAATATATTCCATAAAATATTTTGATAATTCTGTGATAATGGGATTATTATATCAACATAAAGTATCTATAATGACAGAAAGAAAATGAAATATTTGCAAAAACATAGGATCCATCAACAATGCATTGGTGATCCTAACTTTACACAATTCCTCCAACATTGATTATTCCCATTGTGTGTCATCTTTGATAATTTGTTAAGTATGAGACAAAATATCAGGATGGCTTGGTTTGGAGTATTCTTTCACATGGTGCTACATAATGCTCTTTTGAGAACTACTCATGTCCTTTGACATATATTCTGCTAGGTGTTTATCTTGAATATCAGATCATTTTAGTTATTTGATCCATTTTTCCAGTTTATCATTTCCCTTTTTTTTTATCCTAGATGAATTAATTTTGTGCAAAATCTCTTCAAGTTCTTGAAATAAAAATGAATCTTTTTGGGGGGATAAGATTTCATACCTTATGAAATAAGGTATGCTGCCAAAAGCCTATGACTTATTTCACTTCTAATTTTTAATAACATGGTCTTTAATATTCAGAGCTCATTTCAGTGCTCATTTGGATATGTTATTGAACAATAACTGAACAAGATGTAATATGTGAATATGATAGAAGACAATTTATCTGTAAAGAAATTAAGTAGTAGACAATTTCAAAGAGCCATGTGTATATTTATAGGAACTGATGCAGAATAAAATGAGCAAAATTGGAGCAATTTACATTATAATATCAATATTATAAAATCAGTAATTGGACTTTTATAAACTTATGAAGTCGAAATGGGGGAATACTTTAATTAAACAATTATGTAAGAAAAAAAATAATTTTAAAGGTGTAAAAACCCTGATAAATGCATTGAACATTTGTGATTCCAGAGGACTGATGAAGTAGTATGCTATCTAACAGAGGTGTTCTTTTTTAAAAAAGAAATCTAATAAAATAAATGAAATATATACATTAATGCACTCTTGATGGAAATATAAAATAATCCAGAAATTATGGAAAGCAATTTGAGACTATGCTCACCAACTTATTACACTGTGAATATCCTTTCACTCAGAGATACCTCTGCTAGGTTTATGCTCCCAAAGAGAACAGGTAAAGAGGATAAGTACCCATATGTAAAAAAAAAGCATATATAATAGTGTGTGTGTGTGTGTGTGTGTGTGTGTGTGTGTGTGTGTGTGTGTTAGTGGCAAAGAAATGGAATCTGAGTAATTACTATCAATTATAGAATGATAGAAAAAGTTTGGTTATATGAGTGTGGTAGCATACTATTATGCTATTAAAAATTGTAAAATGGAAATTTTCAAGGAACCTTAGGAAGACTCATATGAATTGAAACAAATGAAAGTGAGGAGAATCAGGAGAATGGTTTATACGTTGAAAAAAAAATAACTTCCGTACTATTGTTAGCTAGGATGTATAGCATGTGAGGAGCTAGACCTGGAATCAGGAAGACCTGAGACAAAATCTATCCTCCGACATGCGCTGTGCAGTCCCGGACAAGTCACTTAACATCTTCTTGCCTATTTTTTCACCTGCAAAATGGAAATAAGAATAACACTTAACTCCCAGAGTTGTTGGGAGAATTACAATGAGATGATATTTTGAAGTGATTTTCAAAACGTCAAGTACCATACAAGGGTTAGGAAAAAAATGAAAATAAATTTTAAAAATTGAAAATCTTCAGAACTCTGATATATCCAATGACACTATTTCATAGGAGTCATGATAAATATTAACAAGGCCAATAAGCATTTTTGATTTCCTTGAATATACATACTTGTAAAAGGGGTCTTATTTTTCTTTCTTGATGTGGAAGAGGTGCAGGAAAACCAAAAGAATTCTGATTTCTGTTGATTAAAAATAGCATTAAATGAAAAAATAAATGACTGGGGTATAACACCATTCAGTAAGGCAAATTAGAATTATATAAATGAAATGACTAAGTTGCTATTTTCATTTGATCTAGAGATCCTGCTGCTAAGCATATATGCCAATGCAGTCCACAGATAACAAAATTATTTTAGCAGCACTTTTTGTTACTGAACTGAACTGGAAATAAAGTTGGTGACCATTGATCAGGGAATGGTTAGACAAATTGTAATAGAATGTTGCTATGCTATAAGAATCAATAATGTAATGGAGTATTGCTGTGCCACATGAAATGATAAATGTAATAAATATAGACAAGCGTAGGAAGACATATGAATTGATAAAAATTCAAATAAGCAGAAGCAGGAATAAAAACACATAATCTCTATGATAATAAAAATGGAAACAATAAAACAATACAAATTGAATGTTAACAGCCAAGCTTGGCTCCAAAGAAGAAATATGTGAAGATACTTCAAACATGCTCATTTGCAGAAGCAGGAGTTCACATGTATGATTGGTTTTGATAAAGTTTATTTTCCTTCTCTGTTAAGAGAAATATCTGTCTGGAAATGTGTAGCAGGATGGATAGAGAATGAAATTTAGCTAAAAAGAAAAGATGTCAATAAAATATTTTTTTTATATCACAGAATTATAGAATCACAGGACTAAAATACTTTACTAGTCCAACTTCCCACTCATAAAATAATCATTTTTATAACATTTGTGGCATCTTCTGTTAGTTGGTTAGCTAACATCCCTCTAAATAACTTTGAACCCACTCTTTTTTCCCCCCAAAATAGCTTGTATCATTGCTAGACAGCCCAGTTGTTAGGAAAGTCTTTTTTTCATTGGGAATGGAAATCAGCCTTTTTGATACTTCACTTAATGCTAGCTGGGCTATCTTTGAAATGACATATAACAAGTACAGCACCTTTATCAGTGATAACTTTTCAGATATTTAAATTCCACTCTATTTTTTTGCCGTGGTCTTTTTTTCTCTGGGATGTTTCTCTATTTCCTTTAACTCCTCTTTTTATGCAATATTAGGTTTAAATTTAGGTCATGAATTGCTTTTCTTCACACGTTGAAAACTATGCCACAGTAGTTTTTTTGGAGAAAAAAATTCAATGTTGTTGACATATTCTGTTCTTAAATAATGGGAATTGCAAATATTGGAGTGGTTGGGGGAAATCAGACCTACTGATTCAATGCAGATGGATCTATGAGTGGGTTCAACCATTGTGGAAAATAATTTGGATTATACACAAAAAGTTACTAAATAAAATATGCCCTTGCATTAAAGTGAAGCATTGCTAGACCTGTAAACAAAAAGAGATTGCTGAAAGAAGAAAAAGTGGCAGTTCTTTTTCTGGTAGTTAAAAATATTTGAAAATTAGATGATATTTAATAATATATATGTATATATATAAATTATATATATACATATATTATATATATAATATATGTATATATATAAGTTAGGGTATATGAATGTGATGGAGTACTATCATGCTTTAAAATAATGAAGAATTCGAGTATTTCAGAGACATAGAAAAACAAACAGTACTAGAATAACAAATTGTGCTACAACATCAATATTATAACAATGAATGTTTTTTGGCAGTTATAATCTGATTAGGAAGGAAATAATCAGAAACCAAGACAATGACAACAAAATGGTTAAAAAAAGTCTTTGAAAGCTCTGAGAACAGTGATAAATTTGAAGACAATATGGTGGAATGGAGGAAATACTACAGTTGAACTCTCTCAACATTCTCCACAAATACTTTTAAATTATACCCCAAATCCAGTTCGGGAGTAGCAGATCCAACAAAGCTTGAGGGTGAGAAATTTTTTCCAGCTCAAGAAAACTCAGACAATCAGAAGAGAAAAAAATACACACACACATACACATGTGTGTGTATATGTCTGTGTAATATGCAGCAAAAATCATATATAAATTGAATGGCAATAGTACGGGAAAAACTTGGAAAGGAATGAGAATGCTGAACGAAAATTATGAAACTTAACAGCTTCATATAAGAGGCACCAAAAATAGTAAAGAAAATAACACTTTAGACTAATACCTTAGAATTGGCCATGACGATAAAAGTGCTATAAACTCACTGAGGAAAGAAGTCCTTAAAAATGAGAATTATACAAATGGAAAAAGAAGTACAAAAGTTATCTGAAGAAAATAATTCATTAAACATTAAAATTAGGAAAGTTGAATTTAATGACTCTTTAATGTATCAAGAAACAAAGTCAAAGAAATGAAAAAAATAGAAGAAACTGAGATATCTTATCAGAAAAACTATTGACCTGGAAAGTAAAGATCATTAAAGAATTCCTGGATTATCTGAAGTATATTATCAAAGAAAAAATCTAGATAAAAATTTCAATAAATTATAATGGAAAACTACATTAATATCATAGAAACAGAGGGTAAAATAAAAATGGAAAGAATTCTTTGATCACCCCTTGAAAGAAATCCTAACATGTAAACTTCAATGGAAAATTATAGCTAAAATCCAGAGCTCCTAGGTCAAGGAGAAATATTGCAAGTGGCCTGAAAGAAACAATTCAAATATTGTGGAGCCACAATTAGGATCACACAAGGTTTAATTGCCCAACTAAAAGAATGGCAGACTTAGAATATTACTTGCTGGAAGACCAAGGAACTAGGATCATAACCAAGAATAACCTACTTGGAAAGAGTATAATCCTTCAAAGTGGAGGAAGGAAGGAATGGTCATTTAAAGAAACAGAGAACTTTCCAGAATTCCTGACAAAAACACTGGAGCCAAATAGAAAATTTGACCTTTAAATACAAGACTCAAGGGAAGCATAAAAAGGTAACCATGAAAGAGTAATCATAAGAAATAGAATAAAGTTGAAATATTTGCTTTCCTATTTGGGAAGAGGATACACGTAAATCTTATGAACTTTATAATTATTAGGGCATTTAGAAAGACTCCCCAATAGAAGTCATGGGAGTGAATTGATTATGTCAGGAGTATATATCTATATCGACATGGATATAAATAGATAAATATATCTGTGTGTAAAATATGTATATATGTATGCATTATATATTATATTATAATATAATTCTATTTTATATATATGTATATATATGTGTGTGTATATGTGTATATATGTGTGTGTGTGTGTGTGTGTGTGTGTGTGTGTGTATATATTAGATGGTAGGGAAACAGGAATGTACTGAGAGTTGGAGGAAGGGAGAGCAAAAATAGGGAAAAAATGGAATTGGGAAGCTGAGTGCATTCAGGAGCCAGTGCTATGATGGAGATAAACCCCAAAAGTCTACAGGACCTGACTGCTGTGTTTCAAATGCTACTCCAGTAGATGCAGGACAAGTTTCAGACCATGTCTGAAAGTATCAGACCAGATAATTGTTAGAATTGATGATATGAGCAGTCACATTGATGATCTGGAGAAAAACATTGCTGATATTATGACCCAAGCAGGGGTAGAAGAAATAGAAGGAGAAAAAATGTACTTGCTACATGTAATAGTTAAAGGTTTTGTTAATCAATTAGAGTGAATTCTGGAAAAAAAAAATTTTTACAGGCCAATAGGTGAACAGCTTTTCTCAAATAACTGCTGTGTGCAAACATTTTTTGTTCTATAGCTTGTGTTCCTAGAATATGCAGTTTAGTTAGGTTTCAAGGTTATTTATTTTTTGATTTCTTGTACATACATGGTAGCTTCATAATATATAACATAAAACGTGTAAGCATTAGTTAGTTCACTGAAATTCTGACTACTCTTGGCTTAGATTTTAAAATTTTTGGTGCATTTATGGTCAAGTCATTTGTTTCTTCTGTAGTAGTTTCAGTTTAATAACAAATTGCTGTGAATTTTTTTATGAAATGCATTAATTTTTTCAACAGTTAATTAGACTCTCTTTGTGAAGGAAAACACCTAGAATCTATGGTTTGTAATTCTCAGAACAAAATTACTGTTGTACTAATAACAAATAAATGGTATGTTGACTATATTTTTAAAGCAGACAAAAAAAAAAATTCGAGCATTTTGTATTTATATGTCTGTCATTGTTATGTTTCTGTGATTAAGAACTATACCTAAGAATCTACTGTAAAAAGCCCTACAAAGGAGCTGAAATTGATGGACAGAAACTACTGCCACTTTTTATTATACTCTAGAAGATTTGGATAGTAACTATCTCAATTCCTCACAAATACTCAGGACAGAAAACCTCCTATAAAGATGATTTATACTCAGTGGTTAGAATTTTGTGTGTTATAACACTTTAGCAATTAGTTGTAACATCAAAAGTGCAAACTCTCAGAACCTGAGGCGGTTTTAAAACCCACTTATTCCACATTTACCTGTGCTATTGATTTAAAAAAAAACATTTGTTACTTAGAAGAAAAAGCAAGTGGCCATTATGAATCCTTGTTCACTTGCTGCATACTGACTGATAAATGTCCTTATTACAAGCTTGGATTTTTTAAAGAAAAGTTGTGGGTTTTGTTGGTTACGGTTTTTCTTAACTAAATGTTTGCAGAATAACACTTTTGTGATGGATGATAAGTGGAATGGAAAATACCAAACATTTTCATCACAGCATATTCTATATTTTAATTAAGAGGTGAGGGAGAAAGATTGGATGCCCAGATGACTGATTTATGTAATTGCTCCTGTATTTAAAAAGAAAATTAATATCAAGATAAAGCTGAAGGATGATATATAAATAGAGCATCATTTTTCCTGTATAGGAACTTTTAAGGGTATATTTTATGATTGTAGAAGAAATTTTCTGTACCATCAGTCAGTTTATTGTATTGTTATAAACATAGAATAAAGCTATGAAATAAAAAAAATAGGGAAAAATATCTCACATAAAAGTTGCACACAAGGATGGGATTTTAGAATGGAGGGGAAAAATGGTTGGGTCAAGAAATGCTTATCCTCATTCTCATCTAAACTGGTTCAAAGCAGAAAGAATATATATATATATACACACACACACACACACACAAACACACATATAACTTACATAAATCTGCATACACACATTTACAATTTATCTATATGTGTATATATACATATTCATGTGTATATGTACATACATATGTACATACATACATGCACATACACATCAATTACGCACAGAATTCAATATTACCCAACAAGTAAGTAGGAGAAAGGGAATAAGAGAAAGGTGTATAGTAATAAAAGGGAGGGTAGATTAAAAGAGGTGGCCAGAAGAAAAGTTAATTTTTGAGGAGGAGACATGGGACAGAGAGAGAGGGAGAGAGAGAGAGAGAGAGAGAGAGAGAGAGAGAGACAGACAGACAGACAGACAGACAGACAGACAGATAGAAAGAGACAGAGAGATAGAGACACAGACAGAGAGAGACAGAGACAGAAACAGAGATGGAGACACAGAGACAGCAGAAGAAAGTATAACTGGAAAGATACACAGTAATCAGAACTGTGAGTATGAATGGGATAAACTCATCCATAAAATGGAAGGTGTTGGCAGATTGATTTAAAAATAAGAATCCAATAATATGGTGCTTGTAAACACACACACACACACACACACACACACACACACACACACACACACTTGAAACAGAAAGACACTCAGAGAATTAAAGGAAGTAGTTGGGTCAGATTCCATTAGACTTCAGCTGCAGTTAAAAGAAAAGGCAGGCCATGTTCTCAGACAAAGTAAAAATAACAATAGTTTAAATTAGATAAGCAGGAAAACCATATCTTGTTAAAAGATATCATAGACAATGAAGTAATATCAATACTAAATATATATGCACCAAAGGGAATAGCATCTAAATTATTTTAAGATAAGTTGAATGGACTACAGGAAGAAATAGAGAGTAATACTAAAACACTAGGGAAACTCAACTTTTTCCTCTTAGAACTGGATAAATCTAATCATAAAATAAATAAGGAAGAAGTTAAGGAGATTAAAAGGATTTTAAGAAAACTACGTAGTATACTTTTAGAGAAAATTGAATAAGAATACAAAGGAATAAATCTTTTTCACAACTGTACATTACACCTTCATAGACATCGACCAAGAATTAGGGTATAAGAACCTCACAGATAAATGCAGAAAAACAGAGGTATTAAATGTACTTTTTTGAGAAAATAATGGAATACAAATTTCGTTCAGTAAAAGGCTGCTGAATTATAAACCGAAATTAATTTAAAAATAAATACAATAATCATAAGTAATGTGTTCGTCAAAAAACAAATTATAGAAACAATCAATAATTTCAATAAAGATAGTGGCATCAATGAGACAACATACAAAAATTTGTGGGATACAGTAAAGCAATATTTAGGGAAAGATTTATATTGCTAAATGCTTATAGCAACAAAAAAACAAAAACAGTAAATCCACGAATTGTACATACACCTGAAAAACAATAACCTTGAAAAAGAACAACTGAAAAACCAAAAATTAAATATGAAAATTGAAATCCTGAAAATCAAAGGAGAGATTTACAAAATTGAAAATAAAAAAGAACAAATAAATACAACTAGGAGTTGGTTTTATGGAGAAAAAAAGAGAATAACCCTTGGCTAATTTGGTTAGAAAATGAAAAAAGAAAATCAAGTTACCACTATGAAAAAATGGAAAGAGTAACTGCGCCACCAACAAAGAGGAAATTAAAGCAATTATTAGAAGGTGTTTCTTCAATTACATACGAATAAAACTAAGTGAAGTGAAATGGGTAAATGTAGACAAAATTTTAATTGCCTAGATAAACATATTAAGAAATAAGATATTTAACCTTATCTTAGGAAAATAAATTGAACAAGCTATTCAGGACCAGAATTTACAAGTGAAATATACCACACAGTTACAGAAAAAAAATCTTAACAGTATAAAATACTATATGAAAAACAACTTAAGATAGAGCCAGACAAACTTTATTTTGTGACAAAAATATGATTTTAATATCAAAACCAGGGAGAGCAAAAACAGAGAAAAACACTAAAGAGCAATTTCCTTAATGAATATTGAGGCAACTTGTTAATACTAGCATCACAAATTCTTAAACTCCTTAAGAGTCAACCCAATATAGTGAATCTTTAATAAATTTTGTTTAACTTTGGCTTAAGAAAGCTTGAGTTGAATTCACTCAACAGGACTCAGTGTGTCAGTATTTTGGGGTCCTGAGCAACCAAACCCCAACATTATGGTTCCCTGACCTCAATATAAGGACACATTCATGGGACCCTCCTGACCCCAAAATCAATCTCCTTAATATTCTTGTGATAGCAAATTTAGTTCTTGCCATTAGGCTAAAAAAAAAAAAAAAAGCAGTAACTCATGTCTAGAACAGGGAAAACCTGATATGGGAAATCCTCAAATTAAAAAAAAAAAATCTAGTGGTTCAATTTAATCATGAATTCTACTTCTCTTAATCATATATTTGACATACAACTTTCCATGATCCTCCAATTTACCTATAACCTCGTCCTTTGTCTCTCAATCATTCGATCATATTTTAGTATACCCTATTGCATGTTTACCTCTGCCTAATTTCTACCACACTAGTTTTCTGTTCTTCAAGCAATTTTTGTTAAATAATGAGTTCTTCGTCCAGAAGCTTGTATCTTTCAGTTTATTAAACAGTATAATGCCTCTGTAGACCTTCAGTTTGGTAGGCAGCCTAATATCTCTTCCCTCTCATACTTTCCTTCAGAGCTTCCCAAACACTCAACACATATGGCAATATGTGTGTGTGTGTCAATTTCATCTTCCATGTACACATCCCTGGATATTATATTATCAAGCTAATTGAACTTATCCACAGCTTTCAAAGTTTCTGCATTTGTGGTAACTTATGGTTCCACACGCAGGTAGTGCAGTGCTGGCTGTTTTCTTGGTGTTAATTATTAAGCACAAGTGAAATACTTTGTTGCATCTCACCCTCCGAGCCTGTACTGAGTGCACAAATATCAGTGAACAAAAAGTTGTGCACCAACTCTCCCTCCACTTTAGTTGTGGCTTGTAAACTTTTCAAGTTAAATAATATATCATCAGTGTCATAGCTGACCTTGATGACATTTTCATCCTTGTTGAAGGCATCTGACAACATTGCTGAAAATATGATATAAAGTATGGGAACAAGCAGACATCCCTATTTCACTTCACTGTTGACTGGGAAAGTGTGAGATCATTGTCCATTTTCCAGAACTTGTGCAATCATGCCATCATAGAATTTGTGCACAATATTCATGAATGTCTCCTGCTAATGAAAATGTACCATGATGTTCTGTAAGCCCTCATGACTGATAGTATCAAAGGCACTGCTCAAGTCAATGAACATTGTGTATTGACCACAATTCTGTTCCTGGCATTTCTCCTGGAAGTGTCAGGCAGCAAACACTGTGTTGACCATTCTTTGGTCCTTTCTGAAGATACACTGGCTTTCAAGTAGATAACTATCTTCCAGGTGAAGAATGAGCCTAGTAGGAGGACTCTGACAAAAATCTTGCCAGCAATGACTAAGAGAGACACTCTCCCCTGCCACTCTGCCCCAAAGATTGTTAGAGGATAACCTTTTTCTATTTAAAGACAATAGAGGCAATTTTGAACCCCTGGGAAATAACCTCTTGTCATAACACGCAAAGGATATCAGTCACCTTTTTTATAAGCATTGGATTCCCTGCCTTGTGAATTTCAGCCAGAATATACTCAGCACCAGACACTTTGACAGACAAGAAGATCCTAATGGCATTCAAAACCTGTTCTTCAGTTGGAAGCTTGACTACAGAAGGATTGACTTCAACTTGGTCATATGGTCAGTGGCTTCAGCATTGACTGATGATAATTATATATGAAAGCATTCAACCAATATTTATCACTAATCAACATGGCTCCATCAGAATTGAGAAGATGAGATTCAACATAGGTCTTTACCCCATAAATAGCATTCAGGGCATCAGAAAAGCAATATGTATTTACTTTCAGCATAAAGTTGAATTTCATCTCTTTTCTTACTGATCCAAGAATCCTGCATCTCTCTAAACTTTGTTTGCACTGTACCTTTGATGGAGTTAAAATGCTGCTTTCTTAGAGCAGGATAATCTATCCTGTTTCTAAACTCTGTGCAGTTCTTGGTTTCTATTTATCAGTTCCTAAATCTTGCCATCATTTTCATCAAACCAGTATTGGATGTTTGTGAGTGTTCTGAACCAGATGAGTACATGTGGTGTACATTACGTATCTGAAAGCTGTTCTCTCCTTATCTGCTCCCCTGTTGTCAATTGTGTGTTGGCTCAGTTTTTCCTCCAAGTTAGTAAGGCATTTTTTATGCTAGAAAATCTGTTGATATTAAGTCTTCTGATAGGCATCTTGCCTTGGGGTTTTCACTTTTATTAAATGCAAATGTTGACTTGGAGAAGATAAGTCTATGATCCATCCTGGACTCTGCACCTCACATCACCTTTGTCACTTTCATATCCTGTCTATCTCTTCTCCTTACAATTACATAGTCTATTAAATGGCAATGTATGCTGGGAAGGTGTATTCATGAAATTTTATTACATGGAGGTAAAAAGAAGATGGTGATGGTGATGAGAAGGCCATGAGACAACAAGCTTTCAGTAATAAGTGGCATGTAGGAGAATAATAAGAGAAAAGATTCTTGACAACAGTGAGAGAGGAGAGTGTCCTTAATGAGGGTATGGTAGAAAGTGTCAAAAGATTCTCAGATATCAAGAAAGATCAGGACTGAGGAAAGCTCACTGTATTTAGCAATTGGTTATGGATATATTTATTCTGGAAACAATATTTGATAATGAGACATGAGGATTGATAATTAGGTAGAGTGAGTATGTGAATGAGAGAGACACAGCATGTATAATGGAATATTTCACATAGTTAACATTTTAGTAAATTTTCACTGGTTGGACTTGACCTAGCAGTTCAGAGACCTTCATTCTCTATGCATGTATTCTCTATGCATGTATTCTCCAAATGCACAGAAATTATTTTGGTAGATTAGAGTGGAAGAAATTTATCTAAAATGCCCTGTATCATGTGTGAAGTAGGGTAACTAAATGTATGTGCCTTGAAGAATCCAGAAAATATTTTGAATGATAACTGTTACTGTTTTATTTTTTTTTCCAAGAAAAGAACAGAATTAGAACTTCTCATAGTTTCCTTGGGAGAGACTCTGTGGTATTGACAGAACATCAGGAGAGTGCATTCCTAGAACATAAATGTATAAATTAAAAAGAAAATGGAGTCTAATTTGAGAGGATTTAAATAGTAAGCCATCAGCAATTTTTGATTAAATCCTAGTGAAATTAATGGAAGAGTACTTCATTATAAACTTCAGAGAAACCAGATGTCCACAAGATTTAACTCTGAACAAAGAAAGTACATACAACAATTTTACAATTGTAATAATAAAAGTCTTCCTACATACTTACAAGCACAGTCTTCCAACAAAAAATACCTCTTTTCCTGGTTCTTCTGAATAGTCTTCATCTCTGGAGCACTTGGCCACTGCCCATCTTTCTAGTTTGGGAAATGGGTGTATCTGTGAGACATCACACAATTGTAAAGAATTAAAATATTAGGTAAAAAATAAACTCAGTTGAATTCTACAAAAAATTATTAAGTGCTTATTATGAGAAAGGCATTGCTTTGCGTGATGGCAATAAAATTAGGATCTTATATTGTTTTTCTTTTACTAAAAGTGCCTCTGATTGAATAATGTGATTAAAGAAGATCTGTCCCAACTATTTTCTAGTCTAGAAAGATTTGTAAGAAGGTCCAAGCCTTTTGTTAATGAGGCACTGGTTCCCAAGAGATGTGATGCTCTCTGGCTCTAAATATTGTATAAAAATTCTGAGGTGCAGTTTTATTTTGGGGCTTAGTTTTTGTAAGAAGGTTTGACTGCCAGACAAGGACTCTGGCAATCCACTTTCTGGAACCCCTGACTTGGAAAACCCAGATGTTAGTGCTTCCCTCTCTAGTAACTATGGTGAGACAGTTAATTGTACCTGTCTGTTGATTTATGGTCAGGCAGAGGAAGCCAAGTCTGTAGACTTTTAATTTCTCTGTATTTTCTTTGAAGTTCAGGGTGCTGATTCCCTGAACTAGGTGAATGATATATGTGCTTAGTTAAGTGAAAGATATATGTGCTTGATTAAAGTGATTGTTAGCCCTTTAAAAGTTGTCTTTCCTTTTATGAATATAGACCTAAGAACCTGTGATAGCAGGCCCCCCTGTGTATGTTGGGGTGCTTACTATTCCATTTTTCAATACTGATATTATCACTTTGCTATTATCATCATAAAAATTGTAATTATTATCATAGTTTCTTTTTCCTAAAGGACTTATTTCTGGAGGAGAGAGAAACCAGGCTGGAGTTGGGATAACCACAAACATGGCCAATTTCCTCCTAAATAAGGAGAGTGATCTAGGAAATATTCAAAATTTTCATCAAGTCATGAACTCCTGAATTCAAAACTATTTCTGATTCTAGCTATGCAACATCAGCCAAGTCCTGTGACCTCTCAGAGTCTCAGTTTCCTTATCTATAAATGGGGATAATAATAATAGCATGGCCTGTTTGGTTGGGATGAAAATACTATCCCAATTCCAAAGTTTATCATGAATGCTATTATCATCAAGATCACTAATTCTTATTATTTTACGTTATTCTGGGTAAAGTCCAGAATTTCCCTGGCTAGGGAACCCTGTACTTACCTCATAGCTGTCGAGTGTTCTTTTTTTATGAAAGGAAGAGGCCAGGGAACTGTACAGTGATTGTAGTCAGTAGTCTAATCAATCATTATGAATACTTAGAAATAGGGGGAATCACTGGTCTGGGGCAGAAGCCAGACAGTTCTGTGGATCTCAGCTAACGAACCCCAATGCCCCCATGGTAATTACAGAACGCAGACAAAGGCAAGAGGAGTTAGAGTGTGCATCACTACCGATTTGTGAATATTTTTAGTTTTCTGCTTAGTGTTGAACTTGAGAGTTATACCCAAACATAACTTGATGTACCTATAATATATGGGTCACAATATTCTTTTTATGGCCTTCATAGGTAGTATTGTAAGTTATGATTCTGTGTGTAAAATATAATTTAACAGTCACCATGTTTGGACTTCCACCTTTCAAAGAGTTTAAGTTTTTATGGCTTTTCACTTATTACTGTATCTTAGGGCTTTTCCCCAAAACTAACTCTACACTCTGTTTTAAGAGTCTGAGTTTATTTGTAGCTTTAATATTTTGAGATGTTTGAGCCATTCATTGTTTTTGTCTTTGAGTTTGGAATGTGAAGAAAAACTTGTACATATAAATAGGATTCTTTATTGGCTTGTTTTTTTTTTGTTGTTGTTCTTTTATTCCCCCTGATTATGAATGCTTGTAAATATGTCACTTTTTATAGTACTCATTTGAAAGTCATAAGTAAAGTATCTTCTAAGCACTCCTAAAAGCAGTTAAATAGCACTGTTAAAATTTTGTATCTTATGATACTAATCATAGTTTGCTGGATAATGTGATTTATTCATGGTACTCCCTACCATAATATAGCCTATAACCCTTCAACCTCTTCAAACAGTGAAAGATTATTTTCCATGTATTTCCATAAATTGTGCCCAAAGTATCCATCCAATGTACTAGAAAACTTTCTCTGCTTCTTCAACTATCTCCAAAGCATGAATAGGCAATTCAGATTTTTCATTTTTGTTGTCTCTCATTTTCACTAATTGACTAGTCACTTCCTCAGAGGCAACTAGTGGCACAGTTAATACAGTACTATGGAGTCAGGAAAATCTGAGTTCAAATTCTGCCTTAGATACTTACTAGTTGTGTGATACATGGAAAATCGCAAACTCTATTTGTCTTTATTTCCTCAACTATAAAATGTAAATAGTAAAAGCATTTACCTAGAAAAGTTGCTTGAGGTTAAATTAGATGTTAAAACAAAGCACAGTACTGGGCATATATTTGGTACTACATAAATATTTATTCCTATTCTTTTCTTTTCTGCTTGTAGTAGTTAAATATTTATGTCAACTACTGATACTGCAGGACCTGAAAATCTCTCTACATATTTCCTTCATGCGGTTCCTGCATCTTTACTGGGAGATTAATTTGATTGGGCTTCTAGAATTTGCTAGTCTTCATATCATGTGTTCTTGTTATCAGCATTAGATTTCTCTAATCGAGACCTATTTTTTCCCCTCTGATTCGAAACATTTAATGTCATTGTTTGTCCAGAGTGTTTGTCTCTTTTTTTTATTTTTCACTTTTAACTTACTGTAACTGATGAGCTCTTAAACTACTGGACTTCTTTTGGAAATATTTTAACTCAAATAAGAATAAAAGTCTGAAAGACTGCATGAAGTTCTGGGGTATCTCTTGCTCTGCCATTAATTGCCATGGCTACTGGGGTAGGCTAGGTTGGGGGGACAAAAATCTCTTCCTTTCCCCACAAAGGTCTCCTCTCTGAAAGTATATCTTGGCTTGAATTTTTTAGAATACTGGCTAGGATATGCATATACACACACACACACATACACACACACATATAGTGTGTGTGTGTATATGTGTATGTGTATATATGTCTATGTATACACATATAAACACATGTATGCATGCATACATATATACACATAGACACATGTATACATATGTGTATATATAAATATAGGTGTGTATATATATATCCCATAGTAGTGTTTAATTTGTTTAGTTAATGAGTTGAGTTACTACATTTTGGTCAAGAGAGAGTATTCATAGTTTCTAAAAAGCTCTTCTCTTGGTTCCTCTCCTACTCTTCTTTAATCCATCCTTCTCTTTCATCATCATCATCATCATCATCTTCTTCTTCTTCTTCTTCTTCTTCTTCTTCTTCTTCTTCTTCTTCTTCTCCTCCTCATCCTCCTCCTCCACCTCCTCCTCCCCTTCCACCTTCTCCATCTTCTCCATCATCTTCTTCTCTATCTTCTTCTTTTCCTCCTTTTCTTCCTTCTCCTCCATCTCCTCCTCCATCTTTATGTTTTCCTTCTTCTTCTTGTTCTCCTTCTTGTTTCTCTTCTTTACACTCTCTGTCTAGTAGTGGTATAGCTAGATTTAAGAGTATGCACATATTAATGACATTTGGGGAATAGTTTTAAATTTCTTTCTTGAAGATTTGAGCCAATTCATAGATTACCCATAATGTATTACTATGCCTGTCCTCCCACATCCTCTCCAAATGTTGCCATTTTCTTTCTTTATTATTTTTGCTCTTATGATGGAGGTGAGTGGGAAATCTAAAATAATCATGATTTTTCTTATTAATAATTAATAATTCTTATTAATAATTCTAATTAATAATTAATAATTTCTTATTAATAATATTTTCAATATGAATATAAATAACTTTCCTTCTTTTGAGAACTGACAGTCTATATCCTTTATCAACATTTCACATTTTAAGAAAATAAGATTTCACTAACCAGACACAC
Organism: Notamacropus eugenii; assembly: GCF_028372415.1. Lineage (NCBI taxonomy): Eukaryota > Metazoa > Chordata > Mammalia > Diprotodontia > Macropodidae > Notamacropus > Notamacropus eugenii. Next base: position 227,032,517 of record NC_092875.1, on the reverse strand, counting down.
AGACACACACATATATGTGTGCGTATACACACACACACACACACATATATATGCATTCATGTATGTGTATATGTACAGATATATATGTAGACATAAACACAAAATTGTATAAGTACCTTCTTTGCTTTGTTTCCTCAATCCATACAACAGTAAAGGGGATGAAATATTTTAAAGAGTATTTAGCCTTGGTGAGCAGAACCAAGATGGCAAAGTAAAATCAGAGATTTCCCTGAGATTTCCTCCAAAGTCCTCCAAATATCTGTTAAAAGTTACTCTAAACAAATTCTAAAGCCACAAAATGCAGTTTTGTGCATAATCTGCAGTTGGAGACAAACTGAAAGTTGACAAGAGGGGTCTATCACACCAGGCAGGGAGCAGAACACAGTTCTGCATGGGTTACTCAGACAAAGATGGTCCAGAACACGCCTCAGGGGACTGAATAATTGGCTACGGTGGCAGTTTCCAGGCTTCTCAACCCACAAATGCCAAAAAGGTCAGTGGGAAAACTCTGTGGGACCTGGGTGAAAGAGGAGTGTGCAGTCTGGCAAGCTCCAGTTCCATCCCCAGGATGGTGGGAGTGGTGGTGGCAATGAGGGTGACAGGGGTTCCAACAGCAGCAGCAGCAGCAGAGGCAGGGGAGGAGGAACTTTCTGGAGCTTTGGGTGCATAGACAGTGGGGAATGAAGCAGCTGATACAAAATCCTCCAGGGGCCTCCAGCTCTGTCACTCCAAGACCATGTTCAGGGCTAAGATTCAGATCAGCTGCTCAATTCCCCCAGGGATTTTAATCTGAGTCCTTTCAAAAAGTTCTTTCAACTTCCAGCATGCTGCCGTGGCCACAGGAGCTACCTGCTACCCAATGCTGCTGCAGCTGCTGCCATTACCCCTGTCACTGCCTGGGGCTGGAGCTGGGGGAGGACACTGCTCACTTCTCACTCTGGTTGAAAAAGCCCTGTCATTGACCTTTGAGGCCTGCGGGTTAAGGGATCAGTGAACTGCTGCTTCTGACAGGGACTTTTGTCCCGAAGCCTGCTCTTGTCCTGCTCCTCCCGGTGCAACATCACCAAGGCTAGGGTGGGCTCTGCTCCATATCCAGTGCGACAGATCTTTCCTGTCAGCATTCCATGTCACCCTAGTCTGGAAATCTCCTCCACTCCATTGTTCTGTGGCTTCTGCTGTCTTTCTTTACAGGTATTTAATGGGCTGTGGGGGAAGAGCTACAGTTTGAGTATCTTTCTACTCAACCATTTTGACTGCTTTCCCTAAGGGTCCTACATCCAAAGCCTGCAAGAGGAATTTGAATTGGTCTCATGTCATGGAAGAGCTCAAAAAGGATTTTGAAAATCAAGTAAAAGAAGTAGAAGAAAAATTGGGAAGAGAAATGAGAGTGATACAAGAAAATCATGAAAATCAAGTCAGTAGCATGCTGGAAAAAATAGACTAAGCCAAATGGCAAGAGAAGTCCAAAAAGCAAGTGAAGAGAAGAATGCCTTAAAAAACAGAACTGGTAAAATGGAAAACGAGGTCCAAAAGTTTACTGAAGAAAATAATTCCTTCATACTTAGAATGGAGCAAATGGAAGGTAATGCCTTCATGAAAAGTGAAGAAATTATAAAACAGAATGAAAAGAATAAAAAAATCGACGATGATGTGAAATATTTTATAGAAAAAACCACTGACCTGGGAAATAGATCCAGGAGAGATAATTTTAAGAATATTGGACTATGTGAAAGCCATGATCAATAAAAGAACCTAGACACCATTTTTTAAGAAATATATATTTTTTTGCTTATTTATTTATTTGTTTGTCTGTTAATTTGTTTTCAATGTTCCACAATCATTACCATATAACCTATATTTTTTCTTTCCCTCCCTCCCCGTTCTTCTCCCTTCTTGCCCCCCACCCTTCCCAAGACAGTATACAATTTTATACAGGTTCTACACATACATTCCTATTAAATAGATTTTCACCATAGTCATGTTGTATAGAAGAATTAAAATGAATGGGAGAAATCGTATAACAAACCAAAACATTATAGAAAAGAAAATGATCTACTACTCCTGTGATTGAATTCCATAGTTCTTTCTCTGGAGATGGAAAGCATTTTGCCTTAGAAGACGACTGGGAATTTTTTAAGTCCTTGCAGTACAATGAAGTTCTAAGTCTACCAGAAAAAATCCTCGCACAATATGGTTGTTGTTATATACAAAGTTCTCCTGGTTCTGCTCCTTTCACTCAGGACCAGATCATAAAAGTCTTTCCAGGCCTTTCTGAAGTCTTTCTGTTCATCATTTCTTAAAGTGTAATAGTATTCCATTATATTCATATACCACATTTTGTTCAGCCATTCCCCAAATGATGGGCATCCCCTTGATTTCCAGTTTTTGTCCATCACAAAGAGCGCTGCTATAAATATTTTTGTGCATGTGGAATCTTTTCCCATTTTTATGACCTTTTGGGGATACAGTCCTAGAAGCGATATTGCTGGGTCAAAGGGCGTGCACATTTTTGTAGCCCTTTGGACATAGTTCCAAATTGCTCTCCAGAATGGTTGGATGAGCTCACAGCTCCACCAACAATGAATTAGTGTTCCAATTCTCCCACATCTTCTCCAACACTTATCTTCTTCCTGTTCTGTCATATTAGCCAATCCCATAGGTGTGATCTGGTATCTCAGAGTTGTTTTGATTTGCATCTCTCTAATCAAAAGTGATTTAGAGCATTTTTTCATATGATTATAGATATCTTTAATTTTTTCCTCTGAAAACTGCCTGTTCATATCTTTTGACCATCTATCAATTGGAGAATGACTTGTGTTCTTGTACATTTGACTCAGTTCTCTATATAATTTAGAAAAGAGACCCTTATCACAGACACTAGTTGCAAAAATTCTTTCCAAGTTTTCTGGTTCCCTCCTAAGCTTGATTGCATTGGATTTGGTTGTGCAAAAACTTTTCAGCTTAATGTAATAAAAATTATCCATTTTGCATTTCATAATACTTCTTCTATCTCTTCTTTAGTGAAAAATTCTTCTCTTCTACATAAATCTGATAAATGCTCTATTCCTTGCTCCACTAATTTGTTTTTACTATAGCTTGTTACACCTAGATCATGTATACATTTGGACTTTATTCTTGTGTACAATGTCAAGCATTGGTCTATGCCTATTTTCTGCCACACTTTTATTCAGTTTTGCCGACAGTTTTTGTCGAACAGTTAGTTCTTATCCCAGAAGCTGAGGTCCTTGGGTTTATCAAACAGTAGAATGCTACATTCATTGCCTACTGTGTATTGAGTACCTAGTCTATTCCACTTGTCTACCCTTCTATTTTTTAGCCAGTAACAAGTGGTTTGGATAATTGCTGCTTTATAATACAATTTGAGATCTGGTAGAGGTAGGCCACCTTCCCTAGCATTGCTTTTCCTTAGTTCCCTTGCTATTCTGGACATTTTGTTCTTCCAGATGAATTTTTTATATTATTTTTTCCAGCTCTAGAAAATAATTATCTGATAGTTTGATTGGTGTGGCACCAAATAAGTAAATTAATTTAGATAGAATTGTCATTTTTATTATATTGGCTCTGCCTGCCCATGAGCAACTGGTATTTTTCCTCTTACTTAGATCTGATTTTATTTGAGCAAAAAGTGTCTTGTAATTGTCTTATAGAGTCCCTGGATTTATTTTGGGAGGTAGCCTCCCAAATATTTTATAGTGTCTACCATAGTTTTAAATGTGATTTCCCTTTCTATCTTTTCCTGTTGGGCTTTGTTATTAAAACATAGAAATTCAGAAGGTTTGTGTGGGTTTATTTTGTAACCTGCAACTTTCCCAAAGTTGCTTATTATTTCAAGTAGTTTTTTTACTTGAGTCTCTGGGATTCTCTAAGTATATCATCATGTCTTCTGCAAAGAGTGAGAACTTAGTTTTTTCTTTGCCTATTCTAATTCCTTCAATTTCTTTATCTTCTCTAATTGCTACAGCTAACAGTTGTAGTACCATAATGAAAAATAGTGGTGATAATGGACATCTTTGTTTCATGCCTGATCTCATTGGAAATACATCTGGTTTATCTCAATTGGATGTAATGTTTGCCGAAGGTTTTAGGTAGATACTGCATAGTATCTTATGGAAAGTTTCCTTTATTCTTATGCTCTCATGTTCTTTCAATAGGAATGGATGTTGTATTTTTTCAAATGCTTTTTCTGCATCTGTTGAGGTAACCATGTGAATTCTGTTAGGTTTGTTGTTGATATGATCAAAAATGCTAATAGTTTCCCTAATATTGAATGATATCTGCATTTCTGGTATGAATCCTACCTGATCATAATGTATTATTCTTGTGATAAGTTGATGTATTCTTTTTGCTAAAATCTTAGTTAAAATTTTACATCTAGATTTATTAGAGAAATTGTTCTATAATTTTCTTTCTCTGTTTTTTCTTTTCCTGGTTTGACTATCAAAACCATATTTGTATCATAAAAAGAATTTGAGAGGGCTCCTTCTTCCCAAGTTTCCCCAAATAGTCTATAGTATTGGAATTAACTCATCTTTAAATGTTTGACAGAATTCATTTTTGAATCCATTCAGCCCTGGAGAATTATTCCTAAGGAGATCATTGATGACTTCTTCAATTTCTTTTTCTGAGATGAGGTTTTTTAAGTATTCATCTTCCTGTTCTGTTAATCTGGGCAATTTATACTTTTTAAAATAATCATCCATTTCATTTAGATTGTCAAATTTGTGGGCATAAAGTTGGGCAAAGCAATTTCTAATTATTGTTTTAACTTCCTCCTCATGGGAAGTGTGTTCACCACTTTTATTGTTGATATTGGTAATTTGGTTTTCTTCTTTCTTTTTTTTAATCACATTGACTATAGGTTTATAAATTTCATTGGTTTTCCCATAAAACCAACTCTTTTATTTATTCAATAGTTTTCTTAATTTCAATTTTATTAATCTTTCCTTTGGTTTTCAGTATTTCTAATTTGGTATTTACTTGGGAATTTTCAGTTTCTTCTTTTTCTAGCTTTTTCATCTGCCTGCCCCATTCATTGATCTCCTATTTCTCTATTTTATTCATGTAAGTATTCAAAGATATAAAGCTTCCCCTAAGAACTGCTTATGCAGTATCCCATAAGATTTGGTATGTTGTCTCATTATTGTCATTCTCTTGAATGAAGTTGTTGATTGTTTCTGTGATTTGTTGTTAACCCCACTCCCTTTTTAGGATTAGATTATTTGGTTTCTACCTAATTTTTGGTCTCTTTCCATATCCTTTTATTGCATATAATTTTTATTTCATTTTTATCTGAGAAGGAGGCATTGACTATCTCTGCCTTTCTGCAATGGTTTGTGAGGTTTTTATGCCTTAGTACAATGGTCAAATATTAAAGGTCAACCATTTACATTCCTACATGGAAAAATGATATTTGTAACTCATAAGAGCTTTCTCAGTATTAGGGTAGCTGAAGGATATAGGTAGATAGACAGACAGGCAGACAGACAGACAGACACATAGATAGATAGATAGATAGATAGATAGATAGATAGATAGATAGATAGATAGATAGATGGATAGATAGAAGAAGAAAGAGATAGCACAGGGTGAGTTGAAAAGGAAGGGATGATATCTAAAAATAAAATTAAGGTGTAGGAGAGGAATATATTGAGAGAAGGAAAAAGAAAGAGATAGAAGTAAATTATCTCACATGAAAGAGACAAGAAAATGGTTTTACATCGGAAGGGAAGAGGGGGGAGCTGAATGAACTCCTACTCTCGTGGAATTTGGCTTAAGGAGGGAATAACATACATGCTCAATTGGATATCTTATGGGAAAGAAGGAAAGTAGGGGGAAGAGGTTTAAGGGGGGATGATAGAAGGGTGGGGAGATTGGGAGAGGGGTAGTCAGAAGCAAACACTTTTGAAAAGGGATAGGGTCAAAGGACAAAATGCAATAAATGTGGGGTGGGATAATAAGGAAGGAAATATAGTTATTCTTTCACAACATGAATATTATGGAAGTGTTTTGCATAACTACACATATTTAACCTATATTGAATGCCTTGCCTTCTCAATGGGAGTGGGTGGGGAGGGAAGAAGGGAGAGAATTTGGAACTCATAGTTTTTAAAGCAAATGGTAAAAATTGTTTTTACATGCAGCTGGGAAATAGTAATCTATCTTGCCCTTAAAGAAAGTAAAGTAGAAAGGGATAAGGGATGGGGGGATGATAAACAGGAGGGCAGATTGGGGAAAGAGGTAATCAGAATGCATGCCATCTTGTGGCGGGGGAGGGGAAAGATGGGAAGGAAATCTGGAACTGAAAATCTTGGGGAGATGAATATTGAAAACTGAAAATAAATAAATAAAATAATATTTAGCCCTACGAGCAACACGAATTATGGAAATTTGTAGCACTTTTTGTCTTTTTTGTTTCAAGTTTCTGAAAAGATTACTGGGAGGTCATGGCAGATAATCTTAATTATTCAAGGATGATTATTCAATTTTTGTAAAATCTGTGCTCCTTTCTCCTTTCACTTTGCTTGCCTTTTGGTCATTTCATTGTTCATTAGCACCTCCATCAAAGGGTAGACAGGTGAAAGGAGGTAAGACAAAAAAGAAATTCATCACTTTCAGGTGTTAATTCCTAAATCTTGCATTAGTAAAGCCTCTGAACTGAATTATTTAAAAACCTTCACTTCTTATAGAAACAAGAAGTTTAACCTGCCAATTATATTTCTGTTCTTAGTTATTTCAGGGTGTCAAATTACTTACAATATCTCTTGAACAAATAACTAGGTGGTAAATATATAGGACTCTGAGGATGAAATCCTTAAGACTTGCATTCAAATCTATCCTCAAATATTTATTAGATGTGTGACTATAGGCAAATCACTTAACCTCTGCCTCAGTTTCTTCAACTTTGAAATAAGGATATTAGTACCTCTTTACTAAGGCTGTTGTGAGGATCAAATATGATAATGTTGTAGAAATAAAACACTTTGCACAGTTCCTGAGAATAATGCAGATGCTTAAGAAGTGATTATTTCCTTTTCTTCCTTCCTTCAAAGAGCTAGATTTTAGAAATGCTTTGGATTAAGAGATCATTTGGAACATTTGGTGATCTGAACTAATCTAGGCTCTCATTTTCATAATCCTTAAAAGTGAATATATTATTAACGTTTTTGGTTATTTTTCATTTATTACTAGCTGTTAAAAAGTGTCCAGTGTTCCTGCATAGAGGAATGAGTGATGATCTTTTAGGACATATGCAAAAGAGGAAATGAGGGCTCGTTCCTGAAGACAAATAAAAAAGAATAAGGGCATACTCTATGAATCACGTCAAGAAGGCTAAAAGCCCAGAAGGAAATGATGTTTGTGATATATTCTGACAAGAAAATAGATCTTTAGGGAAGATAGTTTAGAGGGTAGGTTGAACAAGAAAAGCCCCTAACAACTGTGGATATAAAGTAATAACTTTCTGAAGGACAATGATCTATAGAATGCAAAAATGAACATAAGTAATTAACAGGGAAGCTAAAGCAAATGTAAGTGAGAAGATGATCAGAGAATAGATGAACTTACCCCAGTGTGTTTGAATTACCTGGTCTGAATGAAATACCTATTAGGGTATGGAAATAATCTGTGCATTTGATTGCTGTCAGTTTTCTTTGAAGGATCCTCTCAAATAGGAAAGGTGTATTTGATCTAGGAAATGGGCAATTGTGCCTCTTTTTAAGTGAATTCAATTCAAAAATGTTATTATGTGACTCTGTATTTAAGATTATTGTGCTAGGTGCCAAGTGAGATAATGATAGTTCAGAAGTGATCACTTCTCTTGTAAATCATACAGTTACATAAAGTACATGCATATCACTAAGATACAGAATATAATACGCAAAAATATACTTCATCATTCTTTCAAAAAGTATTTGTGAACTGTCTGCTCTATAGTAGATGCTCTACCAAATGGTGAGAATATGAAGAAAAAATGAAGCACGGCCTGTTCTAAAATAGTTTTACGAGGTTACAATATGACATTTCAATGGAGTAAAGGCATTTCTAAACAAAGAAGAGTATAAATTAAAAGTGATTGACATTGAAGTTTTACAGAGCATGGGATGTGACAATAGCAGTACAGACATAAAAAACTGAAGTGGTCTTAGTTCAAGAGGTAGAATCATGAGACACATTGAATAAACAATGAAGGAGGAAGGTTATGGATTGTACAGATATGGGGTGCGAGTAAAACACAAAAAGAGGCATGTCCTCATCCTGATGAGTATAGGGAATAACTGGAATACATGATAATAAGCACAGTCTAGACTCTAAAGCTGAAATAGGGTTCAAGGGGGAAAATATAAAGAAGATCAAAGAAATTTAATTTGAACTCATACACATTTTAAAAAAAGAGTTCATGAGATTTGCGGATAGGGACTGGATGTGATTTTAGAAATATAGTAAACGTTTAGGAGAGAAAGTTATAAGTACCAATATAGGTTGGGAAATCATCAGCAATTCATAGTCTTAGAGCATTGTCTAGAGCAATGGTATCAAAATCATAGAAACAAGGGCTACTAAGCCACACATGAAAATCCCACCAGGTTGCATATTGAGTTTTTAAATGTGATGTTATGTTTTCTTGTAGTTTTACTCATTTTGCTATATTTTTCCCAATTACATGTTAATCTGACTTGGGCTGTATTGGGGAGTATTATAGGTAGCTACCATGGCTTGCTTGACACCTCTGGTCTGGAGCACTGAGAGGATAAATGACTTGCTCAAGGTCATACAACCAAAGTGTGCATATCTGTTAGAAAGTAGTATGGAGATCAATTCTCCTCTCAAGTTCAGTTTTCTAGTTTTGGAATAATATGACCTCACTATATAACTTGCAATACTCGGTAAATCTAGCCATGGTTTATGGGATAAGTTCTCCTTTGGGCAGCAATCCTGTGTCATTACCTTCCTCTGAATGGAAAGAAACTATATTTGGGTATCAGCAGACAAAACTCTTTATCACATCTTATAGATACTGTACAAGAAAAGTACGTTTACTTATTTAACACTGCTTCTTCTACATACTACTTCTGCCATCTTAGGGAAGTTACTTAAGGTACCTAGATTCCTTGTATGTAAAATGAGGAAATTAGATTAAATGATGCTGAAAATACCTCTTAGTTCTAGATACTGTGATCCATTTCACTGATTTTATGCTCTGCATAGGTGGTTAGGTGGCACCTAGAAGTAAGCAAAAGCTAAATTCCAATCTGGCCTCAGACATTTAATAGCTGTGTGACCCTGATTGCCTCAGTTTCCTCATCTATAAAATGAGCTGCAGAAGAAAATGGCAAGCCACTGCCATATCTTTACAAAGACAATCCCAAATGGGGTCACAAAGCTTTGGACATCAATGAAATGACTGAAAAGCAACAAATGCTCTGCATATATCCATCTTTATACTCCTTTGCAGGCAGCAACTAACTACTGTGTAAAGATTATTCTACCTGTGAACACCTATAAGTCTTTTTCATTAGGAGGGCAGAATGTTCTACTTTTGGTCTTTGTATCCCCAGTACCTCACACAGTACGTAGAAGTTTAGTAGATGTTTATAAGGTCTAGTCTCCCTGACCATAAGAATAGTTCCATGGTTATAATTTTGCCCTATGCATTTGAGAGTGTTTCTTTCCCTCCTCCTTCCTACTTTACATTCTTCTACTTAACAAAAACTTTGATTTAATTTAGATATTCTACTTCTTTCTGGCTTCATTTGTTTCCATTTTTTCTAGAAACTATTGTTCCTTTCTAATATACTAATATTTATAGAGGTATTTCTCAAATCCCTTCATCTTCTCTACCAGTATTGAGATCAGCTTGTCTTTGTTATGCCTACAATGCAGGTACTGCCTCAGGCAAGAAAATAGATAAATACATCCCCTACAGATCACTGGTAAAGTTTGTGTTCTTTATTTTCATTTCTCCAATCATTAAAGTATATCTATAGTCTCTCTGTCTCATCTATCCCTGTCACTCTGTCTCTCTGTCTGTGTATGTATGTATGTATGTGTCTGTGTGTGTGCATGTGTGTGCATGTTTGTGTGTGTCCTATTGGAATTTGCCATGAAGAATTTCTCTCTCCCTTACACTTTTGGTGAGTGTTAATCCAGTAAATACGTGCTTTAAGATTGCCAACAGTTAAACTGTTCCTATTGACATTCACTCTAAACCAGGAGGGTCCAAAACCTGCCATTGAGTGGAAGTTGGGCAGGGACCCTTTCTTGTTCCATCCTTTGGCTTCAGAGTGCACAGGTTCTAAGGTTGTAGGTGAGACAAGAAAGAAAGAAGGAAGGGAAGGGAAGGGCAGAAAAGTAAAGGGATGGGAGAGGAAGGGAGGGAAAGAAAAGGAGTTACCCATCTGTTACGAGAGGTCTTCCCTGACAGCTCTTTCACCAGGGATGTTAGTTCCCTCCCCAAAATTAGTTTCCGTTTATTGTGTATGTATTTTGAATTTACGTATCTGCATATATGTCTTGTGGTGAGGCAGAGGAAGGCATTTGTCACAGTTCTCCTGAGGAAATAGGTGTGGTGCTGTGTCACTAATTTCCCCAACGTACACGTAGGGCCTGCTACCATATGTCCTTAGGTCTGCATTCATAGAAGGAAAGGGGGCTTTTGAGGGATTAACAATCACGTTAATCATGCACATATATGATTCCTTTAACCAAGTACATATATCATTTACTTAGTTTAGGGGAGTCAGCACCCTTAACTTCAAAGAAAATACAGAGAATTCAAAGATCAAGACACATGACTTCCTCTGCCTGACTGTCAACAGACAGGTCCAACTGCCGGACCATAGTTACCAGAGAGGGAAGCACTGACATCTGGGTTTTCCAAGCTAGGGGGCTCCTTGGTGACTTCCCAGAGTTCTTCTCTGGCCAAACAAACACTTCCAGTAAACCTCAAGGTAACATCTCCACTCTGAGTGTTTATACATTTTCTAGAGCCAGAAGACATCCCAATTTTTAAGAACGAGTGCCTCATTAACAAAAGGCTTGGACCTTCCCACAAATCTGCCCTAATCAAACTCCCTTTAATGGGTAGGCCCATAAATGGGTGGGAAAGCTCTTTAATCACATTAAAATAGTTAACAATACAAATACATATACTGTTTCTAGTTAAAGAAACTCTTGTTTTTGTACTTTACTCCTAGTAAATACTCTTTATTGATAAAGGCAAAATGCAATCAGAAGCACTTGATTATACTAAAACAAAAAGCAAAAGATCCTATTTTACTTGACATCACAGATGCTCGCTAAGAACACCCACACTGATACAGAAGCAGGAGTGAGTTACATCGTTCTGTCTCTCCTGTTAGGGTTAGGATTAGTTCAGATATCTCAGTGTTACATTATTTCTCTACATTCCCTCCTTACGCAAATGACACAGTCGTAGTAGTAGCAATACTTGTGACCAGGACCTGATCGATAGGGTCAGAACAGTTTGTCACATCCCCACTCTTCTAGTCCGCATCCCCTCCACCTCCAAAGATAGATATATTTTTTTCATCCAATATTTTTGCCCTTGTGTCTCTAGTGGCTAGTAGTCAGCGCCTAAATAGGCGCTGGCTGAACTGACTGATTAATGATTGATGAAATCTTTCTCAGGGACTTCACCCCTCCTCAACCAATAACAGCTAGCACTTATATTATGTCTTACGGTATGCAGATCACTCAATATATAATCTGATAACTTTCAGAGTTAAGGTCTATTATTATTCCTATTTAACGGATAAGGAAACTAAGGTAGAAGAAGTTATTTAATAGAAGAGGAAACTGAGACAGAACTAAAATGACATTCTCTGGTTTTTACAGCTAATGAACAAGAATTTGAATTCAGTCTCCAAGTCCATTTCCAAGTCCTCTCTATTTACTGTGATACCACAACAAGTGGAAATACCTTAAACCCTTCCCTACCTGGCTAACAGTCCATGTCCAACCTCACAGTTAACACTCTCCCCTATCTCCCACTACATTGATTGTGTATAGGCTTTGGAAGAATGAAAGGTAAGGAAATGAAACATTTCCCCAAAATGTTTGGTAGCCCATGAACTAGATTTTCACTATCAACAGGAAACAATGGGCTATTGAATAAAGTGATAATTAATAATAATTGTCAGTTATTTTGAGAAAATAATGTATCCTATCTGATTATTTGCGAATGCTTATCCTGTTGTAATTATGAGCTCTTCACTATAATAACTGTCCCAGGGCTTCTGCTGAGCTGTCCACATCTTTAATCTATTAAAAACCAACCAGACCATAAAATAGCATTTTTGTTTATGTTTGTTTGCATATGCACAGAGATTTCTTTCATCTCTGACTTCCTGTGCTTTATAAATTTCCCCCTCATTACTCTCTCTATCAGCAAATATCCTGAAGGAAAATTTAGAAATATATCACGTTTAAGAAACTGGAATTTTTCAATTTTATTCCAGGTCTTGTGCTTGAGATTAATAGCACCTTCCTACATTAAGGCTTCAACCCTTCATTGGTTCAGATCATGCAATAATATATAATGCTAATCTGACCCCAAGAGTCACTAAAGCATAACTTTGCAATGAGAAAAGAGTTTATTAATTTAAAATAACTAGATTCTAGCATCATGATTCAGCATTTTTATCTACCTGTGGTGATAGTATTGAATTTTAATCATTCTAAGAAGTGCTGGAACAACTGACTATAATAGTTGATAGGGAACTTAGATATTATTCTTGTCTTATGCCCTTTACTTTAACAATGTATTAATAGAGATTCCATAATTTGTTGCTGCTTCCTATGATCTTCTCCTTTCTATTGATTCTCTCTTAATGTTATAATTCAACTATTGTCTTTATGTAGATGACCCTCAGATCTTCACATCCAGACCCTATCCCTCTTTCAAGCTTCAGGCTAACATCTCCTGTTGCCTGCTGAGCCTCTCCATGTTTCAGAGAGGTTTCAAAATAATTTTCATTATGTTCCCCCCTGTGCCCACACTTCATCCTAATTTTACTATATCTGTTGAAGGTGCTATTATTTTTCTTATCAGTCAGTTATTACTTGGAATTTTCATTCATATATCTACCAATATTTGTATTTGTCTATCCATTATTTAATTTATTTGTTCATTCATTCATTCATCCATTCTAAATACTAACGTATTAAATTGTTTATCTTATTTATTTATTTAGTTCACTTATTTCCCTATCTAGCTATTTGTTTCTTATTCTCAACATCAGAACAAAAGCTTTAATTCAATACCTATCAATTTAAAAGTAGGCAACTTCATTACTACATTGGTCAGAATATACTGTGTGTCCAAAACCTTGAGGAATATGAAGCTTCTTTTTAAAAATGTCCTGGAGACAAAGGTTGGATCTGATCAAATGCCTTTTGTCAGTTATTGGGAAGTATACCATGGCACAGGCCTATTCAATTCCTGGCTCCTAAAGCATTCATTATGCTGTCTATTCTACTGGTTCCTCCATTCAGTCCAAGCATCTCTTCACTGTTACATGTCTGGTTCATGATTTTCCTCTGATATTACCCAATATATGCTACATCTTAGAGAAGGGGAAAAAGATCTATCTAGAGAAATACTTGTCTCTTCAATGCCTCCTTAATTTTATTTGTGTGGGTATATTTTATCATTTCCATGATTATCAAACATGATCTTCACATTTAAAGAAAAGGAAATTGAGGCTAATGACCAGTTGTTACTATTTGTCTCTCATATAGAGCTTGGCTATAACTCTAAACCTAAAAGTTTACATTTCAATTTCATCCAAGAGAATGCCAATAACAAGATAACATGACAAAACTTAGGGGATGCAGCAAAAGCAGTTCTTAGGGAAAGTTTTGTATCTCTAAATGCTCACATGAATTAAATAAAGAAAGAAGATTAATGAATTGGGCATGCAACTAAAAAGGCTAGAAAAATAACAAATTAAAAATCTGCAATTATATATCAAATTACAAATACTGAAAAGCAAAGGAGAAATGAATAACATTGAAATTAAGAAGACTATTCAACTAATGAATAATAAGAGAGGGTTTTATGAAAAAAATGAAATAGATAAACTTTTGGTTAATTTGAATAAAAAAAGAAAGAAGAAAACCAAATTACCAGTATGAAAAATGAAAAGGGTGAATTCATTACCAATGAAGATAATAATTATTGAAAACAATAATTAGGAACTATTGTGCCCAAGTGTTAAAACACCAAATCATAGTAGCACAACTGAAGACTGCTGCTGTGAATACTTTCAGGGGTGTAATTTTATAGTACAATGAACTCTCTATTTATTCAACAATAAACTAAACTTTTTTCAATAAAGTAAAACATAACATTCATAGCAACATCCTTAAGCAAAACAGATTATCTAATAAATATATTTATCTCATAACACTCATTATGGCATAAGGCACACAACATATATTATTGCATTCTCAAAGTAAAGGGGTCCCAGCCTCAGATCTTCTCTAGCATGATATATCCTTAAGGGGTAGCAGAAAACACCACACCATTCACCCCAGGTCACTGTAAGAACAATCTCCTTAATCATTACACATTGTCCAAGTAAAGTCCTCTCTCATCTTGACTTGAGGCTGACTTCCAAATCCCATGGATCCTCCTCCATGAGCTGACCACTCCCAGCTCTTGCCTGGGTTCACTCGCAGGCAGTTTTCTGCTCCTGTTCCTTGTCTCAGCTCAAAGGGATTGTTTCACTCCAAACTCTTTCTGCTTATGTCTGATTGCAGATTCTAGGGTCCCTTGCTAGCAGCTTCTGTTTTTAGAACACAAAGCTTAGCAGGGCTATAACAATATTTATACACATTACTATCACCATCATCTAAATTGACTCATAAAGACCAACAGAGAGGACTTCTGTCTGAGATATCAACACAGATCAACAGACAGGATTTCTGTCTAGATAATTAACCCAGATCAATAGACAGGGCTCCTGATATCACAAACATTCTTCCCGTTAATCTTTCCATTAGCAACTTCCCCCCTTACTCATTTCTCTCTCTCATATCTGCTCAACTGAGACTCAATCAAAGGTGCTTGAATGGATAAAACTCAATCCAGAAAAATGGCAAAACAGTGCCTACTTTGCTTGCTATTACAACTGTATGCCAATAAATTTGATTTAGTGAAATGCATGGATATTTAAAAAATAACACAAATTGCCCAAATTAACAGAAGAGGAGGTGAAATATTTAAATAACATCATCTCAGAAAAAGAAGTTAAGCAAGTCATCAATTAACTCCCTAGGAAAAAATCTCCAGGCAATTAGGATTTGCAAGTGAATTCTATCAAACATTTAAAGAACAATTAATACCAACACCACATAGACTATTTGGGAAAATAAATGAAGAAGGAATCTTACCAAATTCTTTTTATGATACAAATATTTTACTGATGCTCAAACTAGGAAGAGTCAAAAGAGAAAAATAAAATTATACACCAATTTCTCTAATTAATATGGATTCAAAAGTTTTAAATGAAATATTAGAAAAATTTTTGCAACAAATTATCATGGGATTAGTAATAATATACTCTGACCAAGCAGAAATAATCCAGGAATGCAGGGATGGTTCAATATTAGGAAAACTATCAGAGCCCATATCAACAATACTAATAGAAACCATATGATTATCTCAATAGATGCAGAAAAAGCATTTGATAATATACAATGTCCATTCCTATTAAAAACACTAGAGAGTACAGGAATAAATTGAATCTTCCTTAAAATGATAAGTAGCATCTACCTAAATCCATCAACAAGCATTATATGTAATGGATATAAAGCAAAAGCATTTCACATAAGAATGGGGGTGAATAAGGATGTCCATTATCACCACTGTTATTCAATATGGTACTAGAAACATTAGGTTTAGCAATAACACAAGAAAAAGAAATTGAAGGAATTAGAATAGCCAAAAAAGAAACACAGCTATCATTCCTTGCAGATGATATAATCATATACTTAAAGAATCCAAGAGAATCAAGTAAAAACTACTTGAAATAATAAACAACTTTGGGGGTGGAAGGGAGCCAAGATGGTGGAGTAGAAGCACTACCTGCTCAAGCTGTCCCCCCCAAACCCATAGAACACCTGTAAAAATGACTCTAACCAAATTCCAGAGCAGCAGAAGCCACAAAATGACAGAGTGAAACAGATTTCCCACCCAAGACAGCCTAGAAGACCCACAGGAAAGCTCTGTTACACTGGAGTTGGAGTGGAGTATATTCCAGCATGGGCTGCATGGTGCAGACAGGACTGGAGCAGGATCCAGGTCATGAATCTTTGGTAGCTGCTGCAGTTTCCAGATTTCTCCACCCACAAACACCAAATACAGCTTCAAAGTTCAGTGAAAAACTCTTTCACCTGGGTGAGAGGGGATCTTGGTCAGACCCCATCCTAGGCCCCAGGGTGGTGGTAGCAGCTTGTATTTCTGGAGCTCTTCACATACAGATTCCATGGGGGAATTGAAAGGCTCATCTGTGTCTCAGTCCTGAGTGGCAGTCTTGGGGTGAGGAGAAGCACTGGCATGGTAAAGCTGGTGATGGCTGTTGAGAGGGAATCTTACTCCAGTTCCAGTGCAGAAAAGAGTGCTTTTGGTTTCTCACAGACCAGAGCACAGGCTAGGAAAGGACAAAACATCTCTTCTTGATTATGCCACTTTGGAGGAACTAAAAATTTACAGGTCCCTAAACTGTACCGGTTATAGAGAACAGCTGCACAAAACATCTGAAGCCTAGAGTAGTATACCATCCACCTGACAAAGGACTTAAAAATCATGTAATTGGTTAGAATATCCCCCAAAAGAGGAGAAATAAGTCTATAGAAGGTTACTTTCTCGGTGAAAAGTTATTTTCTTCCATCTTTTATGACGAGAAATAGAAAAGTATACAATCAGAGGAAGACCAAAGTATATTACTGGAGGAAGACAGCAAGGTCAAGACTCCTACATCCAAAGCCTCCAAAAAATATGTGATGGTCTTAGGCCATGGAAGAGCTCAACAAGGATTTTGAAAATCAAGTAAGACAGGTGGAGGAAAAATTGGGAAGAGAAATGAGAGAGATACAAGAAAATCATGAAAAACAAATCAACAGCTTGCTAAAGGAGACCCAAAAAATGTTAAAGAAAATAACACCTTTAAAAACAGACTAAGCCAAATGGCAAATGAGGTTCAAAATCCAATGAGAAGGAGAAATTTAAAAAACATAGTTGGTCAAATGGAAGAGGAGTTCCAAAAGCTCACTGAAGAAAATATTACCTTAGAAATTAGAATAGAGCAGATGGAACCTGATGACTTTATGAGAAAGCAAGAAATTATATAACAAAACCAAAAGAATGAAAAATATAGAAGACATTGTAAAATATCTCATTGGAAAAACAACTGTCCTGGAAAAGAGAGCCAGGCGAGACAGTTTAAAAATTATTGGTCTACCTGAAAACCATGATCAAAAAAGAGCCTAGACATCATCTTCCAAGAAATTATCAAGGAAACCTGTCCTGATATTCTAGAATCAGAGGGCAAAATAGACGTGGAAAGAATTCACTAATCACCTCCTGAAAGAGACTCTAAAAGGAAAACTCCTAGGAATATTGTAGACAAACTCCAGAGTACCCAAGTCAAGGAGAAAAATATTACAAGCAGCCAGAAAGAAACAATCCAAGTATTGTGAAAATACAATCAGGATAACACAGGATTTAGTAGCTTCTACATTAAGGGATTGAAAGGCTTAGAATATGATATTCCAGAGTTCAAAGGAGCTAAAATTACAACCAAGAAAAACAGTACAATACTTCAGGGAAAAAAATGGAATTTCAATGAAATAGAGAACTTCCAAGCATTCTTATTGTAAAGACCAGAGTTGAACAGAAAATTTGACTTTCAAATACAAGAATCAAAAGAAATACAAAGCAGTAAACAGGAAAGAGAAGAAAAAAGGCACTTATTAGAGTTGAACTGTTTGCATTCCTACATGGAAAGATGATATATGTAGCTCATGAAACCTTTTTCAGTATATATAAAGATATATGTATATGTATTCACACACACATACACACATGTATGATGTATGTGTGTATGGGTATGTATATATTATATATGTGCATGTGTTTATATATGCACATATATGTATATATGTACGTATATATACATAGAGAACATAGGGTGAGCTGAATATGAAGGGAGAAAACCTAAAAAAATTTACTGTTGAATGGAATGTACTAGGAGTAAGAGAAAGAGAGAGGTGGGATGTAGCAAATCATCTTACATAAAAACAAGGCAAGAAAGAACTTTTACAGTGGATGGTTACAGGGGGAGATGAAAGGGAATAAGTGAACATTACTGTCATGGGATTTGGCTTAAGGAGGGAATAACATGCACTCAATTGGATATGACAATCTATTTTGGCCTTCAGGAAGTTGGGGAAAAGGGAGTTGGAGAGGGAAGACAGCAGAAGGTACAGAAAATTGGGGAAAGGAATAATTAGAAGCAAACACTATTGTGGGAGAACAGGTCAAGGGAGAGAATGGAATAAATAGAAGGCTGGATAGAGCAGAGGGAAATGTGGTTAGTCATTTGCAACATAATTATTATGGAAGTGTTTTGTATGGCTACACATCTATATCTTATACTGAATTGTCTGCTTTCTCAATGAGGGTTTGTGGGGAGGTAGGAAGGGAGAGAATATGAAACTCCAAACTTTAATAATGAATGTTAAAAATTGTTTTTGCATGCAACTGGAAAATAAGAGGTACAGGCAATGGGGTATAGAAATTCATTTTGCCCTACAGGAAAATAGAGGGGAATGTGATGGAAGAAGGAGGGGTAATAGAAGGGAGAGTTGACTGAAGAAATGGGAGGATGGGGTACATGCTGTCCTGGAGTGGGGAATGGGGAGAGATGGGGAGAAAATTTTGAGTTCAAATTCTTGTGTAAGTGAATGTTGAGAACTGAAAATTATATATTATATATTAAAAATGTATTTTAAAGAAATAAATATATTTATATTTTATGTATTATATATTTATATGATGTGCGTTGTATAAATGCATATATATAATATATTTATAAAAATAAATATTGAAAGATAAAAGAAATAATAAACAACTTTAGCTAATTTGCAAGATACAAAATAAATCCACATAAATCATCTGCATTTCTTTATATTACCAACAAAGCCCAACAGTAAGAGATAGAAAGAGAAATCCCATTTAAATTTACTGTAGACACTATAAAATATTTGAGAGTCTAACTGCCAAAACCAACCCAGTAATTATGTGAACACAATTACAAAACATTTTTTATACAAATAACCAGATCTAAGTGATTGGAAAAATATCAGTTGCTTATGGGTAGGCCAAGCTAATATAATAAAATGATAATTCTACCTAAATTATTTTAGTCATTCAGTGCCATACAAATAAACTATCAAAATTATTTTATACAGCAAGGAAAAGTAATACCAAAATTCATCTGGGAAAACAAAAGGTCCAGAATATCAAGGGAATTAATGAAAAGACATTTTAGGGAAGGTGATATAGCCATACTAGATCTTATATTCCAATATAAAGTAGCAGTCATCAAAACTACTTGGTACTGGCTAAGAAACAGAGTAATGGATTAGTGGAACAGGTTAGGTACACAAGACACAGTTGTCTATGACTATAGTAATCTACTGCTTGATAAACTGAAAGACCCCAATTTCAGAGATAAGAGCTCATTTGATAAACTGCTGGGAAAATTGGCAAAAGTGTGGCAGAACCTAGGCATAGTCTAATATCTTACACCATATACCAAAAGAAAGTCAAAATGGGTACATGACTTAGATGTAAAGACTGATATTATAAATAACTTGGGAGAGAAAGGAACAATTTACCTGTCAAATTTATAAAGTACAGAAGAACTGATGATCAAACAAGAAATGGAGAACATTATGAAATGCTAAATGGATAATTTTGATTACATTAAATTGAAAAAATTGTGCATAAAGCAAATGCAATCAAAATTAGAAGGGAAGCAGGAAATTGGGAAAGAATTTTTACCACCAGTATCTCTGACAAAGGTCTCTTTTCTAAAATATATAGAGAATTCAGTCAAATCTACAAAACCACAAATCATTCCCCAATTTATACGTGGTCAAAGATATGAATACACAGTTTTCATATGAAGAAATTAAAGTTATCTTTAGTAATATGAAAAAATGCTCTAAATCACTAGTGACTAGAGAAATGCAAATCAAAACAACTCTCAGAACAGCTAATATGAAAAAACAGGAAAATGATAAATGCTGGAGAAGATGTGGGGAAATTGGAACACTAATGCATTGTTGGTGAACTTGTGAACTGATCCAGCCATTCTGGAAAGCAATTTGGAACTATGCACAAAAGGCTACAAAACTGTACATACACTTTGACCAAGCTATACCACTTTTAGGTCTGTATCCCAAAGAAACCATAAATATGAAAAAATGACCCACATGTACAAAAATATTCATAGAAGCTCTTTTTGTGGTGATCAAGAATTGGAAAATGAGGGAGCATCCTTCAATTGAGGAGCGGTTGAACAAGTTGTGATATATCAATGTAATGAAATATTATCATACAATAAGAAATGATGAGCATGTGGACTTCAAAAAAACCTGGAATGGCTTACATGAATGAATGTTGTGTGACATGAGAAGAACCAGGAAAACATGGTATACAGTATTAGCCATATTATATGACTAACTTTGATATGCTTATCTCTGCTTTGCAATGCATGGATAAAAGGCAACTCCAAAAGACTCATGACAGATAATACTGTCCACATTCAGAAAAAGAACTATGGAATCTGAATGCAGATGTAAGCACATTATTTCCTCCTCTCTTTTTTGTTTCTTCTTTCTCATATTTTCTCCCATTGGTTCCAATTCTTCTGTACAACATGACTAATGTGAAAATAAATTTAATATAAATGTGCATGTTGAGCTTCTATCAATTTACATGCCATCTTTGGATGAAGAAGGAGAGAGATGGGGAGAAAATTTGGAACTCAAGATCTTATCAAAGTGTTGAAAACTAAAAATAAATTAATTAAATGTTTATATTTCAATGCTTTCCTATCCCCATTGAAGGCAAAATCAAGCTCTAGATAGTTCTCTTGTATTCTATACACCATAAATTTTGTATTGAAATAAAAAAATACAATACTTAGCATTAAGTAACCTCAGAAGTGAGATAATTGAAAGACGTAATTCAGTCAAAATATTAGTGAATGATATGTTTTGGTCACATCATTATACATTTTTTTCTTTTTCACTGAAGATTCCATTTTGCTCCCACTATCTAGGAAATAGATAATACTTATTTCAGTACCCAAATCCTTGCCTTCTGTGGACTTTATTCAGTTCTAAACTGATTTCCTCTCACCCTGTCATTATTGAAGGCACTTAACAAACTCTGAAATTTCAGTGTAAAATTCTGTGGGTGCCATGGAAATCAACAGCATAATTCTTGAAATAGCAGAGTGTAATTGACAGGACCAATATATCCATAAATACTGGGGTCACCATTTTGAAACTTCCTGTTGCCTACAGGATTATACCTAACTCCTTACCACAGTACACATGACACAATAATATTTCCCTGTAATAACCAGCTGATGTTATGTCCTCATACCCTCTAGCATAAGCACTCCATTGCAGCTTTGCACCTCTCCATTCTGACCCTATTATGGGAAACACATACAACAATAATCACCTCTCACCTGTCTTTCCAAAATATCAGTAAATGGCACTTAGTGTAACTAATTCACCAAAGAGTTTCCATATCCATGTACTCTGGAGTGTTAGCCTACATTAAAAAGAACTCTGTCCTTTTTCTTTGCCTTTTTTCCTGCCTCTTATGCAAGTACACCCACACATATATAGATAGATAGATATAGATACTTATATCTATATCTATCTATCTATCTATCTATCTATCTATCTATCTATCTATCTATCTATCTGTATGTATGTATGTCTTTTTCATCCTTTTTTTTGTGTCATATACTGGAAATTGGAGTGAAATGTTAAAGATGAAAATCTTGGAAGTTTAAAGGCATATTTTATATGAAATAAACAAGAGAATTGGTCTTGCAATAGAGCAAATGAATGCAAAGAATAACTGACTGTTTAGAGCTTTTACTCTTAATTTCTGATAGGAAATCCAGCAAACTTACCTTAATGGACAACCTCTTAATAGGCAATTTTCAAGTTTATATTCACTACAGATTTTTTTCTCCTATCATTATAACTTGCTTTTTCACTGGAAAGAACAGAATAAATGATTCTGTATTTAGTAATTAAACAAGAATTGATTGTTTTATCTTTTTTTAAGCTGAAGAATACAAGAGAAAGTAGTGTTCCTTAAAATACTATCATACAGATAAAATCTGATGGCCAATTATTCCTTCTGTTGAGATTAATATGAGTATAAAATATTTATATGCATTACATAATTAAAGAATCTCTGTATTATAAGGGTGCAAGTTATCTAGTCTGACTTGTAGCTGATGAAGAAACCCCTTGATCGCATCTAGCAAAACCTGTCTAGCCCTTATCTGAAGACTTCCATTGAATGGAGATGACTTATTACCCATCAAGGTAGTCCAAAACAGTTTTGGATAGATAACTGTGGGAAGTTTTCTCCCCCTGCACCCTCTTCTTCAGTTTGATCCTCTGTAATCCTGATTTTAGTTCTGCAGTGTTTGAGTTCTTTCTTCCTGGCTACTTGCAGTATTTTCTGTTTGAACTGGGACCTCTGGAATCTGTCTGTAATATTCCTGTGAGTTTTTATTTTGGGATCTCTTTCAGGTGTTGGTTAGTGGATTCTGTCAGTTTCTGTTTTACCCTCTAGTGGTATGATATCAGGACATTGTTTCTTTGATAATTTCTTGAAAAGGGAGTTTCTCCCTCCCCCCCTCCCCTTGCTTTTGTTGAATGCAATAATTCTTAAATTATCTGTTCTAGATCTATTTTCCCAGTCAGTGTATTCCTAATGAGATATTTCACATTTTCTTCTATTTATTTTTATTCTTTTGATTTTGTTTTATTGCCTCTTGATTTTTCATGGAGTCATTAGCTCTCATTTGCCTAATTCTAACTTTTAAGCAATTATTTTCTTTAGCAAATTTTTATACCTTTTCCATTTTACCAATTCTACTTTTTAAAAATGTTTTCTTCAGTGAATTTTTATAATTTTCCTACATCTTCTGTGCTTTTTCTACCAAGTTGTTGATTTTTCATAATTCTCTGGCAGCATTTTCGTAACTTCTCCCATTTTTTCTTCTACCTTTTTTATTTGATATTTAAAATCCTTTTTGAGTTCTTCCAAGAGGACTTTTTCAGTTGGAGAACAATTCATATTTATCTTTAAGGCTTTGCATGTAGGTATTTTGACAATTGTTTTCCTCTTCGTGTGTGTTTTGACCTTCCCTGTCACCATAATAATTTTCTATAGTGACGGCTTTTGCCCCCCTCATATTCTGGCCTATTTCATGGCTTAGTTTATGGTAAAACTGGACTCTGCTCCTGGGGTGAAGGGGGCCCTTTGCCAAGGTTCTTGCATTAGAGGTGCAAGGCCTTATTTGGGACCTGTTTCAGGGGCTCAGGAACTTTCTGCTGGTCTGTCCTAGAACTTGAGACCTCACTGCTAGTTGTCTGGGACTCTATTGTACTACACTCCCCTTCATCCCATTGAGGTAGACTTTTCCTGTTGTCCTTCTAAATGTCTTGGACTGAAAAATTATTTTACCCTCTCTTTCTGTTAGCTCAACCACTCCAAAATAAATTTTGAGACATGATTTTATACTTGTTTTGTGAAGAAATTGGGATAGTTCACTTTAAGTCTGCTTTACTCTGCTATTTGGACTCTGTATTTGCTATCAAGGTTTAAGAAAAAAAATGTAATCTATTTCTAGCAAAATTAGAAGATTTACTAAATTTTCTTTAGTTTGAGAATAGTAATTGCTAGATTTATTTGGCATGTTGGAGAAATGCTTTCTATGTCAGTGATCATAAATGAAAATCAAAGATGTTTTTATTTTCTTTTGAGCATTAAAGTCTTTTTTACAATAACAATAGTATTGGACTTATTTCTCAAATATGTTATACACTACTGATCAAAAGTATATAATATGTAGAGACTGGGTCTGCCTTTTTCAAAGGAGAGAGTAAATGAGAATACTTCCCAAGGCTGTGATGCCATACCAGCCCATCTTCTTTATGTGCACAATGCTACTAAACCTATAATAAGCATTTTGATGACATGGCAAAATATGTGAAGTATATGTTGGAATATAAGCAATATCCCTTACATAAAATTCACCTCTATGATAAATATACTGAGACTATGGTGTTTTCTAGTTTTCATATCTGCTATGTGTAGATGGTTTTTCTCCTCCATATTTATGTGGTTTCATTATACCTCTGTCTGTGAGATTTCATATTCTTCAAATTTATTGCATCTAGTTTGCTTCTTTACTTCCAAATTACTGCTCTATTCCAGGTGTCTAAGGTTATAGGAAATTTAGCATCTCAATAACTGAGTTTTTATTATTATTATTATTATTAAGATGGGGGTTGATTGACTCAATCAATCAAATCATCCCAATCCACTTAAAGTGACAAAATTCTAAGCCCTGATATATCTATCAGGTCATGAAAATCAATCTTTCAGTGACATGAACTCGATGTGAACAAAACTTAAATAGTAATGAATAGATTATTGGCTATAGAGGAATCTATGAAGTTCCTGGTCAATGTAATGGTTTCTAAGGCATAAAATAAGGTGAAATGATGCCAAACAAAATATTTTCTGATTGAGGAAATTTGGTCTTATCTGGTATAATTATGATTTGATCATGGAGAAGCAGCTAGATGACAATTGATAGTGACCTGGAGTCAAGATCTGAGTTCAAATTTGGCCTCAGATGCTTACTAACCATATGATCCTTGATAAGTTATTTAAACTCTTGTTGCTTCAGGTTCCTCAGCTGCAAAATGGGGATAATAATAGCACCTAACTTGCAGGGCTATTATCAGGATTAAATGAAAAAATATAAAATGCCTATCATTATGCTTGGCACATAGTAGCAATATGTAAATGCAATTTTCCTTCCCTTCCCTTCCCTCTTCTGCCTTCTCTTGAAATGAATCATTTGCAAATTAGAAAACCAGTTTCGAAGCCAGTGATTTAAACATCTCATATTATATGGTGGAATCTTTAAGTCATGCCCCTGAGTAGGCATGCTTGGGGGCAAGGAAATAAGCAGGAGCACTGGCTTAATAATTGTTCTCATTTTCCTTGCTGCTCACTCTTCAAACACCTACCAACCTTAGCATCTGGAACACTAGAAGATTTGAACTTTTTCATTATTACCTTAGAAGTTTCTCAAGGATACTAAGGACTGATAGCAGTGTATGCATAAAGAATCAAGGACAGATCAAATCAACTGAGCAAAAAAAAAACAAAAAAAAAAACAACAACCAAAAAGGAGATTTAATATCCCCCTGTAACCTGATAGAAAAGCTACAACTTACCTAAGGGAACAACTTGAGAATTTTAGTAAATAAGATGTCAAATGTCCTTTCTGTATATGTATTAGTGGAAGACTGGAGCACATTGTTCTGGAAAGGAGGGTGTTGTGCCAACTTTTTTTTTACCGTAATACTTTAGTAAATACCCCTTTCTGAAAGCTATTAAGTCTGACTGAATAATTGATATCAAATGAAAATCATTAGAGGAAGCACATCAGAGGGTGATAATAGAAAGATATTCCTGGTTTGTTGTTGTTGTTGTTGTTGTTGTTTTACAAAATATATAGAAAGTAAGCATAAAAATAGATGCAAGATAATTTTTGGAGGGAAATAATAGTATTTATGAAAATTAGTTAGTTAGCTTTGAACATTTCCTATTACTTATTTGATTCTTTAATACAACTGAAAGCTATCTGTCTGCATGCTGTCAAAATTGCCTGTTATTTCTTCAGATGACATAATGCATGCCAATTTTGCAAGCCTACGTAATACAGCAAAACTAGGGAAACATTCCTGGGACCTCACTCTAAATTTATCTAAACGTCTTTTAGTCCCCATCATTTAATGAATTATAAATTTACTTAA
Organism: Notamacropus eugenii; assembly: GCF_028372415.1. Lineage (NCBI taxonomy): Eukaryota > Metazoa > Chordata > Mammalia > Diprotodontia > Macropodidae > Notamacropus > Notamacropus eugenii. The sequence goes on along the minus strand of NC_092875.1, from coordinate 227,006,306 downwards.
TTGTATTTCTACCTAATCTGTTGTCCCTCCATGTTTTCATAGGACATTGTAAGAAGTTTTTAAAGACACAGGTAACAGAAGAGGTGGAGCCAAGACAGGGGAGTGAAAGAAGGGACCCCACTTTAGCTCCCCCACAAATTCCTTCAGATTTCTCTAACAGGTGAATCTGAGCAGATTGTGGAGTGGCAGAATCCACAAAGAGACAGAGAACGACAGATTTCCAGCATTTTTTTTCTTTTCCACAGAGAAATGGTGCTCCATGGGAGGCCTGCTAATGGGTGGGGAAGATCTTATATCCCATTTACCTTACAAATACAAATATGATACTGATACATAAGCCAGGAAGAGCCAAAAAAGAGAAAATAATGAACTGATTTCCATAACGAGTATGGATGCAAAAATTTTAAATAAAATATTAGCAAAAGCATTACAGCAACTTATCATGGAAAATAATATACTGTAATCATGTAGAATTTATGCCAGGACTGCAGGGTTGGTTCAAAATTAGGAAAGCTATCAACAGAATTGATCATATGAAGAAAACTACTAACAGAAATCATATGATTATTTCAATAGATTCAGAAAAAGCTTTGACAAAATGCAACACAGATTCCTATTGAAAACATCAGAGAACATAGGAATTAATGAAGCCTTACTTACAATGATAAGTATCATCTACCTAAAACATTCAACGAGCATTATATGTAATGGGGATGAACTAGATGCATTTGTAATAAGACCGAAGTGAAATGAGGATACCCATTTTTACCACTGTTATTCACTATGGTACTAGAAATGTTAGCTATTGCAATAAGAGAAGAAAAAGATATTGAAGAAAGTAGAAAAGCCAAAGAAGAAATTAAGTTATTGCTCTTTGCAGATGATATGATGGTATACTTAGAGAATCAAGTGAAAAAAAAAAACCTACTTGAAATAATAAACGCATATGGTAAAGTTGCAGTATATAAAATAAATCCCCATAAATCATTGGCATTCCTATATATTACTAAAAAAGCTCAACAGCAAGAGATAGAAAGAGAAATTCCATTCAAAGTGACTGTAGACATTACAAAATATTTGGGAGTCTATCTGCTAAAATAAAACCAGGAACTATATGAACTCATTTACAAATCACTTTTTGCACAAATAAAGTCAGATGTAAATAACTGGAAAAACTTCAGTTGCTAGTGAGCAGGCTGAGCTAATATAATAATAATGACAATGCTACCTAAATTAATTTACTTATTCAGTGCCATTCCAATCAAACTTCTAGAAAATTATTTTTCATAGTTATAAAAAATAGTAAAAAAAAAATCATCTAGAAAAACCAAAGGTCCAGAAGATCAAGAGAATTACTGAAGAGAAATGCTGGGGAAGGCAGCCTAGCCTTAACAGATCTTACATTGTATTATAAAGCACAATCATAAAAACTATTTGATATTGGCTACAAAATAGAGGGGTAAATCAGTGGAACAGGTTAGGTACACAAGAAACAGTAGTCAATGATTATAGCAATCTACTGTTTGATAAACCCAAAGACTCCAGTTTCTGAGATAAGAACTCACTATTTGATAAAAACTGTTGGAAAAACTGGAAAATAGCATGGCAGAAACTGGGTGTAGAGTATCATCTGACATTGTATACCAAAATAAAGACAAAATGGCTACACAATTTAGATATAAAGGCTAATACTATGAGTTTACTATAAGTAATAATATAAAGAGAAAGGAATCATTTGCCTGTCAGATCTATGGAGAATGGAGAAATTTATGAGCAAACACGAGATAGAGAACATAACGAAATTCAAAAGGGATAATTTTGATCAGATTAAATTGAAAAGTTTTTGCACAATCAAAGACAATGCAACCATGATTAGGAGGGAAGCAGAAAACTGAGAAAGAATTATTACAACCAGTGTTTCTGATAAAGGTCTCATTTTTAAAACATAGAGAGCACTGAGTCAAATTTACAAGGATACAAGTCATTCCCCAGTTGATAAGTGGTCAATGGATGTGAACAGGCATTTTTGAGAAGAAGATATTAAAACTATGTATAGTCTTATGAAAACATCCTCTAAATAATTAGAAAGATGAAGATCAAAATAGCTCTGAGGTACAACATTACACCTATCAGATTGGCTAACATGTCAAAAAAGGAAAATGATTAATGTTGGAGAAGATGTGGGGAACTTGAAGCACTAATTCATTATTGATGGAGCTGTGACAAATTTGGAACTATGCCCAATTGACTATAAAAATGTGCATACCCTTTGATCCACTAATGCCACTTCTAGAGCTGTATCCCAAAGAGATTACAAAAATGGGAAAAGGACCCACATGTACAAAAATATATTTATAGCAGCCCTTATTGCTGTGGCCAAGAACTGGAAATTGAAGGCATGCCTATCAACTGGAGAATGGCTGAATACGTTGTGGTATATGAATGTAATGGAATACTTATTTTCTGTAAGAAATGATGAACAGGCAGACATCAGAAAAATCTGGAAAGACTTATATGAACTGATGCTGAGTGAAGTGAGCAGAACCAGGAGAACATTGTTTACAGAAACAGCCACAGTTTGTGATGATAGATTTTGAGAGACTTAGTGCTTCTCAGCAATGCAAGGACCTAAAACAATTCCAAAGGACTTATGGTGGAAAAATTTCCAGAGAAAAAACTGTGGAGTTAGAATGCAAAGCAAAGCATACTATTTTCTTTTTTACATTGGTGTTTCAATTAAGTTTCTTTTCTTACAAAAAACTCTGTGAAACAGTAAAAATAACTTAATAAATGTCTACTGAAGTAAACTAGATTTTAGAAATTTAATACTTTTCAAGTTAGATTAGCATTTGAAAAATCCCAAATATTTGCAGGTGGATTTTTTTCAATTTAGCAATACAAGCTAAAAGTAGGTTAACTTTTCTAACATGAAAACCTAAAGGAAAGGAGCAACAAATTGGAGAATGCATGAATTGAATTTGTTACTATATTTTGAAGGCATACAATGATTCCTCTAGGGAGCTAAACATGTCTCAATATGTTTATTCTGAAATAGAAGCTATAGAAAAAGCCAGCATTGTCAGACTGCAATAAACAAATAGAGGATGAACAGATTGTTCAACATCTGAAGGAATAAGCTCAGGAAGAGACATTTGTGAAAGGAGTACAGATTCATAATCTATAACTTGGTTGGGAGGAAATACAAATCCTCTGGCACTAAGGAAAAGTATTTCATCACTGTAACTAATATGTTTAGTCTTGTATACAATGGCATGAATGTTAACTCTAGGAAGACCCAATTTGTACTCTTGTTCATTGGTTTAATTTGCTATTTCCAATAGACAATAGTAGAAAAGATTAAATCGTCTTTATAATAATTTGATATGTTTATCATAATGGAGTGTTCCTGAGATACTAAAAGTAATAATCAGAAGTGTGTAAACTCTAGTTCAAGATTCTTAAGTTTTTTTCTGCTTATTTTTAGTACGCTTTCTTGACATAAAGATGATTAATTTTTTAAAATTCTCAAATGAAAAGAAGTTCTGTTGTTTGCTTTCCCCAAGCATTACATCAGAAATCTCCTCTATAACTACTTACTGAGTGTTCCTACTGCTTTTTTTTCTTAGATAAAATTTGATATAATTTTTGGTCTACTGACACAGACATTGAGAATTCAGTGCTACTCTTGTGGCAAGAGTTGGTATCAAAGTAATTCCCACTTCTGTTAAATTAATTTAAAAGAAATTCAAATAAGGAAATTCAGATATTTTCAAAACTTTAATAAATATTTTAAACCATACATAGGTAAGAATTTTGCAGCATGTGACACTGATTGCTCTTTATTTAGTTTTTCTTCCCCTGAAGGTGAAAGCTGCTTTGGTAGTAAACAAACAAACAAACAAACACTGGAATATTTGTTAAGATTTTTCTTGATTCTTTACTTCATTTTGATTTTCCTCTATTTACTGTGGGTGCACAGAGGTTTTTCTGGTAGTGCAAGAGTGGCAGAAATACCATATCTATAATACTAGGCATAGATATTGAATCCTTCCCCAATAGAATATGTCTACAGAATCAACAAATCAAACAAACTATTATTGTTTTTGTTGTTTGTCCTTCATTTTCTGAGAGGACCAATGGTATTATAGGGTAATGTCTTTCCTTGCCTGTGAATTGGATTTAAGTGAGGCAAAGTTGCACAAATTCCTCAGCCTTACTCTTTCTTCCCAAGTCATTGAAGTTCAGTGGCAATCACAATGAGTAGTAATGGCCCACCAGGCAGTGTATGACCTTTGCATCTTTGATGTCTGACCAAGTTTTAAGTGCTCTATTGCCCTTGATTCAACTGCCTTCATGGACATACATCCATTCTGCCAGGGAAAGTCTTCACATGCTGAGGGTAGGGATCCTTGTAACTCACCAACGAGAAGGAGAAAAGAGAAAATAAAAAATATTCTTAATGAGAGTGGAGGTTAAAATGGAATCAACTGGACAGGAAGAAGAAGCTCAACTGATACAGTTGGTGCTGTGATTTGGAGGATGAGAGAGAGAGAGAGAGAGAGAGAGAGAGAGAAAGAGAGAGAGAGAGAGAGAGAGAGAGAGAGAGAGAGAGAGAGAGAGAGACAGACAGACAGACAGACAGACAGACAGACACAGAGAGACAGAGACAGAGAGACAGACAGAGACACATAGAGAGACAGAGAGAGAGGTGAGAGACAAAGAGAGACACAGACACACACAGAGAGGCACAAACAGAGACACACAGACAGACAGAGAGACACAGACAGGGAAAAAATAGAGATATAGAGAGATAGACACACAGAGAGACAGAAACAGAAAGATACAGAGAGAAATGTTTTTGCCATTCTAGTCTAGGGATTAAGACTGTGCTATATGAGTTGAACTCTTTCAGTCTCACCTGTCTCCACTTATTCAAACCCTTGAGAAAGGTGTGAAAGGGATGGACTGAAGTTGAAATCTGTGACAAGCCAGTTAAATGCTTAAATCTTCTTCCTCCTAATCTTTTGCCCCTGTTTTCAATTAATAGGCATTTACTCCAAGGCTATCTTTGTTCTTTAATTTGTTCATTATTTCTAATTTGCAAAGTGTTTTTTAAGCTAGTTTACACTGAATTTAAAACAGTAATCATTCATAATTGCTGACTGACTTGTTTTCATTCTTAATTTATTAATAATTTACAATCTCCTTTATAGCAGAGGAGATAAACCATTCATCCCAGACTATGTATGAGTGATGAGTAAATAAGAATAGGTGGTGTAAGTTGGTTTGTTACAACCAGGACAATTTTCTGAACTGCATGTAGCCACAGTAAGAATATGTTTCCCTCATTGTGCTTTTATTTAGAGGCTAGTTTTTTCCCAGGTGTTGTTATATGTGAAATGGGGTGGTGCACAGGTAGATGGCTCAGTGAATAAAATGCCAGAACTAGGGCCAAGAAGACTTATCTTCCTGAGTACAAATCTGGCCTCTGACACTTGCTAGCTATGTGAGCCTGGGCAAGTCACATAACCCTGTTTGCCTCAGTTTCCCTATCTGTAAAATGATCTGCAGAAGGAAATGATAAATCATTACATCTTTGTCAAGAATACAAAGAGTCAGACACAACTAAAATGACTAAACAAAAGCAACATTAAATAGTAAGTGAAGATGTTAACTAAAAGAGAGTCATATACTAAGGAAGGGATTATTAGCCCACTTGTTGAGACAGTTTTATCAGGGTGTGATTACTGGCATGCTCTAGATTCTTAGAGCCCCAGGTGAGATTTGGGTGAATGATGTGGACACCAAAGGTGGATGAGCAGCCCTGAAAAGTGTTGAAAAAACAAATGATAAAGTGTATTTGAACACAGGATCCACTAAGCAAGGATTAGGAAGAAACATAACAAATCTACATTACAATATTGGGAATAAGACCTCTTGAGAAATGCTTTTCTCCTCAGTGCTGCAAACCCTGCCAGATGGTGTCATATACTGTTCATATTTAAATTAATTTAATGATTTTGGGACTGACCAGCAATTTTTTAATGATGGATTTATAAAATCCTAAAGAAAACCTTAGTTCATTGCTATGAAGAATAGTTATGAAATCTCATGAGATAAAGATAATCTAATAATAATAATAATAATTCACAGTGTGCTTAGTATTTGATGATTTATATAACATTTTCATAAGAATAATTCTATGATTTATGTGGTATATTGTTATCCATATTTTACACAAGGAAACTGGAGCTCAAAAGATCTTAAAAGACAATTTTTATAAATTTATCAATTTAAAAAATAAGAAACTTTTTTTTCAGAATTTTCCCTTTTGTGTATATGGTATCTATCTCCTCTTAGATTCAACTTTGAGAAAAGCTGCCTCAAGTTCAGGGGAAAAATATATCTATTCTGGATTTTAGGTATTAACCAGAACCAAGGTGTTTTTCTTTTTTTGGTCTTGTCTGATTCAAATTAAATTATTGCTGAACTAATTTTGCTGAAACAGAAGGAGGTAGGGAGGCAGGTAGAAAGAGAGAGAGGCAGAGACAGACAGAGATGGAGAGATACAGAGAGAGACACACAGAGAGGGATAAAGACAGAAAGAGACAGAGAGAGAAACCCAAAATGGGAAGTTATTGCCCACCACTGATAGTCTGTCAGATACAAATCATTTTGGACTTACAATTTATGATATTCGTAGACTTAGTCCTTCACAGCAGTGCAAGGACCTAAAACATTCCCAAAGGACACTTGAGGAAAAATACCATCCACATCCAGAGAAAGAACTATGGAATTGGAACACAAATGAAGCAGACTATTTTCTTCTGTGTTTTGTTTTGTTTGAGTTTTTCTCATCATTTCTCCCATGCATTTTAATTCTTCTATGCAACATGACTCATGTGAAAATATGTTTAATAAGAATGTATGTGTAGAACCCATATAAGATTGCATGCCATCTTGGGGAGAGAGGCGGGAGGGAGAGGGAGAAAATCTAAGACTTAGAGAAGTGATTGTAGAAAACTGAAAACAAACAAATTAATGATAAAAATAGAAAAAAAGAGACAAAAAATTTAGAGACAAAAATTCCAGGATAAAATAGATTACAGTTACATATCTCAGGTTAAAGTTCAGTTAACCTTTTGCTTCATCAAATAGAACAATAGTCACTTAGCTGTTGGCTGGCCTCAGAAAATCATTTTTCTTAAACCATTCAATGCTTCAACTACTTCTCCCAAGGATTCTCCTTTCCAAGTTGTCAAAGGTGAACTTAAGGGATGCTTCTACTAACTAATGTAATCAAAAGATTTTTCCTTCTCTTAGACTCATCATTGCTCTAATCCTGTTAAGGCCTAAGGAAAAAGGGAACTCCTCTTAAGCAGATCAGTCAATGGCTCCTCCTCCCTATCTAATCATGGCTCTAATTCTGTCATCAAGGAGAACAAAGTTCTTCCCTGGACTTTTTCATTTGTTTTTTTCCTCTAACAAGTAATTATGCTTTGGTTAGGGCAGAGGGGGATGATTTAGTTTAAGTCATTGTTTACAACTCATATTTAAAGACAGATTGATTTGCAAAAGTAAAAATCAAAGACTTTGAAGTACTATCCTAACATTATTTTGTAATTTGGAAACTGATGAGGAAAGGACTGGGGATGGGTGTCACTATCTTTTCACAGTACTCTAAGGGCCTGTATACACTAAAAACTGTAGTTTACAAGCCCTTAAAATATTGTTTATTTTATGTCTGAGCTTTAAGATGATGCTACTATTTTAATTCTTATTTTCCCACTTGTTATTTATTCCAGTTATATTCAAAGATAATTTTCAATATTCACTTTTACAAGTTTTTAAGTTCCAAAATTTTTCCTCCCTCTTCCTTTCCCCCTCCCCCAGAAAGCTTGCACTTTTATATAGGCAATACATAAACAATCATGTTAAACATTTCCATGTCAGTCATGTTGTGAAAGAAGAATTAGAACTAAAGGGAAAAACCATAAGAGAGAAAAAAGAGAAATTTATATGCTTTGATTTACTTTCAGACTCAATAGTTCTTTCTGTGGATGTGGACAGCATTTGCTGTCAGGTATCCCTTGGAATTGTCTTAGGTCATTGCATTGTAGAGAAAAGCTAATCCTATCAAAGTTGATCATCACACAATAGTGCTGTTACTGTGTATAATGTTCACCTGGTTCTGCTGCCTTCATTCAGCAACAGTTCATGTAAGTTTTTGTAGGTTTTCTTTTTCTGAAATCCACCTGCTGAGCATTTCTTATAATATAATAGTATTCTATTATATTCATATACCACAACTTGTTCAGTCATTCCCCAATTGATGGGCATCCATCAGTTTCCAATTCTTTGCCATCACAAAAAGAGCTGCTATAAATATTTTTGTACTTATGGGTCCTTTCCCCCCTTTTTTGACCTCTTTAGTATACAGAGATAGTAGTAACATTACTGCATCAAAAGGTATGCACAGTTTTGTAGCTCCTTGAGCATAGTTCCAAATTCTTCACCAGAATGGTTGGATCAGTTCACAACTCCACAAACAATGCATTAGTATTCCAATTTTACCACATCTCCAACATTTATCATTTTCTTTTTGTTGTCTTACTAGCCAATCTGAAAGATGTGAGGTGGTACCTTAGAGTTGTTTAAATTCACATATCTCTAATCAATCGTGATTTAGAGCATTTTTCATATGGCTATAGATGGCTTTAATTTCTTCCTCAGAAAAGTACCTGTTCATGTCATTTGACCATTTATCCATTGAAGAATTAAATGTATTCTTATAAATTTGTCTCAGTTTTCTATATATTTTGGAAATGAGGCCTTTATCAGAGACCCTTGCTATAAAAATTGTTTCCCAGCTTTCTGCTTCCCTTCTAATTTTGGCTGCATTGGCTTGGTGTGTGCAAAATCTTTTTAATTTAATGCAAACAAAATGATCCATTTTGATGCAGTGATTTTAAAGTAAAATCATTTAATACAATTGGATAATACGAAAAATAGCAAAATAATATTTTCACCATAAAATTTCTCCCCAGAAGCATACTTGCACATACACATAGCCCGTGGGAAGTGTGTGTGTGTGTGTGTGTGTGTGTGTGTGTGTGTGTGTGTGTGTGTGTGTGTGTGTGTGATGTAATTATGTTGGGGGCAGGGATGGACATACCTTTGATGTTAGGGAAATGGGTAAGATTTCTTCTTCAATAGACCCCTGTTTCCTTCAAGGTAGAATGGTACAGTGGGAAAAATTATACATTTTAAATCAGAAGGCTAAGGTTCACATTCTGGCTTTGTTACTTATTATTACCCTTATATTAAAAAAAACTTGGCCTCTATGTGCCAATTTCTCATCTATCAAGTTTGAGGTTGGAATAAATTATGTCCTTTACAGTTGTAAGTCTATAATTCTTACTATATTCTGAAATTTCAAATGAGAGACCAACCCTTCTACTTCACTGAACCTTTTTTACTACAGGCCTGGCAAAGTGGAAATCATCCAATGTAACCACAGTGGGTACACTCGAAACCTCACCAAGATGTAACCTGAATCTTTTGGGTACTTCTGTGTTCCTTTTCTTTCTGTTTCACTTCCCTTTTCTTTCCTAGTATGTTTTCCCTTCCCTTATTATTTTTTGCCTTGCCTTCTCTTCCAGACACAGCACTTTATCTAGTAGATCACACTGCCTCTTCTACAAACAACATTGAATTTTCCAAACTATCAGAGCAATCATTGTACCAAGAAATTTAAGAATTTTAATATATCTCCTAGTGTAATACGAAATGCTTTTTTGCTCTGAGTCACTGGAGGAAGTACCCTGACCATCAGATCCTAAGTTCTTGACCTAGAAAACAAAGCAAGGCAATAAGCATACAACTGTATTCTGGTCTAGGACAAAGTATAAGTGCCAAAACATTTGAGTAATAGGAGTGATCATAATGGATATAAATGTCTAAGGCACAGCTTGAGACAGAAAGAATCAATGGAAATGGAATAAATAGGAAATGAGGGAGGAAAATACTAAAAAAAAAAAAGTGAAAACAGGGAACAAAGGGTAACAGTTGCAAAGAACAGAGTAGAATAGTGTAATCAAAAATTAACTCATTGTGCCAATGTCACAAAAAAGCGGAGGACTGATATTAAGTAAAAATACACTGTTATTTTCCCTGGTTCATTAATTCAGTAATTGTTTTTGTGGTTTAAGAGGAAGCATCTACACTGAGTATCATTCCTGATGATACAACATCCAGTTACAGAGTACAGGTGCAGAGTAGTGTCAGTTTTAGAGATGCATGATAGTACATGTACTGATGTAGTTAAGATAAAGCTTTTAGAAAGAGTGAAAACCCCACTGAGCATCAGTTCTCCAGCTTCTTACCTTAGTTGAACAGAAAGTTTATAATAAAGATGTTGAGTGACAACAATGTTCGGTGAGATCCTAAGGAACTAGTAGCTTAGAGTTCAAATGTACATGTCTGCTGGGAAGGAGGGCTTTTTGTTAGTTTTTTATACCTAGTCATTACCAACAGATTTTGGAAAAAGTTTAATTTATGAAATAAAACAAGTATTTCCACAATTTAGTAGATAATAAAATGATGATTGCACATGAAAGTATTAATTTATTATGTATAATTTGAGATTCCTTTTAAATATATACATTAATTATGCAAATTTCTTTTTTTATCCTTCCCTATCCTTGAGATAGCATTAGAAACAAATATGTATGTATATATTTATACCTATATATTATATGTATATGTTTGTGAAAAAAAATTCTATATATACATCCATTTTTAAAATTCTGTGTGATCCATCTTTATGGGTCAAAGTAATGTTTATATAACATATTCACTCAGCATTTGACAAATGTTAAGATTGGCTTTAAGTAAGAGTGGATAATAGCTAAGGGTTCAATCTTGAATACTGGGATTCAATACCTGTCTCAAACGCATACTGGTACTGTAACCTTTGGCAAGTCAATTACCCAGTAAAGTCTTTAAATCAGTTGTCTTCAGTATGGGGGCTGTGTCCTCCTAGAACCATAGATTGAAACCAAAGCAGCTTGTGACTAGATCCTAAATGGCACATGATCAATCAGTGAGAGAGTGAGTTCTAACTTACTCTTCATCTCGATATGGAATAGTGCACCTTGTCTCTAATGTAAGTTGCTTACACTTTTCATCAAGCACTCACTCTACTCTAACTTTTCCCTCCACCTAAAAAAGTTTCCCAACCTACTACCTACTACACCAGAAGCTAGCTTCTTAGCATATTTACAACAAAATTGCTACTCAGCAGTAACAGCAACAATTTCGCATATATTCTTGTGAAAATCCACCCGATTCCTCATTATAACCACTACCTCCATCCAGATCATGCTGGGGCTTTAGCAGGTGTCCCTCTAAGGCCAGTTTATATTCCCCAAAATATTTACAGCATCCTTAATCTCAAATTATTTTCTACCAAACATACATATCATTGAATTTCCCCATTTTTGTCAAGTTTACAATTATTCTTCTAGTTACACAGATCAAAAACTCATTGTTACCCTGATTCCATTTAAACTTAATGTATATATCCATTTAGAGAGCAGGGCTTGCCATTTTTACCTCTTGAGTGCATTTACTCTCTTCTTGCTAATCACAGAGTGAGAACTCGGGAACAAGCCCTCATGTCCTCTGACCTATACTATTAAAAATAGAAAAGAAAAGGAAGAAAAACACAAAAACCAAAATACAAATGGTTCTTTAAAATATATATAGTTTAGTGAAACAGATTCCTTCATTAGTCATCTTCAAATAATATACCTTTCATTCTGGACTGTTTGTTATCAGTGAATCAGGAAGTGGGTAGCATACTAAATCTTTGTTCTTATAGAATTATGTTTGGTGATTAAGTTGATCAAAATTCTTGTTTTTCAAAGTTGCTTGTCTTTAAAATGTTATTGTGTAATATCTCTTGTTTCTTCTCTTTATTTTGGATCATTTCATACAAATCTTCCCAGATTCCTCTAAAACTGCCCTTTTCATCATCTTTATTGCATACTAGAATTCCATTATATACATATATTATAATTTTCTAAGCTAATTCCCAGTTGATGAGCCCCTCCATAGTTTCCAGTTCTTTGCAGCCAAAAAAATTGCTTTCGTTATTGTTATTTTTCTACAGGAGTTCTTTTCCTTTTCTTTGTTGTACTAGTAGTATAGACCTTGTAGTGATATTATAGTATTGATGAGTCAGAAAGTGTGAATGTACAATTTAGCAAATTCTTTGACATGATTTTAAATTGCTTTCTGGTATGCCTGTGCCACTTTATAATTCATTAACAGTACATTAATGTGCTTGTTTTCCCCTAACTACTATAATATGATATGTAAATGATAGGTATGAGGTAGAAATTTGAAATTGTTTTAATTATCACTATTATAATTATCATTGATTTGGAGAAATTTTATGGCTATTGATGCCTTAGATGTTAGCCCTTGAAAAACACTTGTTAATATACTTGGAGCACTTTTCAGTTATGGTTCTTATTTTTATAAATTTGAATCAGTTCTTTATAAAGCCTAGCAGAGATGTCCCCATTGTAGAAGCTAGATGAAAAGGAAAGAATCCTATCCTAGTCATTTGTTTTCCTTTTAACTTTAGCTGGATTATTTTTGTCCTTTAGTCAGGATAAAGTTTCCCCATCCAAAGAACTGAATGAGTTTTTTTTTTTCCTTCCTTTTGACTCCAAATGGTTTATGATATACTTTATTTCTAAGTCACGTATGGAGTGTATGTTAGTGTAACAGTATGAGAAGTTGATCTTCACTTGTTTTGTCTCACTAATTTCTAGTTTTCACAGAAGTTGTTTTTTTTTTTTTAATAGTGAGTTTTTAACCCAGTAGCTTTGATCTTTGACTTTATCAGACTTCAGAGTACTTGTTTATTTACGTCTATGGGTTATCTATCTAATCTAAACAATTGATGAACTTTTCTGTTTCTTAACCAGTACCTTTTTCTAGTGGAATTCTCTGCCTAGTATTGGAAGTATGTTTATTTCTGAAAAGAACATATTGTTAGTTTCTGCTTTCTAACCCATTTTACATCTTTTCTGAATTTTATGACTGAATTCATCCCATTCAAATTCATATTATTGATTTTTAATTGGTCATTTCCCTGCATCATAACCTCTTCTGTTTTTTGCCTTATAACCTTCCCCCAGGCCCCAACAGAGTATCTGATTGAAAATAGTAATCTATAATATGAAATCTGCTCCTACTCTTCTGTTTTTCTTTTCCAAACTGAACTCAGATCCCATGATCATACTTTCTATCTTTCTTTTCTCCCTTAGTGATCAAGTTGTTTCACTTGAGTTTACTTTTATTGTGTCTATTCTCTCTTGAAATCTCCTTTACTTCTTATACTTCTCTGTCTCACCCTTCCTTGTCCCTAACTTTATCTATCAATTTTCATATATTTCTGCATGAAACTGAATTTATACTTATAAATATGTGTGTTTTAATGTTCAGCTTTTCTTTATCCAGTAAGTATAATTCAGATGACATAGAATACATATTCATGCCATCTCTCTCTGTGTATATATGCATGTATGTGTGTATCATATATACACATACACACATGTGTATATATATATGTATATATATATATATATATATATGCACACACACACACAAAGAGAAAGTGTGCTTTAGAAACCTATTTCTGATAAGCAGTCAGTATATACTTTTACACTGTTTTTTTCACAGAGGGAATTGGTATATTTGTAGGTATAGGCAGGCATTATCTATCTATCTGTCTGTCTGTCTGTATATCTGTCTATCATCTATCTGCCTATGTATCTGATATCAAGAACATATGCTATTAGCTACATGTCAAGAAATACCAGTTGAAAAGTGACCATTCTCAATCAATCAACATGTATTAAGCACTTCCTATGTTCCAGGCACTGTACTAAATTCTGAGGATACAAAAAAAAAAACAATCTCTGACCTCAGGGATTTACAATATAATGAGGGAGATAAAATGCAAATATATACAAAGCAAGATATATGTAAGATAAATAGGAAATAATTAACAAAGAGAAGACACTTCATTTAAAAAGGGTAGGGATATATTTCTTATAAAAGATGGGATTTTAGTTGGGACTTCAAGGAAACTATGGAAGTCAGCAAATGGAGTGAAGGAGGGAAAGAATTTGACAGGCACATACCATACCTTGAGATGAGAAAAGGAGTGTCTTGCTCACGAAAGAGCCAGAAGGCTAGTGTCACTGGATTGAAGAGTGCATGGCAGGGAGGCAGGTGTAAGAAAACTGGAAAGGTAGGAGTGAACTAGATTATAAATTGTTTTGAAGGCAATCAGAGTACTTTTTTATTTGATAATGGAGATAATGGGGAGTCAATGGTGTTTACTGAGTAGGGGAAGTGGCATCGTGGGACCTTTACTTTAGAAAATCACTTTGGTGGTTGAATGGAGAATAAATTGGAGTAGGGAGTGACTTACAGCAAACAGACTCAGAAAAATGTTATTGCAATAGTCCAGGAATGACATGATGATGACTTGTACTAGAGCAATGACAGTGGAAGAGGAGAGAAGAGAGAAGGATATTTGAAAAATATTGCCAAGGTGAAGTTGACAAGCAATGACAACAGTTAGAATATGGGGATTGAGAGATACTGTGTAGTTGAGGATGATTCCTACACTGTAAGTCTGAGAAACTGAGACCATGATGTTGCCATTTACAGTAAAACGGAAAGTACAATAATTGGAAGGTTTATGGATAAAATATAATGAGTTCACTTTCGGACATGATTAATTTAAGATGTCTATGGCACTTGGAAATGTAAGACAGAAGATCAACAAAGAGGTTTGGGCACAATAGTTATATTTGCAAATCATAAGCAGAGAGATAGTAATTAAATCCATAGGAGTTGAGATCATCAACTACAGTAGTAATCAGATTGAATAGAATTTTCAATAGAAAATTTTAATAGAAAATCCCAGGATTTTCCAGTCCTGGGAGTCAAGATGGCAGAGTGATGGGTAACTGCTATCTCCCTCCCCTTATTGACCTTGACCAACCCAGAGGTTATTTCCCCTGAAAAAGCCCTGGAACAGTGGGACCAGCAGAAGGGGTCAACAGACTCTCAGCACAGGAGACTAGAAAGATTGCTAAGGAGGGTTCCTCTTGCTGTGGCCAAAGACGAACAGGGCAGGATCAGAGCTGTCCCAGACAGTCCCACCTCAAGAAACCAAGTGAAGATCTTGAACCCCAGGGAGGTGAAGCCAGCAACTGTCAACACCAGGACTGCAAGTGTGCTTCAGCACCCCAGTGGAGTCGAGAAGACTCTAGCCCAGAAAATTTAGCTTGTCTATGCTCTAGTTCAGCAAAGGAGCCTCCAGCATCCAGACCACCCCTCCCCACACACGCACTGCCTCCAGGGTAATTACAGGTAAACCCAAAAAGACCTAACTGCTTTCAAACATCAACCTGCTCAGCACCAAAAAAGCTCAAGCATTTCATTTATAGCTGAAAGAACCAGAGGCCACAACACACAAAGCCTCAAGTTTTAGGCACAAGAACTGTGGGACAGAGCTCCCTGTGCCACATATGCAGAGATCTACCTTAAAATCCAGGAAAAGGCTTATTATCATGAGTAAAAAGCAAAGCAGATAAGAAAAGATCACAGAATGTTTCTAGGTGTACAAGGACCATTGAGGTCAGCATTGAGAATGTACTCCCATCTGAAACTTCAGAAGGGAATATGATCTGGTCAGAAGCACAAAGAGCCTTCTTGGAAGAGCTCTGGAAGGGTTTTAAAACCCATATTAGAGAAATAGAAGAAAAATTGACCAATGACTTTAAAAATATGAAAAAAGAATTCGCTGAAGAAGACAACTCCTTAAAAAGGAAAATTGGACAAATGGAAAAGGAAATACAAAATCTAACTGGTGAAAATAACTCCTTAAAAGGAACAATTGGATAGATGGAAAAGGAGATGCAAAAGTTAACTGAAGAAAACAATTTGATAAAAAATAGAATCAGGGAAGTAGAAGATAATGAATCTATGAGACATTAAGAATCAGTCAAACAGAATCAAAAGAATGAAAAGGTAGAAGAAAATGTAAAAATATCAAATTGGAGAAACAACTGACCTGGAAAATACATCCAGGAGAGGAATCTAAGGATTATTGGACTACCAGAAAGCCATGATGAAAAAAAGAGCCTGGACAATATCATCCAAGAAATCATCAAGGAAAATTGCCCGGAAGTCCTACATTCAGAGGACAAAGTAGTCATTGAAAGAATCCACCTCCAGAGAGGGATCCCAAACTAAAAACACCAAAGAATATCTTTGCCAAATTCCAGAACTATCAAATGAAGGAGAAAATACTGCAGACAGCCAGAAAGAAAGAATTCAAATATTGAGGAGCTACAGTCAGGATCACATAGGACCTTGCAGCTTCAACATTAAAAGATTAAAGTGAAGGGGGAGCCAAGATGGCAGAGTAGAAAGACACATGTGTGCTGGCTCTCCCACCACAGCCCGTAAAATGCCTGTAGAGAGGGACTCTTAACAAGTTCTGGAGCAGCAGAGGTGGAGAACAACAGAGTGGAAGAGATTTCCAGCCCAGGGTGACCTGAAAGACCAGCGGGAAAAATCTGTCACATGTGGATCAGAGCCCAGTCCACCACTGGCCACACAGCACAGCTCTGAGAGAATAATGTGAACAGGCCTCAGGGGCAGAATCTCCAGTCACAGTAGCAGCAGTTCACAGATCCCGGGTGCCAAATGTCAGTGACAGGGTTTTTTCAGCTGGCCAAGAAGGGAGAACAGACTTCCCATAGCTCTGGCTGCAGACAGCGGATGCAGAGACCACATTAGGCAGGCAGCAGCAGTTCCCACAGCAGCCCCTACAGCAGCCAGAATCCATTATTGGATTGTAGAACCCCTAGGGGCACTGAGCAGCTGATTCTTAACTCAGCTCGGTGCAGCGGCCCTACAGCAGCTGATCTTTATCTCACTGAATGGCGACCCTGCCCCTGCAGCTTATCTGAATCTCAGCCCCCAGTGCTGGCTTGGCTGAACTGGAGGCAAGGTGGTTGTGAAGAGGAAACTGTACTAAGATTTTGGGCACAAAAATCTCTGCCTGCTTCCAGACCAGTGTACACACTTGATTGTGCCACCTTGGAGGAACTGAGATTTAGAGATCCCCATAGTATACCTTACTCTTGACAAACAACCCCAAAATGAAATAACTGGTTGGGAAAATGCCCCAAAAGGGGAAACATAAGACTACACAAGGTTACTTTCTTGGTGAACAGATATCTTCTCCCATCCTTTCTAATGAAGAAGAAAATGATTACTATCAGAAAAAGATATAAAAGTCAAGGCTTCTGTATCCCAAACATCCAAAATAAATATTCAATGGTCTCAGCCCATGGACGAGCTCAAAAAGGATTTTAAAAATCAAGTAAGAGAGATGGAGGAAAAATTGGGAAGAGAAATGAGAGAGATGCAAGAAAAGCATGAAAAGTGAGTCAACACCTTTCTAGAGGAGACCCAACAAAATTCTGAAGAAAATAACATCTTTAAAAATAGGCTCACTCAATTGACAAAAGAGGTTCAAAAAGCTAATGAGGAGAATAATGCTTTAAAAAGCAGAATTAGTCAAATGGAAAAGGAGTTTCAAAATCTCACCGAAGAAAATAGTTCTTTAAAAATTAGAATGGAACAGATGGAGACTAATGACTTTATGAAAAACCAAGAAATCACAAAAGAAAACCAAAAGAATGAAAAAATGGAAGATAATGTGAAATATCTCATTGGAAAAACAACTGACCTGGAAAATAGATCCAGGAGATACAATTTAAAAATTATGGGGCTACCTGAAAGCCATGATCAAAAAAGAGCCTAGACATCATCTTTCATAAAATTATCAAGGAAAATTGCCCTGATATTCTAGAACCAGGGAACAAAATAAATATTGGAAGAATCTACCAATGACCTCCTGAAAGAGATTAAGAAAAACAAAAAAAAAAACTCTTAGGAACATTGTGGCCAAATTCCAGAGTTCCCTGGTCAAGGAGAAAATATTGCAAGCAGCTAGAAAAAAACAATTCAAGTATTGTGGAAATACAATCAGGATAACACAAGATCTAGCAGCTTCTACATTAAGGGATGAAAGGGCATGGAGGATGATATTCCAGATCTCAAAAGAACTAGGACTAAAACCAAGAATCATCTACCCACCAAAAGTGAGTATAATACTTCAGGGGAAAAAATGGTCTTTCAATGAAATAGGGGACTTTCAAGCATTCTTGATGAAAAGACCAGAGATGAAAAGAAAATTTGACTTTCAAACACAAGAATCAAGAGAAGCATGAAAAGGTAAACAGGAAATAGAAATCATAAGGGACTTACTAAAGTTGAACTGTTTACATTCCTACATGGAAAGACAATATTTGTAATACTTGAAACTTTTTTCAGCATGTGGCTAGTTGGTGGGATTAAACACACACACACACACACACACACACACACACACATGCACACACACAGACAGAGAGCACAGGGTGAGTTTAACAGGGTGGGATCATATCTTAAAAAATGAAATTAAGGAGTGAGTGTGATGGACTCTAAAAATTGTTTTTTTATTGCCTCTATGGCCTTGGCTGCTTCAGGAGTCAATGTTCGTGGGGAATTTAAAGCAGAGTCTCCTGTCAATAGTGAATATAAAGGTTGCATGAGAGGTAGGGGTATAGGCACCTTTGATCTTATCCATTGGATAGCACCCACTAGTTTCTGAGCATCATTGAGTGTTTGGATCTTTATATCCCATTTTGGGGGTTCCGGCCGAATGATGGTGCCCTGTATTTGATATCCCAAATATTTGTAACTGGGTCCTCTCTGTATCTTTTCAGGAGCAATAACTAATCCTAGTCCTAGAAGGTTCCTTTCTACTGCTTGGAAACACTTCTCCAGATCCTTGAGCTGAGGTGCAGCTATAAGGATGTCATCCATATAATGGATGATTTTGCATTGGTATTGCTGTCTGGGGCTTTCTAATGCTTGATTAACATACCACTGGCAGATGGTGGGGCTGCAACTCATACCTTGGGGCAATACCTTCCACTGATACCTCTTTGCAGGTCCTTCATTATTGGGGTGAGGTATTGTAAAAGCAAACCGAGGACAATCTACTTTGTTTAAAGGAATGGAAAAAAAACAATCCTGAATGTCAATGATTATAAGTGACCAACCATCCGGGATGGCATTAGGAGAAGGGAGACCTGGTTGCAGGGCTCCCATAGGCATGAGAGACTGATTTACCTTCCTTAGATCTGTAAGGAACCTGAATTTCCCGGATTTTTTCTTTATAACAAACACAGGAGCATTCCAGGTTGACTGTGATGGTTCTATATTTCCTTTTTCTAATTGCTCCTTAACCAATAGTTGTAGTGCCTGGAGTTTTTCTGGAGTGAGGGGCCATTGCTCCACCCAAATCGGGGTGTCTGACTTCCAATTCAAGGGTGGGGACTCCAGTGCAACTGCAATGGCCCTTACTAAAAATTTGATAGCCTCATCCCCAGGCGGCTCATGATGTCTCTGCCCCAGATGTTAAAACTAAGTCCTGGAATCACCAACGGCCATACGGTCCCTTGGCGATCCTCTGCCTCCCACTTTACTGGGTGCATTGTCTCTAAGGTATTTTGGCACCCTCCTATTCCCCACACTGGTCTCTGGCTTTCTTTGCGCTTCCAGTGCTGGGGTACTGAGCGACCGCTAAGGCAGGTTCTATCCGCTCCAGTATCAAGGAGGCCAGTCATGGGAATTCCATTGAGCCACATTGTACACTCAGGTCTATTCTGTCCTATTTCCTTTAGTAACTGGATTTGAACTGAGTGCTTTAAGGGAAGGGCAATAGCTATGGGAAGCTGATTGTCTATATGAGCTGGCTCGGCTACCACATTGGAGCATGGAAGTGCTGTGGTGCCAGTGGGATAAACTCCTGTATATATAACTACGGGTGCATGAGAGGGGTTCTGTAATATCAGGGATTCCTCCTGTATGGGGTCTCTCAGGGGAATCATAGTAAACTGATGAGCTGCAAGCTGGCACTTATCTAAGCTGTAAAGGTGTTGCATTCCTTCCTCTGGCCCCATAATCTCCTGTATTCTCCCTCCAAGGGGCCGTCCCGATTCTCTGCCAAAAGGTACACTTTCGGGGCCCTCGAGGGGCCCCTCACCCCATTTCCCGACTTCCTACATTGTCTAGCTAGGTGACCTGGCCTTCCACATGAAAAACAAGGGTCCTGGCCCCTCCCTGTATTTATTTCTTTCCTACACTCTTTCTTAAGGTGTCCCGGTTTTCCGCAGTGAAAACATTTTCTCTCCAAAGAGATATTACTTAAGGCTGCGGCCAGGTACTTCCCTTGCACCTGTGCCAAGTAGACCTGACTTCCTACCCTGTCACATCTCTGTATCATTTCTTCAACAGATGCATTCTTTGGCAGTCCCAGCATTGCCTTTTTGCAGTCATGATTACAATTCTGCTGCAGCAATGTCTTTAACATTATCTCTGTCCCTTGATTCTCCTCTCCCATGTCTCAACCCACTGCCTCCTGCAGCCTGGCCACAAAATTAGTAAATGGCTCATTGTTTCCTTGCGTAATCCTAGTCATGGGAAACTCTCTCTCTTTCTTAGAGGCTATAACCTTCCAGGCGGCAATAGCCATTTCGGCAATCAAGACATAATCGGCGGCCGAGTACTGTAATTGATTTCCTGTAGCCTCAAACTGCCCTGTTCCTGTAAATCGCTGATAAGCCTGGAGGGCCTGAGCCCCCAGGCCACTGGTAGTGCTCTTTACCTTCTGAGAAAATTCTGATACCCAAATCACATTCTGCCCAGGGGTAAGGCAGGCTCTGGCTAAGCTCTTCCAGTCATTAGGAGTCAGAACGAACTGACCACTGAGAGTCTCAAGCATGGCTATGACGAAGGGTGAATTAGGGCCGCGCTTGGTACAAGCCTCTTTGAGAGTCGCTACTCTCTTCCACTCTATGGGTATATGGCTCCTCCGAACCCCACCGGGGGCACTGGGTTCCACTATTTCTAGCACAGGGAATGTCCCTATGTCTTCTCCATTCTCTATAGCCTTTCGTATTCCCTTTTCCAAACTGGCCTGTGGCCCTGGACTGTCTGACCAATGGAGCATGCTATAAGGAGGCGCAGAGGGAAGACACGGTGTATTCTACCCTGCCTCGCCTTTCCCATCTGCTAGATGGAGCTCCGAACCTATTTTTTCTTTACACTCCTTAACTTTCTGCTTGCCAGGGTTCTCCCCTTCTCTCTCCGCTTCCACTCTCATTCCAATCCTGCCCTGGTCTCTCCGGGCCTTCCAAAAGACTTTTAATCGCACTGAATATCAGGAAATCTAAATCCTCCAGCTCCCAGGGGCATTGTTGTTCATAAGCGGTCATTTGTTCTCCGACCACTCCCCATCTTTCTCTTGATATTCCGGTCTGCTCCAGCCAAGGAGAGACCTTCCAGATCCTTTTACAAAATTCTCGGAGGTCGTTTAACTCTATAGTGACCCCCACCTCCCTGCATTCCCTGTAAAGTATCTCAGCCCAGACCTCCTGTTCCTCTGGCTTTATTACTGGCAATTGATTCCCCATCCCTGCCCTTTTCCCATGGGTGTGGGAAGCTACTCACTCTTTCTCTCCTTCCAAATCTAGGATTCGGGACTCGCGTCTTTCATAGCCCCTTCCGGGTGTCCCCAACCACCCAGGATATCTGCGCTTCTGTCCCTGTTCGGGCGCCAACTGCCAGGCCTAGAGGCCTGAGGGCTACCCGAGTCTTACCTTACCTCTATCGCAGGTCTTCAGCTGGCCAAACCAGATAAACATATGAGAGAAGAGACTTTCCGGAGTCGAACAAGGGTTAAGCTTTATTCAGGGTCCTGGTTACAAGTGCAGGGGGAATTCTTCCTTAGGAGGGAGAGAGAAAATCTCCCAAGGAGGCAAAGATCTTACCATAAGAGATTGGAAGCAGAAGTGTAAGTGGGGAGAGAGGGGGAGGGGAGAGCGAGGAGAGGGAAAACCGAGCCCTCTGTCCTGTAAGGGCCCCTCCCGAGCTAAGAGAGCCTTCAGGCCTTCCTGATCCTAATTAAGCTCTCCAGCCGCATAGTTTGCACCTGAATACCGTGCCTGTTAGATAACAAGAGGTGTGCCCAGATCCGGGACAGTCTCGAGGGGGATGCTCCTCCTATCACGTTTCTCACGGGCAGAGGTGGAAATACACGAGATTGCTCGGTCTCACTCCTCGATTCCCTGGTGTTTTATGGGGAGGCCTCATGAGAACTCTAAGATTTAGAAGTTCCCACCTTTACCCGCCCGAGACTGTCCACATGGAATTGAGCTTCCATCCCCAGCAAGTGAGAGAGAAATATATAGAGAAGACAAAGGGAGAAATGGAATGGGGCAAATTATCTCTCATAAAAGAGGCAAGTAACAGACTTTTCATTAGAGGGAAAAAGGGAGGAAGTGAGAGAAAAAACATGAAGCTTACTGTCATCACATTTGACTAAAGGAAGGAATAAAATGCACACACATTTTGGTATGAAAACCTATCTTACAATACAGGAAAGTAGGGGAGAACGGGATAAGTAGGATGGGGGGATGATAGAAGAAAGGGAAATGGAAGGAGGGAGTAATTAGAAGTCAACACTCTTGAGGAGGGACAGAGTCGAAAGAGAGAATAGAAGAAATGGGTGGCAGAATAGGATGGAGGGAAATATAGCTAGTCTTAACATGACTATTATGGAAGTCATTTGCAAAACTATACAGATATGGCTGATATTGAATTGCTTGCCTTACTAATGGGGATGGGTGGCGAGGGTGGGAGGAAGAGAAGTTGGAACTCAAAGTTTTAGGAACAACTGTTGTGTATTGTTCTTGCATGCAAGTAGGAAATAAGAAATACAGGTAATGGGGTACAAAAATTTATCTTGCTCTACAGGACAAAAGAGAAGATGGGGATAAGGAAAGGGAGGGATATAATAAGGGAAGGCAGATTGGTGATAGGAGTAATTAGAATGCTCAGCATTTTGGGGTGTGGGGAGGGGAGAAATGGGAAGAAAATTTGGAACTCAAAATTTTGTGGAAATGAATGTTGAAAACTTAAATAAATAAATTAAAAAAAGAATCAAGCAAAAAAGATTGAAGAAATTGGAATATATATATTCCATAAGGCAAAGGAGTTAGGACTACAACAAAAGATTAATTACCCAGCAACATTGAGCATAATGTTTCAGGCAAGGAAATGGACATTCAATGAACTAAGGGATTTCCAGACTTCCTGATGAAAAGGTCAGAACTCAACAGAAAATTTGATCTTAAAAGCAGGCCTCAAGAAAGTCATAAAAAGGTAAACATGAAAAAAAACAAAAAACAAAAAAACTTGTTACACATTATGGGCAAACTGTTTACATCCTTATAATGGAGGATGATACTTGTTAATACTGGAAATTGTATATTTATTATGAAATGTAAAAGGAATATACATAGATAGAAGCAGTGGGTTTAAATTAAATGACATGATGATAACAAATGTGATTTAAGGATAAGAAGGGATTGTAATGGGAGATGTGAGAAGGAGGAGGCAGAAAAAAAAATTGCAATACAGGAAGAAGCCCAAAAATACATTACAGTAGAGGGAAAGAAGGGAGGGAGATGAGTTTTGTTTGAGAGGTACCCTCATCTGATTGGATTCAAGGAGGGTACAACAAACTCAGTTAAGTATAGAAATACAACTAGCTCTATAGGCTATAGGAGGAGAAGGGGGAAAGAAAAGGGAGGGGACACAAAAGAGGAGGGAAGAAATAGTAAGGCAAAAGGGAATTGAAAGGGAGGGGGACAAAAAGAAAGGAGGGAAGACTGAGGGAAGCAGTGGTCAAAAATTAAAATTCTGTTATGGAGGGGAAGAGAGAAGGGAGAACTAAAAGTATTAACGAGGGAAAGGGCATGAAGGAAAGGACACAAATTGTAATCATAACTGTGCATGTGAATGGGATGAATTCTCCCATAGAACAGAGATGGATGGAAGAATAGATTAAAAACCATAATCCAACAATATGTTGTTTACAATAAACACATTTGAAAAGGGGAGGTACACATAGGGTAAAGTTAAAAGGTTGGAGCAGAATTTATTGTGCTTCAGCTGTTATAAAAAAAGCTGGGGTAGCAATCCTAATCTCAGACAAAGCAAAAGAAGAAATAGGTATAATCAAAAGAGATAAGTAAGGAAACTATATCCTGCTAAAAGGCACCATAGACAATGAAACAATTTCATTACTAAACATATATGCTTCAAGTGGTATAGCATTCAAATTCTTAGAGAAGTTATGGGAGTTGCAGGAAGAAACAGACATCAAAAGTATACTAGTGGAGGACCTCAGCATCCCCCTCTCTGAACATGATAAATCTCACCTCAGAATAAACAAGAAAGAAGTTAAGGAGGTGAATAGAACTCTGGATAAGGTAGATATGATAGATCTCTGGAGAAAACTGAGTGGGAATAGAAAGGAATACACATTTTTCTCACTGGTACATGGCACATATACAAAAATTGACTGTGCACTAGACCATAAAAGCCTCACAATCCAGTTCAGAAAGGCAGAGATACTCAGGGCATCCTTCCCAGATCATAATGCAACAATACTCATGTGTAATCAAAGGCCATGGAAACATAAACCAAAACCTAATTGGAAATGAAACAATTTAATCCTAAAGAAAGAATGGATTAAATAACAAATTATAGAAACAAACAACAACTTCATTCAAGAGAATGACAATAATGAGACAACCTACAAATTTCATGGGATAATGCAAAAGCAGTCCTTAGGGGAAGTTTTATATCTTTTAGTGACTACATGAACAAAGTAGAGAAAGAGGAGATCAATAAAGTGAGCATGTAGCTGAAAATAACTCAAAAAAGAACTAATTTAAAATCCCCAAATACATACCAAAGTAGAAATACTGAAAACCAAAGGATAGATTAATGAAATTGAAATTAAGAAAACTATTAAAATAGCAAAACTAGGAGTTGGTTTTATGGGAAAAAACCAATGAAATTGATAAAAATTTTGGTCAATTTTATTTAAAAAAGGGAAGAAAACCAAATTACTAATATCAAAAATGAAAACAGTGAACTCACCTCTAATGCGGAGGAAATTAAAACTATAATTAGAAGTTACTTTGCCCAACTATAAATTTGACAATCTAAATGAGATCAATGATTTTTTTAAAAAGATACAAATTGCCTAGACTAACAGAAGAAGAGGTTGAATACTTAAATAGCCCCAACTCAGAAAAAGAAATTGAACAAGCTATCAATGAACTGCTCAGGAAAAAATATTTCCAGTGCATATGGATTCAAAAGTGAATTCTGTCAAATGTTTAAGGAACAGTTAATTCCAATACTATATAAATTATTTGGGATAATTGGGGAAGATGGAATCCTCCCAAATTCTTTTTATGATACAAATGTAGTTTTGATACTTAAATCAGGAAGAGCCAAAACAGAGAAAGAAAATTATAAACCAATTTCTCTAATGAATATAGATGCAATGATTTTAAATAAGATTTTAGCAAAAAGAATGTAGCAACTAGTCACGGGAATAATATATTACGATCAGGTAGGGTTTATACCAGGAATGCAGCGATGGTCCAATATTAGGCAAACTACTAACATTATTGATCATATCAACAGCAAAACTAACAGAAACCACATGATTATCTCAATAGATGCAGAAAAACCTTTTGACAATATACAACATCGTTCTTATTGAAAACACTGGAGAATATGGGAATAAATAGAACTTTTCATAAAATAATAAGCAGTGTCTACCTAAAATCTTCAGTGAGTTTTATATGCAATGGTGATAAGGTAGATGCATTTCCAATAAGATCAAGAGTGAAACAAGGATGTCCATGATCCCCACTATTATTCAACATGTTACTAGAAATGTTAGCTGTAGCAATAAGAGAAGAAAAGGAAATTGAAGGAATTAGAAAAGGCAAAGAAGAAGCTAAGTTATCACTCTGCAGGTGATATGATGATATACTTAGAGAATCCTAGAGAATCAAGGGAAAAACTATTCAAAATAATAAACACCTTTGACAAATTTGTAGGTTACAAAATAAACCTACACAAATCTTCTGCATTTCTACATACTACTAGCAAAGCCCAACAGCAAGAGATAGAAAGAGAAATCCCATATAAAGCTATGGTAGACATTATAAAATATTTGGTAGTCTACCTGGCAAAACAAACCCAAAAACTATCTGAATACAATTACAAAATACTTTTCACACAAATAAAGTCAGATCTAAGTAAATGGAAAAACGTCATTTGCTTGTGGATGGGCTGAGCCAATATTTAAAAAAAATGATAATTCTACCTAAATTAATTTGCTTATTCAGTGCCATACCAATCAAACTATCAAATAATTATGTTTTAGAGCTAGAAAACATAATATCAAAATTAATCTGGAAGAACAAAAGGTCCAGAATATCAAAGGAACTAATGAAAAGGAATACTAGTGAAAATGGCTTACCTCTACCTGATCTCAAATTTTATTATCAAGCAAGAATTATCACAACCACTTGGTGCTGACTAAGAAACAGAAGGGTAGACCAGTGGAATAGGTTAGGTATACAAGACTCAGCATTCAGTGAGTATAGCAATCTACTGTTTGATAAACCAATGTACCCCACCTTCTGGGGTAAGAACTCACAGTTCGACAAAAATTGCTGGGAAAATTGGTCAAAAGTGTAGACCAATGCCTGACATCATACACAAAAATAAAGTCCAAATGAGTACATGATCTAAGTATAAAGACTGATACTATAAACAAATTAGGGGAGCAAGGAATAGTGTATTTATCACAGTTATGGAGAAGGGAAAATTTTTAATTAAACAAGAGAAAACATTATGAAGTTCAAAATGGATAATTTTTATTACATTAAACTGAAAACTTTTTGTGCATACAAACCCAATGCAATCAAGATTAGGAGAGAAGCAAAAAACTGGGAAAGAATTCTTCCAACTAGTGTCTGGGATAAAGGCCTCATTTCTAAAATATATTGAGAACTGAGTCAAATGTACAAGAATACAAGTCATTCCCCAATTGGTAAATGGTGAAAGGATACGAACAGGCAGTTTTCAGAGGAAGAAACCAAAACTAACTTTATTCATACGAAAAAATGCTTTAAATCACTATTGATTAGAGAGATGCAAATCAAAACAACTCTGAAATATCACATCACACCAATCAGATTGGCCAACATGAAAAAACAGGATAATGATAAATGTTGGAGAAGATGTGGGAGAGTTGGAACACTAACTCATTGTTGATGGAACTGTGAGGTGATCCAGCCATTCTGGAGAGCAATTTGGAACTATGCCAAAAGAACTACAAAAATGTGCATACCCTTTGAACCAGCAATACCACTTCTAGGACTATATCCCCAAGAGATCATAAAAATGGGAAAAGGTCCCACATGTGCAAAAATATTTATTGCAGCACTCTTTGTGGGGAACAAAAACTGGAAATCAAGGGAATTCCCATCAGTTGGGGAATGGCTGAATAAATTGTGGTATATGAATATAATGGAATACTATTGTGCTGTAAGAAATAATGAACAGGAAGATTTCAGAGAGGCCTGGAAAAGCTTATGATCTCATACTGAGTGAAAGGAGCAGAAACAATAGAACTTTACACACAGCAACAGCCACACTGTGAGAGGATTGTTTTTGGTAGCCTTAGAATTTCATTGCATTGCAAGGAATTAAAATATCCCCAATGATCTCTTAAGGCAAAATGCCTTCCACATTCAGAGAAAGAACTATGGAATTCGATCTCAGAATGTAGCATATCATTTTCTTTTGTTTTACATTTAGGTTTGTTTTATGATTTCTCCCACTCATTTTAATTCTTCTATGCAACATGACTAAGGTGAAAATGTATTTAATAGGAATGTATGTGTAGAACCTCTATAAAATTGTATGCTAACTCAGGGAGGGAGAGGAGAGGGAGGGGGAGAGGGAAGGGGGAGAATATCTAAGTTATATGGAAGTGATTGTAGAACAATGAAAACGAATCAAATCATAAATAAAAGATAAAAAAAAAGATGGTCCAGGACAGAACCCTAAGTTCTCATTCTCCATTAACCTTCAGGGACTACTAGAACTGTCACAAATACTTAAGTTGTGTTTTTGGTAGGTCTGAAGGATCCACATTGACTTGTTTCAGCTGTTCTAAGATTTTTTCAACTTCCTAAGTATGCTCAGGAGAATCTTACTTTTTTTGCAGCAAATCATAAAATACTTTATGTCCTCATGAGTTTCTTACAATTCCATCCAATATCCCTGGAATTATTAGAGGCATGAGGGTTTCTTGGGATAGTGAGTTATTCCAGTACTAGGAAAAAGGCACTCAAGGAACTTACAGGTTTTCAGTACTTACATGTTCATAATATGAAATGCTATGGTAGTGAAATTATTTACATATCAGGTTTAGACCAGAAAACCACCCCAAATACTTTACAAGCTTACTGTAGACAATGGAACTCACACTACCTCTCAGCAGAGGCACAAAGTGTTTGCTTGGCTTATCAGTGCATATGTTGAGGGAAATAGAAATTCTACATAGTTCATGCATAGGTAAAATGCATGTCTATATAATGTATAAGTATATGTATTGCTAATTAAATCTATTACATTTGTTAGCTATTTAAGTATATACAATAAATCCCTTAAGTGTTAAAGCTTCCAATACAGAGATTCTATAGTAGACCTTCCATATCTATGCAAGCTGCTGTTTTGAAGTGTCTTTGAAATATCCATGATTTGGCTAGAGTTGGACTTCAAAGAGAAAATAAGCCTTTTAATGGAAAACTACTGTTTGGAAGAGATTTTGAAAGTCCTAGGCTAGTAGATAAAAAGAGGTCTCAAGGTGCCATAGTATCAGACACAAGACAACTATCATAAGACATAGAAGTTTAGATCAGAGTCGGTATTCAGGGAGCTGACATTTTCTGATCTAAAGTACAGGAAATTCTTCAATATCTTTCAATATCTAGTTCTGTTTAAGAAGCAGTAAAACAAATCTTTTCATGAGTTTTCTATTACTATGTTCTTGATTAGCTCCAAAAATTTTGAAGGTAGTCATCCTGAAAGATTTAGGGTCTTCTTTCAGTCTAGTCCCTGGCAAAGAAAATTACTGCAAAATTTAAAGTATAGGGTTGATGGAAAAGGATAGTGATTCACATTTAACTAGCACTTTGTGGTACCTATACAACAACCACTTCAGAGAGGCGATTAGTACATTATTAGTCCAATTTTACTGATGAACAAATTGAAGGATATAGAAGTTCAATGATTTGCCCATGGTCATACAACTTTTCATTGTCTGAGCTAGATTTATATTCAAATCTTAGTTCAGAACTTATTCCACAGTAATAATATTTATGTTTATACTAGCTTGCATTTATATAATGATTTAAGGTTTCCAAAGCACTTTGCAGACATTATATCTCATTCAGTCCTCAACAAATCTAGGAGGTGGGTGGATTATTATCCCTCTCTACAGATAAGGAATGTGAGGCTGAGAGAGACTAAATAAGTTGCTCAGAACCACACAGCTAAGTAAATGTCTTGGACAAAATCTGAACTCAGGTACTTATGATTCTCTGTATCTTATTCTATCTGCTGTGCCACCTAACTCCCTAAAAGAAGGGACCATGAAACGTTAAACTCATTTTGTCCTTGGTCAAGGTTCATGTTGCAAGAGAGCCTATTTCTTGCCTGATTACTTGATCAGCTAAAGATTGAGTCATGGAACTGTGAAGTTTAGAAATGATCCTAAATGAAGGTTATTGAGGCCAGTTCTTTTTGTGAGGCCTTAATACTTGGTGTCTTGATATACTCAAAAAGAGACTTCAAATTCTTCTTGTTCATACAGATACACAAACCAGAGGGATTCTACAGAATAACCAGACTTTCTGGACATGGTTATGAAGAGTTCAGGAATAAAGCCTATACTCAGGGTATATCTTCATGAAGCCAGAAAATTAAAGGGTCCTTATTTCCTTGCATGATCAGGGATCCTTAGAAAAGCAGTTCCCAAAAGCCAACAGGCTTTTAGGGTGGTGATTTTCTAGCCACACAAAACATGTATTTTCTTAGTTTTCACCCACAGTAGGCCTATTTCTAATTGATTCCTATATCAAATAGTAGTTCTACTTCATATGCTCATTTCCTTCTTGGAGGTTTAAATCTTAGGCAATAAGATCGTTTGATTTAGAGCTGGAAAGCACTTAACAGACGTTCTAAACCTTCCTCCTTATTTTATAGATAAAGAACTGAAGTGCAGAGATTGTAAGTGTCTTGTCTGAGGTCATACAGTTAGGAATAAAGAAAAATGAGATGTGAAATACTTAAAACAATGCTCTTTCTACTATGTAACAGGTTGTTAAATAGACCAGTTTGCCCAATTTGAGAGAGTTTAAATTCAATACAAATAAATTCTTCAAACTTTTTAAAGATTTAGATATTCCTTGATTAATTATATTCTTTTTGCAATTTATTTCTAATTTCAATTCTGAATTCTCTCCCACCTTTCACTTCTCTTCCACCTATTGAAAAAGCAAGACATTATGGTATTTATTATACGTATGAAGTGATGCAAGACATATTACTGGATTACTCATGCTGTGAAAATAAAATCAGGAAAAATAAAGGGAAAAATGCTTCAATCTGTACTCTGAGTCCATCATTTCTGTATACGATTGTGGATAATACTTTTCAGCATGATCCCTTTATCCTTGTGGTGATTTATTGAATTTTTCAGAGTTACTAAGTCTTTCACAGTTGATTATCTTTATATTATTAGTGTTACTGTATAGATTGTTCTCCTCACTCTGTTTACTTTACTTTGGATCAGTTCCTATAAGTCTTCTTACATTTATCGGAAACTATTTCCTTCCTGATTTCTCATATCACAATTGTATTACATCATATTCATAGAGCAAAACTTGCTCAGCCATTCCCTAATTGATAGTCATCCTCTCAGTTCCAATTCTTTGCCACCACAAAAATAACTGCTGTAAATATTTTTCACATATGAGTCCTTTTTCCATTTGTGTTGATCTCCTTGAAGTTTAATTATATTTCATTTGAAGTTTATCAAAGGATCTTGTATATTGAATTGAGAAAAAAGGATGTTTTACT
The DNA here is from genome assembly GCF_028372415.1 of Notamacropus eugenii. Taxonomy (NCBI): domain Eukaryota; kingdom Metazoa; phylum Chordata; class Mammalia; order Diprotodontia; family Macropodidae; genus Notamacropus; species Notamacropus eugenii. The sequence goes on along the minus strand of NC_092875.1, from coordinate 226,974,998 downwards.
GACCAAATGTTTCCCTTTTTAAAAGAAGAATATCATCAATTTGTTTAAATCTATGGTCAACCAGTTCTTTAGTAATTCTAACAGAATATAAAGATTTGAATGAAACTAAACAATTATAAGCCAGTATCAAAGAGTCTAGTGTAAGTCAGAAATGCTGCCAATTGGCAGCCTGAATATAGGACAAGTTATTTCTAATAAAAATTCAAATTGCTCCAATGATTATTTTTCCTTGAAGGAAAGTTACTGATAGAATAGATGTTTAATTCTGGCTGTACTACCTGCATAGTTATTTTGCTATGCAATTTATCTCTTCTTTCATTTTGATGCTTTGGGCATTGTGGTCCAACAAAGGCGATCATAATGTAATGAACTTTCTGCAACATCTGTGGCACTAAGTTAATGAGGGATCATTTTTCTACTTCTGAAGAAATTTGAGCTATATATCTCTTCTGTGAAGGATGGGAAAGTAAGCAAATGATGAAACAAAGAAACAAAAAGAGACAAGCTGGAGTTGTTGCTGCTGTTATTTTCCCCCCAATGATAAAAGCTCTGAAAATTGCATTATTTGATGCTGTCTGGGTATTGAAATGCCTTATTGATGTAGACAATAGTCCAACACAGGTATTGGGTTTTTATCCTCTCTTGAGTCATTAGGTTTTTAGGGTGCAGATAATTGCAGAGCACATGGATACCAGGAAAATATAGCAGATATTAATAACAAAATATATTTCAACAAAAATGCAAATTTATGTTCTTCACTGTGAAACAACATTGATCTTCCTTCTAACACAAATAGTCTTTGGGTTATTTCTTAATTTACATTATTTTGGAAATTGTTATATTTACATAGAAACACATATGATTTCTGAGTTGGAAGCAACCTCATTAGATATGTGGTTCAGTCTCTGCCTGAGAATGAATCGTCCAGCAATTCTGAGTACCCAACAAGTGGTCATCTATCTTTTCTTTAAAGATATCTGATGACAGGAAGTCTTTACCTCCTTAGGCAACTCATTTCATTTGTGGGTTACTCTCCTTGCATCAAAACTACATTTGAGGGTAAATTGCTGTAGTTCTCCCATATTCACATCCAAGCAACCATAAAATAGTGTCCCAGAACAAATCCTAGAACAGTAGAGCCAGTGGAAAGGTGGGCTAGATTGTTCTTTGAGCCCAGGAGACTCGAAGGTTCAGTTAGAAAGGTTCATCTCACATCCAGTAAAAGGGGAGTGCATTCCTGGACAGGAAGTGTTCCAGCAAGTCATCAGCAATCCCCATATCAGCAAACCAGTGGGGGATATTGAGCCCTACTGTGATGGATCAGACAAACACCAACAATAAACATCTCCCTCCTCTGCCAAGGACCTTAGAATAGCCAGAAGAACTGAAAGACTCCAGTTCCAAGAATCCCAACATGCTTTGTTGTGGGTCTGGGCTGACAAGTAACCTCAAGTGGCCAGATCTCCATGTGCATCAGTATAGCCCCAAGAAAATGCAAGGAAATCCCCATGGGCCTCAGCACTTGTCAGACACCATCATGAGGACTCCAGCTTAGCACCAAGTACATTGTCAGACACCTATAGCCTTCAACATTGCCAGCCCCTCTCACTTCACCCCCTTTACACAGTACCAGAAATGAGGATGCCCTGTGAGCCACATTAGTATAATACCAGCGTAAATAGCCAAGACCTGCAGCCACAGGCACAAGAAGATACATCCCCTTCCACCATGAGAGTAGAGATCAAATTTAAAGGAAATGAAAAAGACAAAAAAAGATGAGCAAACCGCAACGACAACAGCAGCAACAACAAAGAACCTGAAAGTAGAAAACTATTATAGTGAAAGGGAAGACCAAGACACAAAGTCAGAAGACTGCAACAGTGTGAAAAAAAAAAAACAAACCTATGAGCAAAACCCTTACAAAACAAAGAAAAATGGGAAGTACTCTCAAACCTATGAGGGGGGACTCAAAAAAGGAGTTTAAAATCATGTAAGAGAGATAGAAGAAAAATTGAGAAAATAAATGAGTGATGCAAGAGAATTACGAAAAAATTGTTGATAGCTTGGAAAACTGCTTAAAAAGTAGAATTGACCAAATGGAAAAGATGATATAAAAACCTACTGAAGAAAGCAACTCTTTAGTGTACAATTGGCCAAATGGAAAAGATAGTATAAAAGCTAATTGAGGAAAACACATCTTAAAAGTTAGAATTGGGGAAGTGAAATCTCATGACTTTATGAGACATCAAGAATCAAGCAAACAAATTCAAAAGAATGAAAAAAATGGAAGAAAATATGTTTTATAGAAAAAAAAAGACAATAGTTGATCTAGGAAAAAATAGATCCAGGAGACAGAACATCAGCAACATTTGACTACCTAAAAGCCATAATCAAAAGGAGAACCTGGAAAGCATATTTAAATAAATGACCAAAGAAAACTTCCCTGATGTCCTGGAACCAGAGGGCAAAATAGACATTGAAAGAATCCACCAATATAATCACCTCAGGAAAGACCCCAAAATGAAAACTCCAAGGAATATCATAATCAAATTTCACAACTATTAGGTCAAGGAAAAAAGACTACAAGTGGTCAGATAGAAATAATTCAAATAGCAAGGAGTCACAATCAGGATCACATAGGACCTGGCAGCTGCAACATTAAAGGATGGGAAGTCATGAGACATGATATTCCAAAAGGCAAAGAAGCTAGGACTACAAACAAGAATCACTTCACTCAGCAAAATTAAGTATCTTACATGAAGGGGGGAAATGATCATTCAAAGAAAGAGAAGGATTTCAAGTTTTTATAAAGAAAAGACCAGAATGAAACCAAAAGTTTGATTTTTGGTATCAAGACCCAAGAGAAGCATAGGCAGGTAAAAGGGGAAAAGAAAACAAGGAATTCAATAAAGCTAAGCTATTTACATCCTTATGTGAGAAGATGATGCATATAATTATTAAAAGTTGCATCACAACAGAGGTAAAAGAAACATACATCAACAGAGGGTATGGGTATAAGGTAAATTGGAGGGAATGACATTAAAATAAGGGATGGCCAAGAGGAGTAGAGTGTATGTAGAAGGAAGGTAGAAGTAGAATGGGGTAATTTTTTTTTCACATGAGGAGGTGCAAAAAGTCTATTACAGTGGAGGGGAAGATGCAAAGGTGGACTATGGGCATCCCTTAAAGTTTGCCATCATCCTTCTTACCTGACAGGTAAGTGGATGGGGAAGAGATCCAGAAAAGGGTTGGGACTGACAGAAGTGAGGGCAGATCAGAGAAAGTAGTAGACAGAAGCAAAACACTGGTGAGGAGGGAAAAAGAGAAAGGGGGGAATAATAAAGTGGAGGAAAATACACAGGTAGTAATGATAAATGTGAATGTGAATGGGATGAACTCTTCCATAAAACATACGTGGATTGCAGAGTGAATTAAAAGTCAGAATCCTACAATATGTCTTTTACAAGAAACACATGAAGTAGAGTGACACACACAGTGTCAAGGTAATGGGCTGGAGCAGAATCTTTTATGCACCAGCTGAAAAGAAAAGAAAAAAAAGCAGGGAGAACAATCTTGATTTCAGACAAAGTAAGAGCAAAAATAGACCTAATTAAAAGAAATAAGGCAAGAAACTGTCTTGCTAAAAGATGCCACAAACAGTGAAGCAATACCAATATCACACACACACACACACACACACACACACACACACACACACACACACATATATATATATATATAAATATATATATATATATATATATATATATATATATATATGTATACATATATATATACAAAGTGGTATAGCATCCAGATTTTTAAAGGATAAGTTAAGTGAGTTACAGGAAGAAGTAGACAGCAAAACTGTACTAGTAGGGGAGCTCAACTGTACCCTCTCAGAATCTAATAAATTCAGCCCAAAAATAAAAAAGAAAGAAGCTAAAGAGGTAAATGGAATTTTAGAAAAATTAGATATAGCAGACCTTTAACTTTATTTTGACATAAAGTTTGATGACATGAAAACGTTAGAAGAGCATGGAATAGTCATTCTCCCTGTCAGATCTACGTGGAGGGAAAAATTCATGATGACATAAGAGACAGAGAACATTACAAAATAAAATAGATATTTTTGAATATATTAAATTAAAAAAAAACTTTTGCACAAGCAAAACAAATGCAACCAAAATTAGAAAAAAAAACCCAGAAATATAGGAAACAATCTTTACAGCAAGTGACTCTGATAAACTTTTCTTAAACATACAGAGAACTGAATCAAATTTATATGACTACAAGCCATTCCCCAAACAATAAGTGGTCAAAGAATATGAGCAGGCAGTTTTCAGACAATGAAATCAAAGGTATCTATAGGCATATGAAGAAGTGGTCTAAATTACTTTGGATGGGAGAAATGCAAATTAAAACAACTCTGAGGTACCACATCACACCTATCAGATTAGCTAACATGAAAAAACAGAAAAATAATAGATGTTGGAGAGGATGTGGGGAAATGGGACACCAATGCACTGTTAGTACAGTTATGAACTGATCCAACCATTCTGGAGGATAATAGGGAATTATGCCCAAAGTGCAACTAAAGTGTGCATACCTTTTGATCGAAGTATAAAAGCTATCACTGCATCAAAGCAGTATCACTGCAAGATTCCTATCCCAAAGAGATAAACAAAAAACAAAGGGGAAAGGACCTACAGGTACAAAACTAATAAAATATTGGAAATTAAAGGGATGCCCATCACTTGGGGAATGACTGAACAACCTACTTCATCTGAATATAATGCAACAGTATTGTTCAATAAGAAATAAAGGTCAGGCAAATTTCAGAAAAATCTGGAAAGTCTTGTATGAACTGAAGCAAAGTGAAATGATCAGAACATGGAAAACATTGTACACAGTATCTGCAGCACTGTATAAAGATCAACCATGAATGACTAAGCTCTGCTTAGCAACACGGTGATAAAGACAAGTACAAAGGACTCATGAAGAAAAATGCTATCTACATCTAGACAAAGAAGTAATGAACTCTGAATACAGATCAAAATATTTTTTTTACTTTATTTTTTCTTGTATTTTTTTTTCTTTTGATCTGGTTCTTCTTTTACAATTGTGACTAATATATAAATATTTTTATAGGATAACACTTGTATAAACTATATTAAACTGCCTTCCATTTTTAGAAGAAGGGAGGGGAGGGGACAAGGAACAGAATTTTTGAACTCAAAATCTTGTAAAAATTAATACTAAAAATAATTAACATGTACTTGGGAGAAAATAAAATACTATTAAAAAAAAAAACAACTAAATTTGACACGAACTAGAGATTCTTCATTGTGCTGCCTGCCTTTCTTTTCCATGTCCTTCTGTGAAAGGAATGGCCAAAACCAAACACAGTACTACAGCTGTAGTCTAACTAGGACCAGAGTTCAACATAATATCTTCTTATTGATGGAACTTGTGCCTCTCTTAATGCATCCCCAAAATGCATTAGCTTTGTTGACTGTTATATCACACTGTTGACTCATACTGAACTTGAAGTCCACGAAATCCTCCAGGCTTTTTTTCAGACAAATTGTTGTCTAACCATACCTTCCTCATCTTGTATGTGTGAAATAAATTATTTGAACCAAATTATAAGGTTTTTCATTTTTCCTTATTAAATTCTAACCTAGCAAAACTTTTCTTTGTCTCCTGACTGTCTTCCATTGCATTAGCTATCTCCCTGTGAGAGACATGCCATCTTTGTTTTTATATTTTCAGTAGTATTTTGTTAAATTACTTTAAAATTCACCTTTTCATTTTCTGCATAAATCGTGAGGGCTGAGAGAAAAAGCAAGAGGGTGAACACTGGGATGTATATCAATTTCTACATAATTGGCTTATTAGAGCATACAATAGCAGGGATAGCTACGGAGTATTCTGTGACCCTACATTCGTAATATCTAGCATCAATATAGTATTTTAAAGTTTTCAAAGCATTTAACATGTTATCTCATTTAATACTTATAACAACGCTATTAAGAGGGCACTATTGTCGCCCTTCCCTCCATGGTTCCTCAAATGTTTAAAATAAAGTCAGTAGGGTTTAAAGTATTCATCCAGGATCACACAAATGGCAGTTTAAAGTTGAATTTAAACTCAGCTATTCTTGACTACAACCTCAATACCCTAGCTTTAGTAACATTCAGCTGCCTCAAAATTCCTGTGGTTCTTCCTAAATGATTAGTATCTAATACAGCATCTTGTGACCTTTGTGTGCTATAGGCGTATGTATTATGATAGCATTCACAACTCTTTTAGAAAAAAGAATCATTGAAAATTTACTAGAGACCTAGATGTTGTAGGCACTAAATCCAAGTCTCATCCTTCCTGAGTGGAGATTCAAAATAAATGTGACATGAAGGATGTGTATAATACTGACTGTGCTGGACTAAATCAAAATACAAATACATGTGAATATGTTAGTTGCATATTATCAAGTTAGTTTTCTCTTTTGGGTCTGGGATTTGTGTTCATATAAAATTTGGTATACTTGTCATAGAAACCATGGATAGCAGTTTTATGAGATTGGAGGAGAAAGAATGCATTCTACCCACGTATCTTGATTAGTGTCTTTATTATTTTGGTTCTTTATATGTGACCTAAATAATAGTCCTTTTAAGTAAAAGATGGGATTACCTGGGGAGACCGTTGCTTAAAAAATTAACATCTGCATAGCACATTAAGTTTTGCAGAACAACTCTCTTCTAAAACCTCTGTGTCATGGGTAATACAAGTATTATTCAGTCAGATTTTCCAGATGCAGTTGTAGATGAAATTTTTAAGAAATTGAATCACTTATGATCATAGAGACAATGTTTATATAAAGTGGCATTCATATCTATTCCTCCTGATGTGTACCCTAGAAATGTATATACTTCACCATATATGTTAGAAAGAACTCACCACCTAAATATTAGACTACTAGACTTGCGTTTGAATTTTGATGACATTTACGAGCTGTGTAGATGACTTTGTCTCTCTTAGCCTCAGTTTTTCTAACTGAAGTATAGAAATTATATCTTTTCCAATAGGGCTGTTATGAAGATAAAGTTAGCTAATGCATATGAAATACAACAACTAAAATGACAACTATTATTATTGTTACCAATGTGTGAAGGTCTGATAAAATATCTCTCAAGTTCTTCAACATAACTTTGTGGAGGATTTGAGGGGGACAACAAATAGGTATTTTATTCAAAGAACAAAATAATTTGGCACTACCTGTTTGCATTGAAACCAATTTTATATCATTATTACTCCATCAGAGCTACTCCAGCTTTGATGGCTAATGTCCATTCTGGCTTCTCTGCTGCCCTATGAATTCCCTAAAGTAGACAATGGGAAATAATTTTGATGCTGTTCCTCATTGTTTCCTTAAAGTATTTTTTTTCTTTCCAACTCTAATTAATGTTCCATCATTTTTGCATATTAAATAATATTTTCTTCAAAATCCTAGTTGTCATCCATTACTTGAAAATACCTAGATGATGGAAACATTGCTTTTTGGATGACTCATAAAATTATCAGAGAAAATTTGAACTCTGCCATGTCCAAATCTTAAGTCCATCAGTGGGTTTCACAGCTCTCTTGATAGTCTCTTGAGGCTCAGCCAATATAAATACTCACACTGTATCTACTTACCATCATTTTATAAAAACTTACTCTTTATCATGATTTTATGCATTCAAAGATGTTCTTTGAAAGATAGATTAGTTATAACTTTATTCAGTGATGCTCTCAGTAATACAAAAAGAGAGGTGAAAACAAATGCTCACCAAAAGTTTTGACTCCTGATACAGTCCAAACTGATGTAGAATCTCTCCATGATGAGACTCTCTAGATGCTTCTGTTTGTGGATGAATTTTGTTTGCAAAAATTAGTAGAATACAATAATTTCTGAAAAAACAAAACACTTTGTCACCACTTAAAATAATTTGAACTGACCATCCAGATGGCAACAACAAAATGGATTAACACTGTCAATTTTCTAGGTTATGAGAAGCAGTTATATAGCTGGATAATCTATCATACTCATCCATCTTCATATGGACAGACAATAAAAATGGACTGTGAGTGGATCCCAGCCTTTTATAATGATAAGAGTATATCCTGTTTGACTTAATTACACTTTGTATTGGTAGTTTTCCTTGTACTTGTCCTTTCTTGGTATGTAGAAGCAGGTCAGAATGACTGTTGCTTTCATATAATAATCCACTGTCTTATCAAGAGTGGATGAACAGCTAGTTAATTAATCCATGATCTTTCCCAAGTCTTTGTTTATGTGGAGAGGCTAAGTACGGCAAGGAATTTATTTGTCTTTGAACTTTGATTATGATTTTGTCTTTCCTAGTGTTTTACATATCTTGTTGTTTACCCCAAGATTTACATAAGTTATTTAAGAGATTGAAAACACCACAGCATCCAATGGTAAGAAAATCAGTGCATCCAATTAAACACATCCAATCTGTGTTTGTTTAAAGTACAACATTAAAAACAAGCCACAGCAGTGAATTTCTGAAACAATACTCTAATGGATGACTTCCACTGAGCCCCATAAATATGCTTTTTGGGCATTTCCTTTTTGCATAATATTACTAAGTGGTGTTTAATAACAATGAAATCTGTATGTATTTAGCTTTTTATTTCATAAAATGAAACATCCATTCAATGTCTGAGTAGAAACATATTAAACAGTAAATAAATGTTTATAATGATTTCATCCTCTGAATGACAAATTGGGTATAATTATGTAGCATTGGAATAATATTTCTGCATGCATAAGAAATAAAGAAATAATGATCCACAGCCAATTTCTCTTCTCACTGTTTACCACATGTGAAAACAAAATAGTTTTGGCATGAGAAGGAGGCATAACTTTGTCAGAGATCCAGTGTCTATAGTATACTTGGAACTGTTCTCTGTGATGATCCAAATTCCTTAAACTGATAAAAAATATCTGTGCTGAACCAAATCCACTCCTACAATTTCAGGCAAAATTTGCAACATTACACTGAATTAGATGGATCAAGCCTAAAGCTTGAAACCCAAATGTGAAGTCTCCTGATGTAGATGTGAGAAGATGGCTAGATTTGAAGAAATGATGAACCTTTAAAAACTAAAGTTAATAATTATTGCCCTCTCTCTAGGATTATAATATCTTATATGTTTTCCAGTGTAATCTAGTCCACTCATTTAAAAAATGTTTTGTGCATTCTTGAGATATTATCGAAGAATCATAGTTATTACTATTTGAGAAAAAATTGTCTGATATAAAGGAGACAGTGTGGTTCTGTTCTTTGATCCTCCATTAACTAGTTACTTGACTTTGGGTGAGTCACAAATTTTTTGACTCAGTTTCTTCATATATATAATGAAGGATTTGGGTCAAACAATTTCTGATGTTCAGTTAACCTTTAAAATTCTGGAATGTTAATGTTAGAAGGTAACTTCGTGCTTTCTTCCACTTTTCCATTAACATTCAATACAATTAAGCAAAATACAAACAAACAAAAATTTAAAAAAGCAATCATTAAGACCAAGCCTGAATTTTATTATTTGTTCCTGTCTGTATTTTGCTGTATATATAGGACTTGGTACCATAGCCTATATTAAATTTTGAATACAGTTCTCAAAACCATTTGAATACCATCATCTTAAACCATTAAGCCTGGTCCAGACATACTCTTTTACATTCAGTTAAATTTACATCTGTTATTTAGAGACAAAAACAAAAGCTGCCTACAAAGGTTCAAGGTTTTTGTTTCAAATCTATCAATAAATTATCCAAAAGTTCTTTATTATACTTAATTAGTAGGAAGCTATAAGTTGATTTTTCTTGGATCTGAACTACTACTCAGTCTTTCTTACACCTGCTACCCACTGAATATTGAGTAGACCGTGGTAGTGCGGGACATGAAGATAATGCGTGGAATCCTGGAAGTGGAATGTGGAGTTAAGAAGACCTGCTTCATATCCTTATTGTGTGACCCTGGACAAGTTACTTATGCTCTATATGCCTCAGTTTCTTCATTAGTAAAATGAGTAAGTTGGACTTGATGGATTTTATTACCTTATGCTGCTGTGACCTTTGATACTTCCCCTCCCCCACCTCCTCAACATGATAGCTCTTCTATCTCAGTATATTTTCTCACTTTCTCAACCTTTCTACCTGTGACTGCTTTTCTTTTCCATGTTCTGGATGGATGCTGAATCTTACTCACCGATCCTTATGTCAACTCACAAAGAATGGACATTGGTGCAACAGATTCCTTTTGATCCTCAAAACCACTCTCTCCTTCCAAATGATTATATTCTTGAACTCACCATCTCAACTGCAGGGCAACTCATACCATTTTGATATAAATGGAGTTTCGAAGTACAATCCTTCCAGTAAGATGGAACACAATGTGGACTTAATATCTTCTGTATCACTGAGCCCTCCATATATTCAGACATTTCCATCTCTGATACCATTGAACCCAAAAACATCTAGGACTTTAAATCTTGGCTAATTCTAAACTCTCTTTCATACATTGTCTCCCCCAATTAGAATATGAGGTTTTGGAGAACAAGAATTGTCTCATTGTCTCAATTTTTATTGGTATCACATTTATCTTGTTGCTATTTGTGTATATGCTGCTTAATATAGAGTATTTGATAAATGAATTTCACTTTAATAATTATATAGTTTATATTAGAATACGGATGACCATTCATTCTTTCATTCTAGAGCCAGGGAATAGTAACTAATGGATCAATTTCGACCTAGAGAGACATATTTTCTATACTGTTCCAAATTTCACTTCTTGGTTATTTTATGTTCAATATCTTTGTCAATTACTTCAAAGATGACATTAATGATAACCATAGCATTTGTTCTTGAGGCGAACATGAATTGGAGAGCTAGCATGTCAAATGAAAGAATGGGTCTCAAAAGATATTAACAGAGTAGAATGAGGAGCTGAATCTAATGAGATTCAATTTAATTTGAATATATGCCAATCTGATGTGTTAAAAAATAAACTAAATAGGTTCAAAATGGAATGCAAGTATATGGTAGACAAAAACTGCTATAATTCATATGGAAGAGATCACTGAATTATCATAGGCCACAAGCTCCAGAAGAGTTAGTTTGTCACCCCCAAAAGGTTTATTCCATCTTAGAATGAATTTAGTGGCAACATTGCACCCAAAACAAAAGGTAAGAATTCTGTATCTTTTTGTACTCTACACTAAGACCACATCTGAAATATTTAGAAGCATATTTTAACAATGACTTTGCCAAAGTAGAGTTTATCCAAAGGGTAGCAAACAGTATATAGCAAGATAATATAAAACCTTAGTATATATAAAAGGTTAAGAAATTCTGGATACTTAGTGTGTAGGAGAGCTGGGGTAGAGGTGGGCTAATTATAATCTCTCTGATTTGAAAGACATTCATAAGAATATTTTTTTCTTTAACCCCAGCAAGAAGAATTAAGAAGAGTGGGTGGAAGTTGCAGGGAGGAAAATTTACATCTTAAGGTAAACTTTATAATAGTTAGTGTATTTCCTTCTAAGATAATGAGTTGCCCTTCACTAGAGATCATCAAAGTCTGATTGACTATTTGTCTTGGATATAGAAAGCATTCCCACTTAGCTGTGGGTTGGATTAAATGACCCTTGAAATTCTATAAAATCTGAGGTTTGATTTCAGATTTTATTATTAATCTTTATCTACTATTTTACATATATTTACTATACTTCCTATTCTTAAATTTATAGCACATACTTATAGACTTAGAGCTGGAATGGTTATGATAGGTTATCCTAACACTCCCTATTGTGAGACTGACCCAGGACTCAGACACATGAAGTCACTTGCTTAGGATCAGGTAGCCAGAACCAAGATTCAAACCCAGATTCTCTGACTCTGAATTAAACATACTTTTCCTCTAATCCAGCCTTCCTCTTCCTCCAAAGTTCAAAATTTCTAATTGACTATTGGATATTTATCATAAATACAGAATTGGAAGAGAATTTGGAGAACTTATCATCCAACTCTTTCATTTTATAACTGAGAAAATTTAGACACAGAGTAGTTGCATGTATTCTTCATGGTAACACAGATAGCAGTGGAAAAGTTATTTTGTTTCATTATCATCTCACACTCAACATGTCTGCAATTGAGTTTAGTATAGTTTGTTTTCAGTTATTGTCACTTCTGGCTTATTTCTTCAGTGGAACAGCCATATTTCCTATGATGCAGATTCATACGGTAAAAGTTCTCATCTGTATCCTTTTTTCCCCTATCTTGCGTCAGAGGGGTAAAATCTATCCTTGTTTTCTTTTGGAATCTGTTGCATTTATTTCTTTCTTTGCCTGTCAGAGTAATAAATTATTAAAATATCATCACTATTTTCAGTCTTTCACCTCTCCAATCCATTTGCTTCATAGCTGTCAGTCTACTAATAGGGAAAGTAGTTCAGGATCTGAAAGAAAAATATATAGTTTTGAATCTTGGATCTGTTATTTGCTTGATTTTAGACCTTGATAAGTCATTTAACATGGGCTTCATTTTCTTTACCTGTAAATAAATTTTATTGGAATGGATCTCTTCTAACTCTAATTCCCATGAAATTCCTCCCACATTTTCCCACCTTGGATAGCTTCGCTATTCCAAATTCTTCCATGATTTTCCACTATTGTATAAATTATAACCCATTTAAATTGACATTCTACTCTCCTTGAAAATCTGTTATTAAGTAATTTTTCTAAACTTAGCCTTTCTCTCACTCTTATCCAACATGAATCTAACAGTTTAGATAGGCTGATTGTTTTGTGGTTGCTTATTTTTTTTCTTCTGTCTTTGCTCATCCTTCTCCTAGAAGCACGTAGTATGATAGATACAGGGCAAGCCTTAGTGTCAGAAAGACCAAGGATCAAGTCCTAAATATAAATACCAATAATTTGTTAATATTAGTAAGTTCTTTAGCATCTCAGAGTTCTCAAAGTTCTAAAAAATTGCCATTTGATATGAAGTGAAGAAAATTTCACCATGATTTTGCTATAGTGATGGAATCACAGGTTCAGATTCATCCCCTAAATACCTGTTTTTGCAAATCCTACTTATTTTTCAAAGTCTAACTTCAGTTCACTTCCTCCAATATTTATTCCCTAAACATTCCAGCTCAGAAATTTCTTTCTCTCCTCCAAAATTACCATTTATTCTATTCATAAAACTTTGACACTCTATACACTATACCATATTCTTTTAGTTTAATTTATATCCTGCCTTTCCAGTGAAAGTATGAACCACTCAAAGCCAGGGACCATTATATAGTCTTATTTTTATCCCACACAGACCAACTAAATGCTAAATATTTAGGAGGTATTCAAAAAATAATTACTGAATGAATGAAAAAATATTATATGCTTATTTCATGCCACTCACTGAATGAATGAATAAATGATGTGAGTAAATAAATATATCATACTGGGCCTATTTCAAGACTGTGTCCCCTGGATCCTCTATTGTTTCTCTTGAGGAATGACTATCTGGGGTGTTTGTTTCATGTTTTTAGATGTGTCCAACTCTTTGTGACCATATTTGTGACCATTTTCTTTGCAAAGATACTGGAGTGATTTGCCACTTCCTTCTCTGACTCATTTTATAGATGAGGAAATTGAGGCAAACAGGATTAAGTGACTTGCCCAGAGTCACACAGCTAGTAACTTTTTGAGGCCAAATTTGAACTCAGATCTTCCTGATTCTAGGCCCAGAGGTCTATCCACTACAACACCTTCCAGCCCCATTCTATCACTTAGCTAAAAACACTAATGTTAGGGCAGATCTCTGCTATTTTTAAATTAGTAAAAAATACTCTGAAATTGACAAAAGGCAGACTGCATGAAGCTCACCAACACTATATTTTTCTTTAAAAATATATTTTGTCTCTGTGTCAATTTCATTTCCAAGTACATTTCTGCCATCCCCTACACTTTAGTAAGAAGAATAAAAATGAAAGAGACTAAAGCACTAACAACATTGTTTTTGTTACCATTGTCCTTAGGCCTTGAGATAGGGACAATGCCATGTAAATTCAGCAAGTGCACTCTTTGTCAAAAACTAGACATATTTGCTTTCTCATGATGTTTCCAATATAAACCACACCATTTAAAACGTCTATTGAGCATTATAGGCAGTTCTTCCATGAATGTAATTTTTTAATAGGAATCTCATGTACTTTAGAGAAAACAAATGCTTATTTATTTGGGTCAACTATTAATCTAAAAAGTGAAATAGTTGTGCAGTTTTTCTTTGTACTTCCAGCTTTCTAAAACTCCATGTGAATAATTCATAAGATTTAATATATCTCCTCTTAATTCAGTAACACCAGGACAGTTAATTTATAGGCAGAATGGGGAAAAAAGGTTCCTGTTATCAGATGAATGTATTAGCTATTCATAGGAAATTATCCCAGTGTTAAGTTTAGGTATACTTCTTGTATCATCTGAAATTGAAGAAATGATAAAAGGCATTCTCTCTCATTTTACTCCTTTATTTTTGCTTATTGATTTCGTAAGAGTGACTGGACATTGCAATAAATAATCCAAATATCTCAGAAACTGGAGCCTCTTGAACCCTACTCATTCTTGTTTGCATTTTTCCCTTTACTTTTTAAGTAATAACACATCCCAAACCTAATGTCTAAGGCCTAAAGAAATTTTAACATCCCCACTCTCATGAGGTCTACTGAAATTGTACATATTTGTATAAAAAAGAATTCCCCAGGGACCTAAAATTAATAGAATTTTTCCTTTTTTTCAGACTTTTTTCTTCTTGTGTGAAGAGAAGCCTGAGGGATTATTCTTTTCCATCTATTAAAAAAAATTGTTAAACTTCCTTCATTTGATTGTATAATTGTAAAGATGATTAACTTCACAGCAACAGGAGAACATTAATCCCAACACATGAATAGTATGCTTTGATCTTACTTGTGGCCAAAAACACCACCCATTCATTTAAATATCACAAGAAAATCAACTGACTTTGGGGAACACGTGAGTTTCCTTCCTAGCCTGATTATAACAGGTATGATAAGAATTTAATGAGCTTTAAACTTTATAGAATTTATTTTTCTTTATGTAAATACTCAAAGCCTTTTGTTCTCACAGATCAAAGTTACTGGAACAGCTTTTCCTTGGGAATCAACTTCATACAGAAACATTTTCTTTGGGAAAACTTTATTTTATTTTAATATTTTATTAATGCAAGAACATTTTAATGAAATGCCCTCAACATTGAATGTTTCATTATAATCAATTCTCCTGAATAAAACTATTTTTCTTAAGCTCCAGTTTTCCATGAGTAAAAAAGCTACAAAAAAACATTATAAGGTCAGTGATAGATAGTTTCAACTCAACTGAAATTGCAGATGAAAGAAATGAATTGGCACACTGGGCAACAGCAACTGGAATAGTTAGATCTGGTAAGAAATAAATAGCAGGTGTGTATTTGAAGGATATCTTTTGTAGTATATAAAGCCTTTTGCTGGCTTATCTCTAAGATATAATTAAGAAAATGATATTGACAAAAAATAAGGTTTGCAAATGACTTTTAATGATCAAATCAAAGGACACTTATAGCACTCACACCTGAAAAAAATAGATAGGAATGCCTTTGAACAGCAAGTCTTATTCAGATGATAAATGAGTCCTTGAAAAGTACTTTATCAATATTATCTCATTTGATTAAGGTAAGTAGGTGCTATTATTACATGCATTTTACAGTTGAGGAAACTAAAGCAGATAAAAGTTAAATACTTTGCCCAGGCTCACACAAGTATGTCTCTGAGACTGGATTTGAAATCAAATTCTAGTCTCCAAGCTTAGGACTCTGTCCACTATACTAACAAGCTGCCTCTACAGTTAAAGAGATGAGATTGTAATTTCTGTTTTCAAACTTTATATCTTTTCTGGTGTTGCATGCTACTTTTCATGGTGGTCACAGGCAGAACTCTGGTGAGTTGCTACTAGTAAACACTGGGATACTATAATCAGAAATCCCACTAATGTTTCCTAGGTCCTAGAACCCTTTAACTGCACTACTACATAGTGCCTTGGTCTCGGAATCAGAACATACAGGAAAAAAATAGAATCAATGAATGTCAGCATTGGAAGACATATCAAAACTTTTCTAGTTAAAAATCATACCTGAATAGTAATATGTTAAATTCTGAGGAAATATATCTCAATTTGAACAGCTCAAACAATAGAAAGACTTTTCCTTACATTTAGTTGAAATTTGTATCTCTGAATTTTCTACCTGTTGCCAATATCTTTGTCCTTCGGGGCCAAACAAGACAAATGTAACCCCTCTTCCACTTGAAAACTGAATGCTGAAAGAAATCTGCCATTTCGGGCATAGTGACAATTCTGACCAACCCACTGTTCAAGAAACCCTGGTGTGTTTATCTCATATATAAAATCCTCTATTTGATGTTCAATGCATCTTTATGACTTGGTCCCAAAAAATCTTCCAGTCTTCTTATTTCTTACTTATTCCTACATATTCTGCTTTCCAGTGACACTAGAATCCTTGCTATTCCTTGCATGAGACACTTTATTTCCTGACTCTGGACATTTCTCTCTCTCCTCATTTCTGCTTTCTGACAGAAATATTTTCTAGGAAGCATTTTCTAACCCCTTTTTAATTCTAGTGCCTTCCCCTCCTAAAGTTCACACTCAGCACCAGCACAATGCCTGGCGTGTAGTAGGCATCTTAAAAAATGTTTATTGACTGGTTGCCTCCTTGTTTCACTGACCTTCTTTTAAGTATCAGTTAAAATCCTATATTCTGTAGGAAGCCTTTCCCTATCCTCCTTTATATAAATGCCTTTCCTCTGTTGACTTTCTCCAGTTTGTCCCATATGCATCTTTATCTTTTATACTGATGAATGATTATACGTTGTTTTTTTGATTAGCATACAAGCTCCTTAACATCAGAGATTGCTTTTTACCTTTCTTTGTATCCCTAATGCTTAGGACAGTGCTTGACACATAGTAAGTGCTGAATAGATGCATCTTGACTAATTTCCTTAATGACTGACACTCCATTATGCTGTTTCTCAGAGACATCTTTCAATGTCTCAGAAATCCTATCTGTCAGGTATTTCTGCAATACAGTGCTAAGTCAGGAGAACAAGTAAACATTTTCTTATCAGCTCCTCCATCATCTGGGTTTTCAAATCCTATGAACACTTTTTTTCTGTGCTTTTCTCAAACATATTAAAAAACATTATTATTAAAAGTGAAATTATAAAGAAACGATATTTTTTCTCTAAAGATAATTTTAAACACTGAAGAAAAATCTCTTGGAAATCTGAGTGAGAGATTGAGAACAAGATTTTTCTTTGTTAAGTGAATTAATGGTGACAACAAACACTGTTGACTCAGTCATTTAAGTCATGTTACATTTCCTGATGTATTTGAGGTTTTCTTGACAAAGATGCTGGAGTGGTTTGCTATTTCCTTCTTCAACTCATTTTTAAAGCTGAGGAAACTGAGCCAAACAGTGTTAAGTGACTTGCCTATGGTCACATAGTTAGTAAGTGTCTGAGGCCATATTTGAATTCAGTTCTTCCTGATTTCAGGCTTGGCATTACATGCAGTACAGCATCTAGCTGCCTTTTATAACAATACTCATGGCAATAGTGAAGTGTGTGGGTTGGAAGCTAAACTTCTCCACTGAAGAAACTATACATTGATCAACTGTATGAAGTCCCTTTATTTATTTGGGGGATCCCTTGGTTTCTTTAGGGCAATGTTCCAAAAATAAACATAGGATTCGTGACTATTTCTTCAATTTTTAAATATTTACTATTATTTCTTTTCAGTTTTCTACAATCATTTTCATAAGTTTTAGATTTTCTCCTCCTCATTCCCCAAAATGGCATGCAATCTTATATTTTCTATACATACATTCTTATTTTTTCCAAATGTATTTATTTTTAGTTTTCAGCACTCATTTCCACAAGATTTTAAGTTTCAAATTTTCTTCCCATTTCTCCCCTCTCCCCACCCCAAAACACCATACATTCTGATTACCCATTCCCCCAAACTACCCTCCCTTCTATCACACCCCACCCTTCCCTTATCCCCAGCTTTTCTCTTTTCCTGTAGGGTGAAATAGATTCCTATTACCTGTATTTCTTATTTCCCAATTACATGCAGAAAAAAATTCTCAACATTAGTTCCTAAAACTTCCACTTCTCTCCCTTCCTCCCTCCCCACCTATCTCCACTGAGAAGGCAAGCAATTCAATATAGGCTGTAAAAGTATAGTTTTGCTAAAGACTTCCATCATAGTCATGTTATGAAAGACTAGTTATATTTCCATCCATCCTATCCTGCCCTCCATTTATTCTTTTCTCTCTTTTGACTTTATCCCTTCCCAAAAGTGTTTACTTCTAATTATCCCCAGCTCTCATTAGCCCTCCCTTCTGTCATCTCCCCACACCCTACTTAGCCCCTTCTCCCCTACTTTCCTGTAGTATAAGATAGATTTTCATACCAAATTGAGTGTGCATGTTATTTCCTCAAGCCAAATGTGATGTGAGTAAGCTTCACATTTTCCCTCTAACTTCCCCCTTTTCCCCTCCATTGAAAAAAGCTTTTCCTTGTTGTTTTATGAGAGATAATTTGCCACATTTTATTTCTTCCTTTCTCCTTGCAATATATTCCTCTCTCATCACTTAATTTTATTTTTTTTAGATATCAACCCTTCCTCTTCAACTCACTCTATGCCCTTTGTCTGTAGTGTGTATGTGTGTGTGTTTGTAAGTATATGTATATATATATGTATATATATATGTATATGTATATATATATATATGTATATATATATAAAATTCCTCCAACTTCTCAAATACTGAGAAAAGTTTCTAGTTACAAATATTATCTTTCCATGTAGGAATATCAACAATTCAACTATAGTAAGTCCCCTATGATTTCTCTTTCTTGTTAACTTTTTCATGCTTCTCTTGATTCTTGTGTTTGAAAGTCAATTTTTCTATTCAGCCCTGGTCTTTTCATCAAGAAAGCTTGAAAGTCTTCTATTTCATTGAATGACCATTTTTTTCCCTGGAAGTATTATACTAAGTTTTGTTGGATAGGTGATTCTTGGTTTTAATCCTAGTTCCTTTGACTTCTGGAATATCATATTCCAAGCCCTTCAGTCCTTTAATGTAGAAGCTGCCAGATCCTGTGTTATCCTGACTGTATTTCCACAATATTCTAATTATTTCTTTCTGGCTGCTTGCAATATTTTCTCCATGACCTGGGATCTCTGGAATTTGGCTACATTATTCCTACGATTTTTTCTTTTAGGATCTCTTTCAGGAGGTGATAGCTCAATTCTTCCAATACTTATTTTACTATATGGTTCCAGAATAGCAAGGCAGTTTTCCTTGACAATTTCATGACAGACGATGTCTAGGTTCTTTTTTTGATCATAGCTTTCATGTAGTCCCATAACTTTTAAATTGTATCTCCTGGATCTATTTTCCAGGTTAGTTGTATTTCCAAGGAGATATTTCACATTGTCTTCCATTTTTTCATGCTTTTGTTTTGTTTTGTAATTTCTTGGTTTCTCATAAAATCATTAGCTTTCATCTGCTTCATTCTAATTTTTAAAGAACTGTTTTCTTCAGTGAGCTTTTGAACCCCTTTTTCCATTTGGCTAAGTCTGCTTTTTAAAGCATTCTTCTCATTGATGTTTTGGGCCTCTTTTGCCATTTGAAATAGTCTGTTTTTAAAGGTGTTAACATCTTCAGCATTTTTTGGGGTTTTCTTTAGCAAGCTTTTGAGTCACTTTTCATGATTTTCCTGCATTGCTCTCACTCCTCTTCCCAATTTTTCCTTCACCTTTCTTACTTGATTTTCAAAATCCTTTTAGAGCTGTTCCGTGGTATCCGGCCATTGCATATTTATTTTGAAGGTTTTGAATGTGGAAGCCTTGACTTTTAGGTCTTCTTCTGATGGTATACATTTTTCTTCCTCATCTGAAAGGATAGAAGAAAGTACCTGCTCACCAAGAAAGTGATTTTCTATTATCTTACACTTTCCCCCTTTTTGCGCATTTTTCCAGTCTTTTACTTGACTTTGAGTTCTTTATCAAGAGGAGGTTATACTCTGGGGACTGGTAGGTTCTCAGTTCCTCCAGAGTGGCACAGCCAAGGGAGAGGAGTTTACTCTTCTCCTGACCTACACTCTGGTCTGGGAGCAACTACAAGCACTCTTTTTTGTGAGTCGAATTCCCTATCCAAAGTCTCTACGTGCTCTACCACTCAGTGCTCCTCCTCACTCCAGGGCCACCACTCAGGGCTGAGATTCAGATCAGTGGCTCAATTCCCCCAGAGTCTTTAGACTGGGCCTCCAACAATGGAGGCCACTTCTCTCCCAGGTGAAAGAACTTTCTCACTGACATTTGAAGCTGTCTTTGGGGTTTGTGAGTTGAGGAATCTGGGACCTACAGCTGCAGCCAGTGGAGCCTTAAAGCCCACTCCAGACCTGACCTTTCTGTGTAATGGCCAAGGCCCAGCTGCACTCTACTCCCCAACCTGTGTGACAGACATTTCCTGTTGGCCTTCCAGGCTTCTTGGGCTGGAAATCTCCTTCATTCTGTTGTTTTGTGAGTTCTACTGCTCTAGAATTTGTTTAGTGCCATTTTTTATAGATATATTTTGGGCTGTAGGAGGAGGGCTTCTAGAGGTGAGTCCTACTTCTAGATGGTGGAGTCCTACTCCACCATCTTCTATACACATTCTTATTAAGCACATTTTCTCATTAGTTATATTGAATAGAGGAATTAAAATGAATGGGGGAAAGCATGAGGAAAAACAAACCCACACAAAACATAACACAAGGGTAAATATTCTGCTTCATTCTGCATTCCAGTTCCGTTGTTCTTTCTCTGGGTGTGGATGGTATTTTGCCTCTAGGGTCTTTTGGGAATTTTCTAGATCCTTGTATTGCTGTGAAAGGCTAAGTCTACCAGAAAAATTCTTCACACACTGTGTACAATGTTCTCCTGGTTTTCCTCATTTCACTCAACATCAGTTCGTGTTTCCAGGACTCTCTGAAGTCTTCCTGTTAATCATTTATTATAGTACAGTAGTATACATGTATACAATAGTATACATTCATATACCACAACTTGTTGAGCCATTCCCCAGTTGATGGGCATCCCCTTGATTTCCAGTTCTTGGCCACTACAAAGAGAGCTGCTATAAATATGTTTGCATACCTGAGACCCTTTCCAATCTTTATGATTTCTTTGGCATACAGCCTTAGAAGGGATATTACTGGGTCAAAGGGTGTGCATATTTTTGTAGCCCTTTGGGCATAATTCTAAACTGGATCAGTTGGATCACTTAGATTGGTTGGATCAGTTCACAACTCCACCAAAAATGAATTAGTGTTCCTACTCTCCTACTCTCCTATATTTTCTCCAACATTTATCATCTTCCTGTTTTGTCACGTTAATCAATCTGATAAGTGTGATGTACTTCAGAGTTGTTTTGATTTACATTTCTCCAATCTATAGTGATATAGAAAATTTTTATATGAGTGTTGCTTGCTATGATTTCTTCTTCTGAAAGCTGCCTTTTCATTTCTTTGACTATTTATCAATTGGCAAATAGCCCTTATTTTAATAAATATGGCTTAATTCCCCTTATATTTGAGAAATAAGGCCTTTATCAGATAAACTTTTGCTTATTTTCCACCCACTCCCATTTCCTGTTTTTCTTCTATTGTTTTCTGAATTGGTTTTGTTTGTACAAAACTTTTTTTTTTTTAGTTGCACACAATCACAATTATCCATTTTACTTATTATGATCTATTCTAGCTGCTATTTGGTCATAAACTCTTCCTTGGTCCATAGATTTGATACATTTTTTTTTTCAAATGGTTAGTTCTTTCTCAATAGCTTCGATCTTTGGGTTTATCAAACACTAGATTGTTATAGCTGCTTACTACTACATAGTGTGTATTTAATCTATCCCAATGATCAATTGTTCTAATTTTTAGTCACATAGATTGTTTTCTTGATTATCATTTTGTAATATAGTTTGAAATGTGAATAATTCTAGGCCACCTTCTTCACATTTTCTTTTTCATCGATTTCCATGATTTTTTTGTCCATATGTCATTACAGATGAATCTTGCTGTTTTTTTCTCTTGGTTTATAAAATAATTTTTTGATAGTTTGATTGGTATGACACTGAATAAATTGATTAGCTCAGATTGAGTCATCTTCATTTTTGTTATGTTGACTTGCTTTGCACGTTAAAGAATTTCTTCTATTTTAAAGACATACTTCTGTCGTCTTGATAATATACACATCAATTAAGAGAAGCCTGCTTGAAATAAAAAGATTATGTTCTCTATTATATGCCATTTGCTTGGTTATCATATTTATTTGGAGGGAGACTTTAAAACTTTTATCTTTTTCTTAACTGAGTAACTGTCCTGGAGAACTACCTTTATAATTGCTTTTTATTAAAATTCTATTTTAAAATAATGTAGTGGAATGTTTTCCTCCAACTTGTTTTAATTCTTCAGAAGGACCAACATACACATTCTCAACACATAACTGTTACTTGGCACTGGAAGAAGCACATAATCATTTAAGGGGATCTAGTTCAAATGTTTCTCCACCCTTTTATAGCAAAGAGATTTATTTTAATGCTAGTAAGAAATTTGAAGCCATCTATCATGCTCTCCTCTTCTATACTATATTTCTATATTTCTGATATTGCATTTCTCATTTATTTCTCCTATACTCCATGATGATGAGGTGTCTCTTATCTTTACCAATACCAAGTCCTCTAACTTTCATCTTGATTTTATTCTTTTTGCTCTCCTCCAGAAATTTACACTATTCCTCTCTCTCTTTCATCTTGTTTCTCCCTACAAACTGAATGATATTTTTCCACCTACAAACATGCCCTGATCTCTTTTATTCTGAAAACCTTTTACTTAACTCTCCCACTCCCTTGAGCTATTGTTTTATGTTTTGTATGTCTTTCATGAACAAGTATTGTTTGCAGTCATTAAATTAATTTCCTTAGTTCACCCTTACCTGAAATCTGGCTTGTAATTCTAACATTTGACTGAAACAGTTCTGCTTACTATTTCTAATGATTTATTAGCTTCTAAATCCACTGATCTTTTCATATTCTATCCAATCTCAGAGGAACTTTTGACCAGTCAATCTGTGACAGTGTGTAGTTGTCAATCAGTTCCTCCTAGATAATTTCATCTTCCTTGAGTTCTGTGACAATATTCTTTCTTGGCTGTCATCTTCATGCTGGATTTTTTCATTTATCTTTCCAAAATTATCATCTACCTCCCACCAAATCTCTGTGGGTGTCCTCTAAGATTCTATCTGGGTGTTCTATTGTGGTTATAATCTTTCATTGGAGATCTCATTAAGCAATAGTAGTTCAGTTACTCCATGCAAAGGATTCCCAACTGTACATATAGAGTCATAATCAATCTTATGAACTCTATTTCCTCCTCATCAACTTCTTGCCACACATTTCCACTTGACAATCTACGAACACCTCAAATTTTTCATGGGCAAAACACAGATCATTATCTTGTTGTAAGACTCATACTGCCTCAGAAAAAAAAAATCTTCATTTGCTCTTAGAGAAAATAAAAGAAAAAAACAACCTTAAGCTGACACTAGCCTTCATGAGTTACCCATCTAGAAAGAAAATAAAACAAAGTAAAAAATAATCTTTATAGATATTTCTTATTAATCCCATTGTGTATGCTATTATTCAGCCAATCTCACCCATCCCCCACTGTGTCCTTTCTTTTGTATGGTCTGTTTCCCTTGTAAGTAGTATTTCCTCTCCTCAACTTTTCCTTTCAGTATCTCTAGCTTACTTCAAGTACAAGTTAGGTGCCATGGTCTTTTGTGATTTTTTTCTTGATAAAGATAAACTTTACTTTTTGCCATTATCCAACCATTATCCAATTGGATATATATGAACATTTTTTTCATCTTTCAAAAATAGAGAAAAGTCAAAGGATGGTGGTAAATGGCAAAAATTAGATGGAGGAAGTAAAAACATATACAATATTGGGATCATAGGGCAGTAAGGTAGGAGACTAATAACTTCATACATATTTAAGTACAGAGTCTGATTTATCATTGGAATATTCTGGAAGTAGGTGCTTTGAATTGAAAAGTGTAGTTGTATTTTTTATTCTTTTGCCTAGAGATAGTAAAGCCTTCTGGAGAAGGAAGATTTTTCATATTCTTTCATGGGGATTAGTGTCTCAAGTATTTTTCTCTACATTAGAGACTTCCATCTCATTGGGCAAAAATTGTGTCAAGAACTATTTTTGGGGGGGCGGAGCCAAGATGGCGGAGTGAAAGCAACGACTCACCTAAGCTCCTGGAAAAACTCCTCTGGATATCTCCGGGGGGAGAGTCTGACCAGACTTTGGAGGTGTAGAATCCAGTGGGTGACGGACTTTGACGGATTCGGAGCCCAGGCTGGACCGGAGGGTCCACGGGAGGGATCTGTTCCGCGGGGGTAAGACCCCGGCGCACAGCGCAGCGCGGTCGGCGCGGCAGGGCAGAGGGGACCAGAGGATCCCGAGAGTGGTGGGCGAGACCAGCGGAGCAGGAGATAAGCCAGGCCGAGCCGGTGAGAGCCGCTGAGTGCCAGACATCAGCGCAGCAGCCCTTGAAATCTTCAGCCTGAAGATGGACTTTGCTGGGTCACTACTTGAACTTCCAGGAACTGGGATGGCAGAGTGATCAGTAAGTGCTCTCTCCTCCCCCGTGATGACCGTGAGGGAACCATAAAATTCTTCCCCAGATTAATCCTGGATCAGCGGGAACAGCAGAAGGGGGCGGGTGGTCTCATAACACCAGAGGCTGGAAAAGTGGCAAAGGGGGATTCTTCCTATGGTAGCGGAGACGGCTGGAGGGACAGACAACCCAGGGCAGAGAAAATTCGCACTGAGACCCAGGCAAGCCTCAGAGCCAGGAGACGAGCCCAAGGAGGGGCGGGAACACGCGTTAGCTTCTAGGCGTGCCCCAGCCCTCCAGGGGAAAAGGGAAGACAATAGGGAAGCTGGGATCACCATCCCCGGACCTTGCCTTTGCCTCAAGTCAGCTGAGGAGATATCCTGAGGACAGACAACCCCTCCCACATACCTAAGAAGCTAACCCCAGGGTTAATCGGGGAAACAAAAAACAAAAGCCTGCTTTTAGCCTAGACACACATCAGCTCAACTTAAAGATCTCTACCTTCTGACTGAAAGAACCAAAAGCTACAACACTCAGCCAACATCATGAATCGGAAAAAGCAGACGAAAAGTGAAAAAAACATAGAATCTTTCTATGGGGATAAGGACCAAAACACAAACACCAAAGAGGTTAGAGCTGAGACTGTACTTCCATCTGAAACCTCAGATGGGACTATGAATTTCTCGCAAGCGCAACTAGATTACCTGGAACGTCTGAAGAAGGATATAAAAGAAAAACTGGCCAATGATTTTAAAACTATAAAAAAAGAATTCACTGATGAGAACATCACCCTGAAAAAGAAAATTGAAGAAATGGAAAAGGAAGTTCAAAAATTAACTGGAGAGAATAATTCCCTAAAAGGAAGAGCTAATCAAATGGAAAAGGAAACCCAAAACCTAATTGGGAAAATTGATCAGATGGAAAAGGAAACCCAAAACCTAACTGGGAAAATTGGTCGAATGGAAAAAGAAGTACAAAAATTAAATGGAGAAAATAGCTCCTTAAAGGGAAAAATTGGTCAGATGGAAAAGGAGATGCAAAAGCTAACTGAAGAAAACACTACGATGAAGATTAGAATTGGGCAAGTAGAAACTAATGACTCAATGAGGCAACAAGAATCAGTCAAACAAAATCTAAAGAATGAAAAGATAGAAGAACTATTTTTGGTCACATCCGTAAAAATAAAAGAAATTTATCATAAAGTTTGTATTGATTTCTAGTACAATTTGAGATTTTGTTTCTTATATATTATGAAATATTAGTTTTAAGTTTTTCCCCAAAATCAGTTTTACAAGCAGAATTGTGCCAATTTAATGCTGCTGTTTTTTAATTCATCTGAAATGCAGTGAATACTGATGTATATTGTTTGAGGAACAGACCTAAGCAACACGAATACAATATTTGTATTATCTATTGTTTTCCATGATGGAGATATTTTGATCACAGGATCATCATTGAAAATAACTGAATTTCCATGAGAAAATCCAAATTCAACTTAACAAAAATGATTGTAAGTAACATACTGCATCCCACAACTCTATAGTCTTGGAGAAAATCATTCTCAATTTCCTGATAGTTTCCTACCTCACAGTTTCCTAACAAAAAGGTTTTGATCACCTAAAATGATATCAGTGTAATTCCTTCTATTTTAGCAAAATGTTCTTTAAAATATTCATCTCTCATCACTTCCCCAAAATGGAAACCCATAAGGTCAGGGTCAACTTTGACTTCACTGATTTTTTAAAGTTTATTTTCCCCATAGAGAAATATGGCACCATTTTGTTCAATTGCCTTGACAAAAGATCCATTAAATTAAATACAATAGGCAGCCATGCTAAGGAAACCTTATAAAACTCAACAATTTTGGGATTGTGTATTTTTATTTAGTGAAATAATTTCTTTCCAGTATGCCTCCCCTGCTATGGACTTTTCTGTTCCTTTCTTAAATAAAGCAGCAAAGTTTGGTATATTCAAGACTTAATTCTATCAAAGTATAATTATTTTCAGATCTCTACATAGATGCAAAGAATGTATTTCATACTTAATGTTTAAATTTTCAAATGTAATGTGTATTTTTCCTTGTAAAGATTTCAAATTTTAGTCTATATGCTAAAATTCCATCTTTATTTTTGGATGAATATCATAAACAACATCATTACATCTTCCTGGGTTATAAAATGAGGAGTGGAGACTGAAATATTAAAATGAGAGATCATGAGATTTCTGGTATTCTATCTCATCATTTTGAGTCTATTTGTGACTATCCAAAATCAACAAATTCATCTTGATCTGCACTCCATTTTTTAAATACTGTTTTTGGACTGTGATGGGTCCTATGTTTTAATAAATACAAGTGAGCCTTGGATTAGGAAATTACTAATTCAAGTTTGTAACTTATCTGTAAACTATAATCTTATTACTGAAGCTCAATATTTTGATAGTTTTAACTTTTAAAATTAGTTTTTTATCAACAAAATGATCTTTTTTGCTTTTTGCAATCTCTCCTATTCATTGAGAAAGAAAAAAATAACCCTTTATACATACATTTTAAAAAGAAACATCAAGCAAATTCCCCACAATGATCATGTTATTCGTGTGTGTGTGTGTGTCTGTGTGTGTGTGTGTGTGTATGGGATATATGGGCTGTTAAGAGAGGACTAAAACCTCTTGTATAAGGGCTTGTTAAGCCCTTTACATAGGTTATCATCCACCTTTGCTGGTCACCCAACTCTCACCTGTAGCTCCAAGAAGCTGTAGCATGTGGAGTACCCATACAGGCATCAATTCCATTTATGAATTAGGAGTATGTCTACCCCAAACATGCAAAGGCTTCCTCTAGTAGAATGGGCAGATGAGAACAATTCATTCCATTGAACATGAAGTTGGCTGAAATTGGTGCTTTAAAATACTTAGATCTTGGTCAAACATCCATGATTCTAAGGCCATCCACTGCATCATGGACCATCACTAGCCATTCGGTCTTTTGTCTTGCCACTGAACTTTGATGACTATGGAAAAGAGTCAGGCTGACTACTTCGTTCAACTCTGCCTCACTTAAGTCTAATTTATGCAATAGCCAAGATATCACCCTGTGTAGCAACTACATAAATACATTACATATCTATACATACATACATGCATATTCACATACACGTATACACATAGATACAAGCATATATGTAAATGTATATGTATATATTGCAATTTAATCACCTTTTCCTTAGAAGGCAGGTAGTAAAACTAATAATAAGTCATGTAGGATGCAAGTTTGTCACTGTGCTGTCCATAATTACTGCGTCTTTGAAAGTTGTGGTTTTGCTCACGTCATTTTGAACCAGTATATACAAGTGTTTGCAGATTCATCTGAAATAATTCCTCTCACCATTTATTACAGTAAAGTTGCATTTCATCACATGGGGTGTAGGATGTGTCCAGGAAAGACTAATAGGTGTAGAATGTGGCTTAATGAGACTTTTTATTGCTATTTTACTCCTTTGGTGTCCACCTGATTTGCCCAACTGTCACCTCTTGCTCCAGGATTATGCACAGTGGCCACAACCATTCTGGGGAACAGGTTAAACCAGGCTAAGGGTATCTGAAGAGTCTCAAAACCTTTAGTGAATTGGGGTGGCATGCCTACCCCAAGCATATGAAGAATTTCCCTGGACAGAGGAGAATGAATTGTTCCAAAGGTCAGAGAGATGACTGAAGTGGTGTAATGGACCACTTAGAGCATGGTTAGCCATCAAAGATGCCAACGTCACATAGTTCATCCTGATCTATCACCAGTCATCTTGACTTTATCTTGTCAGTAGACTCTGGTGACTCTGGAAAAAAAAAAGTGAGACAGATGACTGCAACTCTGCCTCTCTCTAATTTATGCATGAATCAAAAGATATCACCCATGCTATTTTTACCATTTTAACCTACCTCAAATTCCTGTGGTGACAGACAAGTGATGAAGCAGCAGATGGAGATACACTGGAAGCCCTAGTGGCAACCCTGTTTGCAGATGGCACAGGTCATGGAGTCTTCTTCTCATGGGAATGAAGCAGCAGTGGGATTCAAATGATCAGCCTCCTCAGGGTCTGAGAAGCATTTGTTTTTCATTTAACAATTTAAATTTAAAAAATGTAAATATATTTAGCATTTTAATTTTCCCCAGTTACATCATGTAAAAGCAATTTTTAACATTTTTAAAACTTGGAGTTCCAAATTCTACTTCTTGCTCCCTTCCCATTATTACCACACCCCATATTTAGAAGGCAAGCAATTCAATATAGATTACACAGGTGTAGTCATGCTAAATATTTCTATGCTAAATAGCCATGTTGTGAAAGAAAATATAGACAAAAAAACTCAAGAAAATTTTTTTAAAGTGTGCTTCAATCTGCATTCAGACACCATTAATTCTTTGTCTGGGGACAGATAGCATTTTTCATCGTAAGTCCTTTGGAGATGTCTTGGATCGTTGTATTGCTGAGAATAGCTAAGTCATTCATAGCTTATCATCTTGCAACAATGCTGTTTCTTTGTACACAGGACATTTCACATTTTATCAGCTCATATACATCTTTCCAAGTTTCTCTGAGAGCATCATTTCCTATAGTACAATAGTTTTCCATCATAATTAAACACCACAGTTTGTTCAGCCATTAACCTTTTGATGACTATTCCATCAATTTCTAATTCTTTGTACCCAGAAAAGAGCTGCTCACAATGTTTTTATATGTATATGCCCTTTTCCTTTTTGTTTTTTATGTGTTTTGGAGAGATACGTAGTAGTTTTACTGCTAGCTCAAAGGGTATGAATGGTTTTATAGACTTTTAAGCATAGTTCCAAATTGCTCTAAAGAATGGTTGAATCAGTTCATAACTCCACCAACAGTGCATCAATATCTCATTTCCCACACATTCCCTTCAAAATTTGTCATTTGCCTAGTAAGCCTATTAGCCAATCTAACAGGTTTGAGATAGTACCTCAGAATTGTTTTAATTTTCATTTCTATAACCAATAGTGAGTAATATTTTTATAAGGTTACAGATAGCTTTGATTATTTCACCTGAAGAAGGATCATATCTTTTGATCATTTGTCAACTGAAGGATAGCTCTTATTTTAGTAATTTTGACTCAATTCACTATATGTTTGAGAAATGAGGCCTTTATGAGCGAAGCTTGCTTAAATGTTTTTCACATTTACTATTACTAACTATATTTCCTGCCGTTATATCTCTCCCCTTTTATTCTATTCTCTCTCACCTTTCACCATGTCCTCCTCAAAAATGTTTTGTCTCTGACTAACCCACCCCTAATCTGTACTCCCTTTGATCACACACACACACACACACACACACACACACACACACACACTTTTCCAAAGATGCTTCTTCTCAGTTGCAGTACATGGATTGTGTACATACTCATGAACAACATAAAGTTGGTTGGTTGTTGTCCTTCATCTTCAAAGAACAAAATGAATTAACAATTGTAAAGTGAAAATTCAGTGTGTCTGACTGTGCCTGATTAGACCAATATGAGCTTGGAATTCTCTTCCACAGGTTTGGCACAGATAGTCCATGTGAATATTTGGGGTGAATATCCCACATTTATGCATCCTGCATTTACTTTGTGCTGTCTCAATTCTGCTTTGCTCAAAGAGTACAGCACCTTTTCTTTTGTGGGCATGCCATGCTGAAGTGGTCCAGGCCCAGTGTCTTCCATGTTGCACAGTCAAATCCAAAGTTCTTGAGAGAGACCTTGAGAGTGTCCTGGTATCATTTCTTCTGGCCACAATGTGATCGCCTGCCCTATGCAAATTCTCCATAAAATAATCTTTTTGGAAAGTGTACATTTTGCATTCGAACAAGGTGGCCAGCCCATCAGAGTTGTACTCTCTGAAGTATAGTTTGAATACTTGGTAGTTCAGCTCAAGCAAGTACTTCAGTGTCTGGTACCTTATCCTGCCAGGTGATCCTCAGAAACTTCCTAAGACAGTTCAAGTGGAAGCAATTCAGTTTCCTGGCATGGAGCTGGTAGACTATCCATGTTTCACAGACATACAACAATAAGGCCAGCACAAAGGCTCTGTGGACCTTCAATTTGGTAGTTAGTCTAATACCTCTTCTTTTCCAAACTTTTCTTTGGAGCCTCCCAAACACTGAGCTAACTCTGGCAATGAATGCATCAACCTTATTGTCGTTGTGTACATCCCTGGAAAGTACACTACCAGGGTAAGTGAACTTATCCATAGCATTCAAAATTTCTCCATTTGTTCTAATTGGTGATTCCACATATGAATGGAGTGGTGGTGGCTGATGGAGCATCTGTGTTTTTTGGTGTTAATTATTAGGCCAAAGTTAGCACAGGCAGCAGAGAATTGATCCATACTTTGCTGAGTCTCAGCTTCAGAGGCTGCATTGAGTGCATAATCATCAGCAAACAGAAAATCATGCACCCACACTCCCTCCACTTTGGTCTTGGCTTGTAGCCTTTTCAAATTGAAGAACATACCATCAGTATGGTGGTTGACCTTGAAGCCATGTTCATTCTCATTGAAAACTTATGTCTACATGACTGAAAACATCATGCCAAAAAGCATGGGAGCAAGCACACAGCCCTGTTTCACTCCACTGGTGACTGGGAAGGCACGAGAGCTTTGTCCATTATCCAGAACCCAGGCAAACATGCCATCATAAAATTGATATAGAATATTGATGAACTTCTCTGGGCAACCAAATTTTGACACAATTTTCCATAATGACTAATAGTGTCAAAGGCCTGGTGAGATCTACAAACATTGTGTACAGACCTTGGTTGTGCTCCTGGAACTTCTCCTGGAGTTGTTGGGCAGCAAACGTCATATCAACTGTTCCTCAGCCCTTTCTGAAGCCACACTGGTTCTCAGGTATGTGACCATCTTCCAGGTGAAGGATCAGCCTATTAAGTAGGACTCTAGCAAGAATTTTGCCAGCAATGACTAAGAGAGAGATCCCCCTGTGATTGTTGCAAGACAACCTATTCCCTTTACTCCTATAGAGATGGACAATGGAGCCATCCTTGAACTCCTAGGGGATAACCTCCTCTTACCATATAACCTGGAAAATTTCAGTCAGCTTTTGTATGAGCAATGGTCCCTCTACCTTGTAAATCTCAGCTGGAATAGAATCAACACCAGGTGCTTTGCCACATGAAAGGAGCCTAATGGTCCTCAAAACATCTTATTCAGTTGTAAGTTCAGCTAAGGATTGATTTCAACCTGAGGTAAATGGTCAATGGCTTCAGTATTGATGGATGATGGTCTACTGAGAACACTATGAAAGTGGTCAGCCCCTCTTTCCAGAATCATGTCCTTATCTCTAATCAAAGTAGCTCCATCACCACTGAGTAGTTGTGATGCACCATAGGTTTTTGGTCTATAAATAGCTTTCAGGGAATCATAAAAGTGCTTTGGATTGTTACTATCAGCATAAAATTGAATTTCATCTGCCTTCTTACTGATCCAGGAATCCTGCATCTCTCTAAGCTTTGTTTGTACTCTGATTTTGATAGAATTAAATGCTTCCTTCTTAGATGTGGATGAACTATCCTTCTGGTAAATCCTGTGGAGTTTTTGTTTTTCATTTAGCAGGTTCTGAATTTCCCCATCATTTTCATCAAACTAGTCTTGGTATTTGTGAGTATTCTGACCCTGATGAGCAAATGCAGTGCTGTACACCAAATCTCTGAAACCTGCCCACTCTTTTTCTATTCCACTGTTGCCAACTCTGTATTGGCTCAAGTTTCCCTCCAAGTCAGCAGCAAACTGTTCACGCTCAGAGAAGAGCTCTAAGTTGTTGACCTTATTTTTTTGGTAGTCATTTTGCCTTGGTGTTGGTACTTTTGATGAATGCAAATATTTAGCTTGGAAAGGATATGTCTACGATCAGTCCAAGCACTCTGCACCACACATTTCCTTTGTCACTCTCACATCTTGTCTGTCTCTTCTCTTTACAATCACATAATCTATCAGATGCCACTGTTTGCTGTGAGGGTGTATCCATGAAGTCGTATTGCATTTAGGTAAGCAGAAGACATTGTTGGTGATAAGAAGGTCATGTGATGCACAAGTCTTCAGCAGTAAATGACCACTGCTGTTGCTGTTTCCAACTCCATTCCTCCCTAGAACTCCTTGCCAAGTCAGGTAGTCTGAGCCTACTCTAGCATTAAAGTCACCCAGAATTATAAGCTTGTCCTCTTTTTGCATATTGACAATAAGGGTCTCTAGGTCTTTGTAAAATTTTTCTTTGACTTCATCAGGGTTTGTCATGGTGAGAGTATAGGCATTGATGATAGTGGCATGTCATCTTCCTGGTAGTGGCAACCACATTGCCATGAGCCTGTCATTCACTCCTTTTGGCAGGTATGCCAGCTTGTTGATTAGATTACTTTTGATTTCAAAACCCACGCCAGCTTCACGGCACTCCCCTTCACTGCACCCACTCCAGAAAAAGGTGTATTCAGCTCCAACCTCAGTAAGCTGGCCTTCATTTGCCAGCCTTGTTTCACTTAGGGCTGCTATTTGGATGTGATACCTGTTGAGTACTCTTGCACCAAGAGCAGTTTTTCTTTCAGGTCTACTGGATTTTGTGTTGCCTATTAGTGTGCACACATGCCATGTGCCAATGGTGTGTGAAATCATCTTTGCAGATGTTTCCATGCTTTTTTATGTGTTTTGACCTCATTGGGCTATGGTAATCAGGCCAGGGTTGGGTAAGCAGGCAATTTTTCGGCCACCTTTTCTAGCCCCCTTCCTCACACCAGGAGGTGAGCAGTGTGATCCTTAAAAGGCTGCTCAGACACCCAGGGTGTCCAGTGAGAAATGACCCTATGGCCTTGGTTGCCTGTGTGCAGCTCCCAGTGTATCTTCACCTGCTGCTTCATCACTTGCCTATTTCCACAGGACTTTGAGGCATAATTGTGAAATGATATGAGTGATGTCTTTTGATTCCTGTGTGAATTGGTTTTAAGTGAGGCAGACTTGCATGAAGTCCTCAGCCTCACTCTCTCCTCCAGAGTCATTATAGCCCAGTGGCAAGATGGAGTAAAAATGGCTGGCAATGGCTCAGGATGCAGTGGATGACCTTGGTGTCTTTGGTGTCTAACCAAGCTCTAAGCACTCCATATCACCTGCTTCATATGCCTTCATAGCTGTTGGAACAAATTGTTCTCTTCTGCCCATTCCACCAGATGAAGTCTTCACATGCTTGGGGTAGACAATCCCCTGACTCACCAATGAGTTTGAGAACCCTTGGTTACCATCAACCTGGTCTGGCCCATTTGCTGAAACGGTTTACCTCGGTGTGGCCACTGCACATGCTACTGCTTCTTGGAGCCACAGGTGAAAGTTAGGTGAAGCAGGTGGACATCAAAGGTGAAAGAACCCTGAAAAGGACTCAGCAGTCATCACACCAAAGTACTGGTACTGGGACTGGTACTGGCACTCCCTGAACACACCCTGCACTCCAACAACATGAAGTCCAGTGGACATAAAAGATAAATGACTCCTGTTGCAATAAAACTTAGAAGATATTGCATCTATATTAGCAGCCCTGATACAAGGCTGTCAAATGAATGTCAGCTTGCTGAAGCTGAAGTTGGATGCATGTTTTTCTTTTTCACTGTGGAGTAGCCACAGTGAAGAGGAGCACCATGAAGCAGGTGTAGGTTTGGATTCAATATTATTCTAGTCAAAAAGCTTGTATGCCTACCAAAAGGAGTGAATGACAGGCTCATTATAATGCAACTGCTACTTTCAGGAAAGCCCCTCGCCACCATCATCAGTGCCTATGTTCCCACCATGGTGAACTTTGATGAGGTCAAAGAAAAGAAAAAAATTACGACCTGGAAACCCTCATCATCAATGTGCCAAAACAGGAAAACTTTATAATTCTTGTGATTTTAATTCTAGAGTAGGTACAGACTATCAGATGTGACAAGGAATCCTTGGGAGGAATGAAGAAAAAAACAGCAACAGCCATGGTCACTTCCTACTTAAGACTTGACTTTCTCATTTCCAAGACTGTCTTCTGTTTACTCAATCACAGTAAAAGTCTGTGACTGTACCCTCACAGCAGACATTTGCATTTAACAGTCTATGCCATTGTAGGGAGAAGAGAGAGACAGGATGTGAGTGAAAAGGCAATGTGTGGTGCAGAATGCTGAACTAATAACAGACTACTCCTCCAAGCTAAATATTCACCTTCAACAACAAGGCAATATGATTGTTAAAAGACTTACTGTTATCAGATTAGAAGACTTCTCCTAGCATGAAAATTCTGCTGCTAATTGAGAGGAAAAACTGAGCCAACATATGGTTGTCAACAGTGGAGCAGAAAAGGAATGGACAGCATTCAGATATTTGGTATCAGTTGTTAGTATTGGAAGCTCAATTCCGTGTGGACGGTCTCGGGCAGGTAAAAGTGGGACTTCTAAATCTTAGAGTCTTACGAGGCCCTCCATGAACAGCGGGGGTTCGAGAAGGTCAGACTGAGCTAGCTCGGCTAGCTCAGGTATTTCCGCCTCTCCCCGGGAGATACGTGATGGGTGGAGTCTCCCTGCCCTCGAGGTCGTCCCGGATCTGGGCACACTATTGTTATCTAACAGCACGGTATTTAGATGCAAACTATGCTGCTGGAGAGTTAAGTAGGATTGAGGAAGCCTAAAAGCTCTCTTAGCACGTGTGGAGCCAAAGAGGATAGTAGGGCTCCGCTTCTTTTCTTTCTTCTCTCCCCTCCCCCTCTCTCCCCGCTTGTACTTCTACTTCCAATCCCTTAAGCTTAGCCTCCTTAGGAAATCTCCCCCTCTTCCTCCTAAGGAAGACCCCCCTGCACTTGTAACTAGACCCTGTAATAAAGCTCAACCCCTGTTGGACTCTGGAACGTCCTTTCTCTCATACGTTTATCCGGTTTGGCCAACCGAAGACCTGGGACAGGTAAGAAAGACTCGGGTAGCCCAATACAGGCCTCTAGGTTTGGCAATCAGTGCCTTACAAATTCTTACAAAATTCTTGCAAAAATCAAAAATCCTTTAACAAAGTTGATAAGAAAATTCAGAAGCTACTAAATGAACAATGAGAACTCCACAAGATTTACCAGCAGGATAATTAATCTGTGTGTCTCTAAGAAGGCAGAATTTAGCTACATCAAAAGTAAAGTGCAAATAAGGATTAGACAGATGCAGGATTCTGAGCTCAGTAAGAAGGCAGATGAAATGCAGTTTTACATTTATAGTAATAACACAAAGCACTTTTATGGTGCCCTGAAGACTATTATGGACCAAAGACCTATAAGTGCTGATGGTGATAGTAATTTAAATGGAAAGATCTTTCTCATTAATTAATAGGCCTATATGATGCGCTTAAATTGCCTGGAAGCCTGGGTCACATGTGGTGGGAGGAGGTTGCTGAAGAGGCAGAACAGGAAGAATGGAGCAGAACCAGGAGGAAGTGAGGGGGTAGGGTCAGGTCAGAGGGTGTACAACACAGGCCAAGTGACATATTGTGACAGTTAATAGTGAGAATTCCCTGGCTGAGGGAGGGGAGGTTTGAGAATGACTTTGCCCTCTTCTGTGATCATGTTTATTAACTTCTTGGTCACCATGATTAATTTTGCTTTTCGATTCTGGGAATTGGTTTTCTGGGGTTTAAATAAATGTTTTTCTTCTGCCTTCTATATGGAGAGTCTTTTATATTTTGTGATTGAGAACTATGCTGGTAAATTCATAGTCAGCACCAGTACTGTGAATATTGTCTTGGCAATACTCTGATGAAGCCACATTGATTAGTGATAAGGACATGATCCTGGAGAGATAGGCTGAACACTTCTATAGTGCTTTCAACAGACCATTATCTATCAGTGCTGAAGGCATTGACCTTTTACCTCAGGTTGAAATCAATCCCTCTGTACCCTAATTTTCAACAAAAGAAGAGGTTTTGAATAACATTAGGGTCTTCTCATGTGGCAAAGCACCTGGTGCTGATTCTATTCTAGCTGAGATTTATAGGAAGGGAGTTCACTGCAAACTGACTGAAATGTTCTGGGTCATATGGCAAGAGGAGGTTATTTCCCCAGAAATTCAAGGAGCCTCTATTATCCATCTTTATAAAGGTAAAAGAAATACATTGTCCTGTGACAATTGTGGAAAGGTGGGTCATCTCTGTAAATTATTGTTGGCAAAATTCTTGCCACTCAGTCCTCCTTAATAGGCTGAAGTAATCATACTGTTCTTCCTCTAGGAGTGTTCACATAGTTTAGTCCAGAGGTAATCCAAGATAATAATGGATATCCTATATATTCCTCCAATGCCCTGTTTGAATTGGGGACTGTGCATAGTTTCCCAATTTTGCGTTTTGGGGCAAGGCAGTCTCTTCTTAGAACCCTCTACTCTCCCCTCATTTCCTTTCCCACAGAAAGATGAAATACTCTTTCTTTAAGAGTAGATTCACGTTGATGTCATAGAGGTTAACAGAACTTAGATGAGGCCAAAGTTTTATCTGTGGCAATAAACTTCCTCAATGCCTTGGTTGCTTAAGAAACATTCCCATAGCTACAGTTGTAAAAGTCATTTCCATCCATTTTACTCTGTTATTTTTTAAAATGATGTTACCTTGATATCTCAGCCAGGTTTCCATTTTGAACTTATTGTGGCATATAGTCAAAGACGTGTGTCTAAATACATTATTTTTTAAACTGCTTTCTAGCTGGCCCTGGAGTTCTTATTAAATCAGAAGTCCTTCTAATGGTTTGTGATTTGG
Organism: Notamacropus eugenii; assembly: GCF_028372415.1. Classification (NCBI taxonomy): domain Eukaryota; kingdom Metazoa; phylum Chordata; class Mammalia; order Diprotodontia; family Macropodidae; genus Notamacropus; species Notamacropus eugenii. Next base: position 226,937,334 of record NC_092875.1, on the reverse strand, counting down.
GGTTTATTGAACACTGCTTTATTGAACTCCATTTTTCTTGATTTCTGCTTATCTAGTCTATTTTTCAGATTTGTTTTTCCATTTTTAACCTATATCAAATGGTTTTGGTGATTGCTACTTTACAATATGTATAATTTGAGGTCTTAGAACTAGTGCTTACTGATTCATACATTTTTATTTGATTCTTCCCCTTTATGTAATAGAGTTGTTGGTCTTCCAAATGGATTTTGTTGTCATTCTTTCTTACTTTAAAAATTAATGAGTTAAGGAAACCAGCAAAAATTACAGAATAAAGGGAAACATTATAATCCAACTCTATACGGATCTATCACTTCAGCAAAGATCTAATAAGAATGACAGATGAAGAAATAATTAATGGGTAATATAAGGAGAAATCATGGTGGACCATTTTTCTAGGCAATGATCACAAATTTTGCCCATAGAGAAGTGATTTGAGAAGAAATTATGGGGCAAAAGGGAAAATGACAGCTCTGCCATTCTGACCCCAGAGTAGAATCATGGATTCGATCCTCTATGATATATACAGAGCCCTGACATTCCCTCCAGAAGAGTACATAACATGCTTCTAATAAAAATCCCAAGAAGAATAGTGAGAAAAATGTGTTAAATTTCATATATATGATATAAACAACACATATATGTATACAATGTACATGTATGATAAATATCCATATAACACATAAGATACTTATGCTTTCATAACATATAGGTGAGCATAATTTGTGTGAATACGTATGCACATGTTGCTTCATGCATGTGCATGTGCACACATGTCTATGTGTGTATATATATGGGTACACACCTGTAGATACACTTCTCCACAGTAATGGAAGTCAGGGAAACTCAATGAATAAACACAAAAAAAGAATAAATACAAAATAACTACAAGTAAACCCTAACTTAAAACACAGTTTTGCCATGAAGAAAACTAAAATTTTGTTATTATTGTGTCATACAGAGTTGTCTGAATCTCTGTGACCACATTTAGGTTTTTTGGGAAGAAATTTTAGAATGATTTGTCATATCCTTCTCCACCTAATTTTACATTTAAGAAAAGTGAGTCAAAGAGGACTAAGTGGCTTGGCCAGAGTCACACAGCTAGTAAATGTCTGAGGTGAGATTTGAACTCAGGAAAATGTATCTTCCTGACTCTAGGTCTGGCACTTTATCCACTCACTGTACCACCTACCTATCATAACTGGAATTACTAGAAGAAATGAAACAAATTATTTTTAAAAGAAGTCTAAAATGATATTATGAATGTAAAACATGACTTCATATAAAGGAACTAAAAGAAAAATATAAATTCTAGGTAAAAATATGGTAGGAGAATTGATATCAAAATGGAAGGGACACAAAGCCTTGCCCAAATAAGAGAAACCTTGAGCATTTAAATGGACTAATGGAAGTAAATGATTCCATGACATAACAACAATAAAAAAGCATTAAAGTAGTCAAAAGACTGAAATAAAGAAGAAAATGTAAGTTATCTGATAAAAAAGAACTGACTTGAAAACTGAACTAAAATGTAAGTTTTACGAATCCACAATCAAAATGCTCTTGCAAAAAAGTGCCTAGGTATTTCTAGAGATATTGAAATAATTGTGCCATGATCTATTAGAACTAGAGGGGGGGAAATTGAATAATCAACCATTCGCTTCCTGAATAAATCTCAAATGGGAATCCTTAGGAAAATCATGGCAGATTCCAAAGCATTCTGTCAAAGAAAATAAAATACTTCTGCCAGTATGAGGTAGTAGGGATGGTGGGAAGAGTTTGATTACTGAAGAAACATAATCAGAATCACAAAAGATTTACAAACTATCACCATTTCTTAAGTACACAATATTATTATATTAGACCCACTTACCACAATCACATATTAAATATATATATGTATATGTATATATATACATATATATGTATATATATACATATATATGTATATATATAATTTAAGCATGCTCTGTCCTTTTGCATATGCTTGGCACTTGAAAGTTAGAGCTAAAATGTAAAATATCTTAGTCAATTTTCTAAAATTGTAAGATGAATTCATTGTTTCATCAACAGTGTATTAGTTTATCAGTCTTCTCAACCCTTTCAATACTTAATATTCCTTTTTTTGTTATAGTCACCAATTTGCTAAATTGAGTGTTAAAACCAATTGTTTTACTTGAGTTTTCCTAGTTATTAATGATTTGGAGCAATATTTTCTATGATTACAAATAGGTTAAAATGTTTTTAGAATAGTTGCGCATATACCTAAACCACATAGGTTGAATGAATTTTCTTTGTTGGTAATAACACCATGAATTTATTTATATGCATTTTGATGTATCTTGTAAGATGAACTCAGCAATTTTATTAATTTTATGCATATATTGGAGGGATTGTTTCCATTTCCATCTATTGTTTCCATTTGGCTATTGTAATTACTTCATAAAAATATTTCTGTCTTGTGTGGATTTATTTTGGGGATATTGTGCTAATCAAAGTTTTAATTGTTTAAACTAGGTTTTATAGCAAAAAATACTCACTTCCATGAATTTTCTTAATTAACAATGTCTTCCATAAATTATAATTTTGCCACTTTGTTTCTACTATAAATTTCTATAATTAAAAATCCTATGATTGGTATTTCTAGCATTACTAGAAATTAACCAAGTAATTACTGTAATTATTACTTGTTTTCCTGATGTTGAATTTTCCTACGTACAGTGAATCATAATACTATATTATGCTCTACTATAGAGCAATATTATATTGTTCTAATTCTTTGACATTAAGATAAACATCTTTCGACTATATATTAGTTATCTGCATCAAGGATACTCACTTATTAACCCTCTATCTTTGCTATATCCCAACCTGGTTTATGTATTAATGAAACATTTTTCTCAGGAATTAATTTTAAAAAAATTGTTTCAAAACTTTTGAGAATAATTTGACTACCCTATTAAGTTATCTTTAAATGTTTTGTGGAATTCAAGTATAAGTTAATCAGACCTAAAGTTTTTTCTTTCTTTATTTTAGCTCTTTAAATACATATAAGTATATTCATAAATAGATGAATATATGTACATATATGTATATGTATATATGTATACACATATACATGCACACATATATAATTTACCCTTAAGGACTAAGTTAGAATCTCTCTTCTAATCTATTGATTTATTACATATATTTTTTTCTTAGAGGTAATAATTTACTTTAAATTCTGGATCTTGCTTGGATATTATGATAATTTGTGATTATTCTTTTCAATTTATTTTTTATTTGCTGTGATATATATTGTTCATTTTAAAATGTATTTCCTATCCGTGATTTTGTGATGTTACCTAATGAGTGGTTAATCTTTTCAAAGAGACAAGTTTGATTTTCTCATTTCTATTTTCTTTTTCGTTCATCTTTTATATATTTCTCTCTAAACTTCAAAAATACATCTTATGATTAATTTCTATGTATTTGTTGATTCTCAATTTTAATTGCATACTTATTTCATAATCATCACTTTTCCATTTTATTAAAGTACTATTTCAGAAATAGATTTTTCCTGTCATCATTATATCTCATAGCATTATTTTCTTTTGCATAATAATTTTTGATGGTGTACTTTTCCATTTGACCCATTCATTAGGAAGCTCACTACTATTTCTATTTTGATCCAAATATTTTCTTGTTTCCCTTATTTTAGTTGCTTTTTGATCTTTGAAGAATTAATCTAGTATTTTTGATTTTTAGTACATATTTATCATATCTCTATGCCCTAAAGCTTTTCCTTTTTTGATGCAAGTAACATAGAATATTGAGAAATACATTGACATCCATATGCATCTCTTAGCAAATGTCATCTTTTTTTCAGATCTAACTTCTTTTTTAATTTAGTTATTTCTACATTTTCCCACATTTAATCTCTCTTGTTTTAGATTTATTCAGTTCATTGTGGAACTTTAATGTCTCCTATAATCCTGTTGCTATCTATGGCTTTTGCAATTCTGTTACCTTTTTCTCTTTGTAAATTTAGATGTTGTGAATGCTGGCTCAAATATGCTTGGAATTTTTCATGTTTCTTTTTCTATGGGAAATTTATACAATATATTCACCTATTAATCTCTCTTCATATCATGATTTCTTTTTAAGATTCCTCTAATTGTATGAGTACAAATCCTCCCCTTTCTTTGACATCATCTGATATATAATATACTTTGTAAAAAGATTGCATTTTCATAATGATGTATCTCTTCCTCTAGATGAACTTATACATTAATTTTTTGCATTTTGCTATTACATGTACACATATATACATACATATACATGTGTGTGTATTTATACATACCTATATATACACACACATACACACACACGCACATATGAAGAAAAAGAGAGAGATTCCATTTTTATTTAAGTTCTCCTTGTAAGGTAGATGTTTTGCCACATTCGATACTTTTGTATTAATTTCTATTGTCCTTTTTGCTTTAACACTTTTCCATTAAAATTAGTTTTGCGTACACTACTGTTGTGATGGTGTATTTCCATGGATTCTTCTATTATGGTCTCCAACCTTCCACTATTTAATAACCTCTTCTAAGTTCCTTGAGCATATTTCTTCTTTATTCTCATGGTCACCCATGAAAGTATTTTGAATCCCTTATCTTTTTTTTTCCCATGGCATATTTTTTCAACCTTAATCTATACTTGTTTTATCACATGACAAATTAATGGAAGTTTATTCAATTTGCAAAGGTAGACGTGTTCAATGAAAACAATGTTGTAGGAGTTTCTTTGTGTCTTGAGTCATGACTATTGATTTTCATAACTAAGGGCAATTTGCCAAATATCTAGTTCTTTACCTTCCCTAACAAACTGGATATTAACTATCCTTGAATTCCTACTTCTGTGTCCTAGGGTAAGATGATATCTAGCCATATTCTTTATCTTTTTTTCTAAATTGGAGAGGTTTGTAGAAAACAACTATTCTGCCATCTTGCCAATGAGATGGTCCTTTTTTAATGGTCTTTCAAAGATTAGATATTAATTAATTAATTTTTCTGAGTATATACTCTCAGAAAAGAATGGAATGTAGGGAATATTTTCTTTTATGAGACAATTTTCTTCAAGGAACTAAGGTGTGAGATTTTTCATTATTTTTGACAATATAGTGTTCAAGTGCCAGATTATACACTTTTGAAGGTGGGGAAGACATGTTTTATCCTTGTAGCCTTGAAAAGTTTAGCTTAGTGTCATATGCAAATTATTAGTTCAGCAAAATCTTTGGTAAATTACTATTAAAAGGGAACTGTTTCATATTTTGTGGTATTTTGAAATACCACAAGGTATTCCACTGAGGTCCTTAAAGTGAAATTAAATGGGTGTAATTTTTTGGATAAGGCCATGCATCAGTTCAACTGTTCCAAAAAAAATTTGTTTTCTTTTGAACATAAGAAAAAGATCTGTTGGAGATTTATTTAAATAGCTCTAATTTAAACTCTATGATGTAATGATGAACTTATCTGAGAAGTAATATATTATGCTTCTTTAACTTAAATATCAGAACACATTTATAATTATTGTCACAAAAAGTAAAAGAAAAAGAAAAAGAAAAAACAAATGCACAGCCAAATCAGTATTCAGTTTCTAACTTTATTCTTTCTAACTTTATTCTGTAGAATACTACCATACAAGTACAGGGCATGAAAAAACAAAAACCTTCTAGTTCTTTTCTGAGATAAAAATACGAAGAAGGACAGAGTGTTAAGGATGCAGAGATTTCAGGTTCTATCCTATTTTGGCGAAGGTCATCTTTAGAGAAAGGTTAAGTCTTCAGCATTTCTTTGATGATTTGTTCTAGAATTATTGGAGACTGAAGCTGGAATCCATCCTTCTGTTTTAACTGAGGATAATAATTCCTACAGTACCTTATTCATTGGACTTTTGTACATATCTAAACACTCTGCAAAACAATACAATCTGGTGAAATAATCAACTTGATTCTGTATCATCTTCTAATTGATCCTAATAATAATTAATTGAATTTGCCCCGTTACTGACTCTTTGTCAGTAATTTACTGGCATAATGTCATTTACTGACATCGTTATTTGTCTCTAAACTTAGTTCAAAAGTTCAACTGTTCTGTAATGAATTGAGTTTAGAAATCCAGTTCTCTTGGTAATCACTGTTTTATTCTTTCTTCCAGGAAATCTATTATTTTTAAGGGATGTGGGTGGACACCAGGGAGTCTGGTCTACTATCCTCATGCCACCAAGCTATCTTTCAAGGATGTTTGGTTTGTTGTCCAAAGAAATCTGTTCTACTTTCTCTCATCTTGAAGGCAGACTCAAAAAATGAACATTTCTTAGTTACAGGAAGGAAGGTTGTTGTCAGTCTCTTATTCTTGATTTCCAACCAGCTGTATTGTCCTCCCATGCCTCAGCTCTGTAATCAATCATGTTGATTTCACCATTGATGATGCTGAACTCTTTAGTCAATCCAAACTTGTTCCCTTACCTCAAAGTCCTGTCTTCGTTCTGTACTCCCCAGTTATAAACCCATAAAAGATAACTGTCTCCCTCTTTTGGGTCTTAAGTTTGCTGAGGAAGCTGAGATCTTATTTATTGGTAAATTTAAGCTTTATTAGTAAATTGTGCTGAAAACATTGTGCCTCGGTTTACCTTATATTTACCATAACATTTGAATGCCAAGAAATATATTATGAAGAAAAGACAATAAAGGGCTGCATAAAACTCTAATCTTATGCTCATTAGTTTTTAAAATAGAAAATACATGAAGCTCAGGGGAAAAGAAAGAAATAAGAGAGATTATTATTGCTTTATCATTGAGAATTCTTGTTCCTACACTTCTTTATTATTTTGGCATACACCAGATAATTCTCTAGGGTACCTTCAAGCTTCTATGATGTGATGAACCTCTTCACTTACTGATCTAGCATTTAAGAAATATAAACGATGATATTGCCAAGATCATTTACAACCAGAAGCTTTTAGTGACTCAACAGAATCAGAATAGCAAGCTTTTAGGTCAAATTAAACCTAACCCACATTCCCTTGAAACAGTGGTACAATCCTGGCATTTAGGAACTTGTAATTTTTATATCAAGAGCTTACTTAATATTATTTGAAACTATGCTTAGAAACAGTTTACTGCTATTTGAAAACTCTTCTACATAAGGTTTGTTTTTCACCATAAAGTTTTTTAAACTATTTTTGGCAGGAGATAAAATATAAAATTTTAGTACTGTAGCAGCTTTTTATTTTTGTTTTATTTAGGCCACACATAGATGTCTAGTCACCTGTTGATACATTAATATTATGCTTATTGTCGTCAGTAAAAGCTTCATGCCTGCTTCAGGGCATAAACAAACCATTTCTTGGCATAAAGAGTGTTCAGTGAAATTGGAGGAGTGGACCAGTTTTAGTAAGACATGTACAAATATGGTTTTAAATCAAATACCTGAGATTCTAAGTCTATGCATGTAATCTGCTCTGTGATATTTGTTCTGCTTTTAAAAGAATGATAATCAAATTTGTATCAAATGAATATTTTTGTTGGATATTACAAATTAATATTAAAAATTATGATCTATTATTGTTTGAGTACCAGAAGAAATATTTGAAAAATAACTCTGAGTAAATTGAGAGATAAACGAGTTTGGACTTGTTTCGTTGTAATGTTTTGTCATAAACACAAAGTAAAGACCTTTATCTAAGATACTACTATTGTTTTTGAGAACAAAATAATTTGTATTACAACATATATAAAAAAGAGATTTTTAATTTGGAAACTGCAGTTCAGTCATGCCTGTGTTATATGCAACCTTCCTTGGAGATGGTATTCCAAATATTTTTCTCATAGTGAGAAAGGGGATGAGTAAAGTACCCTTGTCATAGCAGTGGAAATGGGGTGGGGTCACTTGCTGTCACTATTGTTCAAGGAAGTTGTGGGGTAGGGTTTGAGAGAGAGTACTGATGGTAAAAATGATATCAACCCTGTCCATCTCTTTGGGTTGCCACTTCTGTTGTACTATTACCAAGTACCATGAGTTTATCTAAACTTCTGTGGTTTCTGCTCTCCCTAAATCCATGATTTGGTATTGAATTTAAAAAAATTTGCTACTTATTTATTGTCCCTTTAAATTTAGAAATACTAAAATTATGCTGACACATCATTCAGTCTATCTATCTATCTATCTGTCTATCTATCATATCATCACATATGATTTTTTTTTACCATATAAGAATCATTACAAAATTATAAACTGAAAGGTGGAAGGGACACTAGAAGTTAGCTAGTCCAAAATTCTCTTTTTCTAGATTAGAAAAATGAGGTTCAGGGAATGTTTTTAAGTTGGCCATGATCAAACCAGGAGTAAAGCCTCAGAGGCAGTTGGTCTATGAGATACAAATGATTTTACCTGTCTTATAGAAGTATTGAATAAGAAATAAAGATGTAAAATAAATTTGAGAATTCAGGAAATAAACAAAAGCCAATGTAAGCCAGGTCAATATGAATGAATTCAAATATGTTAAATATTGACTATATGAAAAACTCTATGTATATTGCTTGGGATATAAATAGAAAAGCCAGAAAGTTCAAGGTTTCATATTCTAAGCAGGGGACATATAGGACAATTCAGATACAGTGGAGGTGAATATACCTGTGGTCCTTAAGGTGCAGCATTTAAGGCTGAATGTATATTGCATTCTCTTTACCTTAGTTCTCATTGATAAAACTATGACATTACTGATGTTGACCCACTTGGTGCTAAAGAAATTGGAGCACTTTGGGTGCATATTTGGTGCAATAAAAAATTATTTTTCTTCATCTTCAATAATTGTACATTCTATTGAGTTATAGGTGGTACCATCTGCAAAGGTTGATGCCAAGTCCTGTATACAAATAATTTTTCCCTTAGGCATTAGCTGTAATACCTTGTAATGTGTTCATCCTTCGTTGCTGAAGAAGACCATGCCATCAGAGAAATAATGACATGACTTGCACTTGACTTTATTTTTAAGTGAGGAAGGATTGTGCAGGTCCCCAGCCTCACTTCTCTTCCAGACCTATCTGAATCCAGTGACCAGATATTCATCAGGATGACTGGAGATGACCCAGAATGAGGCAATTGGGGTTAAATGACTTGCCCAAGGTCACAAAGCTAGTGAATGTCAAGTGTCTGAGGTGGGATTTGAATTCAGGTCCTCCTGACTCCTGCACTGGTGCTCTATTCATTGCACCACGTAGCTGCCCCAATACCTTGTAGTGGTGCTTATCACAATGCCTAGCACTCAGAGGACATTTAAAATTGTTTATTGATTCACCAAATGAGGAATATGTTAATATTCCCACAGTTCTTAGCTAACTGTCCATGGGTGGCAGATGACTAGTGATTGATATTGGCGACAGAGTGGATGTTGACCCATTTAAACAGGGGCTTCTCCCTAGGTGATGACTTTGAGGAATAAAACTGGAGGTATGGCAGGTGGCCTTGGTGGGTTGTTCTATTGTTCAGGTTCTTGGACTTCCTACATTGGGTCAGAGCAGTGATGGTGGTCAAGAAGGCAGTGATAGTTTGAACAACCTGGTGCATTTACACTTTGGCTAATCTGACTCACCTGCTCTTAGTTGGTTTGTGGTGGGTTCCATTAGGGGAAGGGATGGACAATCTTTGTCATTGATTTTTCAGTTCTATTCACTAGCATCATTACCAGAATATTTCTTTGACAATGCTATGGCTTAAAACTTCAGGATTAGAACTGCTGCTATACTTATGAGAAAAGTAATATGTGAACCTTAGGAAAATGAATATATGAAGTAAGTGAAGGAGCCACTTAATGGGGCTTAGCACAGTATTTTGCACATAGTAGGCACAGGATATTTATTAGAAAATGAGGGAATAAGGATGGAAGCAAGATGATGGAGAGAAAGCAAGGACTCTTCTGAACTCTTCCACAAATTCTTTCAGACACCTCTAAAAGGAGAATGTGAACAAATTTTAGAGTGACAGAATCCACTAGGAGACAGAACTTGCATATTTTCAGGCCAGGACAGCCTGAAAGGTCGATGGAAGGGATCTGTTACACCAGGTTGGAAAAGGGCAGAGTACACAAACTGTACCAGCACAGACTAGGCCATATTGGAATGAGAAGAGTCCTGGGCATACTGAATCACCACCAGCAGTACTGATTCCCAAACCTAATTAAAGGGTGTAAAGGGAGAAGAGGAAAGGAGGGAGCAGAAAAGGGTAAATTATATCACAAGAAGAGGCAAAAAAATATTAAGGGGAAAGAAGAGAGGGAGAAGAACACTGTTTGAGCTTACTCTCATCAGATTTGGTTCAAGGAGGGAATAACATACTCAGTTATGAATGGAAATCTAACTTATCCTACAGGCAGTAGGAGGGAAAAGGGGAAAGAAAAAGGAGGGGTTGTTAGAAGGGAGGGAGGAAGTAGTAAGGGAAAAAGAAAAGAGAAAAGAAGGGACTAATAGGATGGAGGGAAGATTGAGGGAAGCAATGGTCAAAAGTAAAACTCTTGAGGAGGGAGAGAAGGAAGAAATAAAAGCATACAGTGAGTGGACAGGATGGAGAGAAAGACACAGATAGTAATTACTGTGAATGGAAATGGGATAAACTCTCCTGTAAAATGGAGGCAGATAGCAGAAGGAATTAAAAACTACAATCCTGCAATATGTTGTTTACAAAAAACACATTTGAAACAGGAATACAGACAGGTTAAAGGTAAAAGGCTGAAGTAGAATGCATTATGCTTCAGCTGAAGTAAAAGAAAATTCAGGAATAGCAATCCTAATCTCAGACAAAGCAAAAGCAAAAATAAATCTAATCAGAAAAGATAAAGAAGGAAATTCTATCCTGCTAAAAGGCACCATAGACAATGAAGTAATATCATTACTAAAGATATATGCACTAAGTGGTATAGCATTCAGAATTCTTAGAGGAGAAGTGAAGGTAGTTACAAGAAGAAATAGACAACAAAGCTATACTAGTGGGGGATCTCAACCTCCCCCTCTCTGAACTTGATAAATCTAACTTCAAAATAAACAAGAAAGTTGTTAAAGAGGTGAATAGAATTCTGGTCAAGGTAAATATAATAGAGAAAAGTGAATGGAGATAGAAAGGAATATGCCTTTTGTTCAGTGGCAAAACTATCAAAAATATTTTATAAAGCTAGAGAAAGTGATTTTGGAATTCATCTGGAAAAACAAAAGGTCCAGAATATCAAAGAAATTAATGAACAGAAATGCTAGGGAAGGTGGTCTAGCCATACCAGATAATAAATTGTATTATAAAGTAGCAATCATCAAAACTACATGGTACTGGCTAAGAAATGGATGGGTACATCAGTGGAATAGTTTAGGTACATGAGGCACAATAGTCAGTAACTATAGCAACCTACTGTTTGATAAACCCAAAGACCCTAGCATCTGGGAAAAGAACTTACTGTTTGACAAAACTGCTCAGAAAAATGGACAATAGTGTGGCAGAAACTGGACATAGATCAATGCGTGATGTCATATACCAGAATAAAGTCCTAATGAACACATGATCCAGGTACAAAGTCTGATACTATTATTAAACTAGGGGAGCAAGAAATGGTTTATTTGTCATATTTATAGAGAATGAAGCAATTCATGACTCAACAAGAGATAGAGAACATTGTGAAATGCAAAATAGATAACTCTGATTACATTAAATTGAAAAGGTTTTGCACAAACTAGACCAATGCAATCAAGATTAGGAGGGAAGCAGAAAACTGGGAAAGAATTTTTACAGCTAGTATCTCTGATGAAGGTCTCATTTATAAAATATAGAGAGAACTGAGTCAAATTTACAAGAATACAAGTCATTCCCCAAGTGATAAATGGTCAAAGGATATGAACAGGTAGCTTCCAGAGGAAGAAATCAAAGCTATCTATAGTCGTATGAAAAATATCCTCTAAATCACTATTGTTTAGAGAGAGGCAAATCAACACCACTCTGAGGTACCACATCACTCCTACCAGATTGGTTAAGATGACAAAACAGGAAAATGATACATGTAGAAGGTATTGGGAGAGTTGGAACACTAATTCATTGTTGGTGGAGCTGTGAGTTGGTCCACCCATTCTGGAGAGCAATTTGGAACTATACCCAAGGGCTATAAAAATGTGCATATCCTTCGACACATCAATGCTGCTTCCAGGGCTGTATCCCAAAGAGATCATAAAAACAGGGAAAAGATCTACAAGTACAAAATATTTATAGCAACTCTTTTTGTGGTGGCCAAGAACTGGACATAGAAGGGATGCCCATCAATTGGAGAATGGCTGAACATGTTGTGGTATATGAATACAATGGAATACTATTTGGCTATGAGAAGTGATGAGCTGGTGCACTTCTGAAAAACCTGAAAAGACTTACATGAACTGATGCTGAGTGAGGTGAGCAGAGCCAGGAGATTGTTATACACAGTAACAACCACAGTGTTTGAAGACTGTTTTTTGACAGATAGCCCTTCAAAGCAAATGCAAGGACCTAAAACTCATGATGCAAAATATCAATCACATCCAGGGAAAGAACTATGGAGTCAGGAGGCAGAATGAAGGAGACTACTGTCCCCTTTGTTATGTTATGTTTTATTTTCTTTCTTTCATGATTTCTCCCATTCATTTTAATTCTGCTATACAACATGACTGATGAATGTGAAAATCTCTTTAATAGGAATGTATGTATAGCACCCATATAAGATTGGGTTAAGAAAGTGAAATTTTGCTCCCTCTCCCAAAATGCAAGGGTGGGAGTACTTTCTTTACTCTTCTACTTTTTAAGGGATATTCCTAGTGAGCAGACCCATAATTTAATTACTATAGGGAATCTTAAGGTGTGGAAACTCATCCCACCTATGTAGGTCAACCCTGTTTCTTTCACTTCTAGTATTAGTGAATTGCTTGGAACACCAAAAGGTTAATTGACTTTCTTAGGGACACAATATATATCAGAGGAGAGACTTAATACTGTTTATCCTGACATTGATGCTGTCTCTCATGAAGTATTCTCCTTTTAGAGAGAAAAATATTTTGAATTCCTGAACTAGCTAAAGGTGGTTCCATTTTAGTTAATTCTTTAAATACAAAATTGTTTTAAAATATATTTTAAGAAGTTGCCTGATTCTTCAGTTAGTTCTCGCTACATCATTTTAACTTTTAATATTCTTATTTATATAGCTATTCCCATAGTAGATAAAATGTAATATCCTTGAGGGCAAGGATGTTTTTTCCATAAATTCCTTATCATGTAGCTGTAGATAGATGAAGGGACATGTGTATGTCCTTATATGTATGTGTGAATATGTGCATAGGTATATATGCATATTTACATATTCACAAACATTAAATATATTCATACATATTGCACACATGTACATACATATGTGATCGTGTGTGTATTTATTCAACAAGACAATATGTGTTACAAAGACCAAACACCTTTGAGCTTTACTACTTGTTTGGTTTTGGCAACTTCGCTCTCCTGACACTCAATTTCCTCACTTGTAAAATGATAGATTATGACTAGATGGCCTTTGTAGTACTCTCAAATCAATTTAAGACCTTAGGCTATTTCCAATGACATTAATTCCAATGTAAAAACTTACAATTTTTATGTGGGAAATGAAGGTCATATAATTTAATGTTGAAAGATTATTACTACCACTTTATTTTATAGTTCAAGAAAATGAGAACTAGAGAAATTAAGTGAATTCCCCAATATTAAATAAATGGCAAGTAGCAAAGTTGCAAGATTCTAATCTAGAACCTCTGAGTTCAGATTCTGTGCTTTGTTTTATTTTTTAATTTGCTAAAAATAATAAAAAAATTCTAAAAAATCAGTACTCAAAGCAATTCACTAAAAATTTCTAAAAACATGTCTAAAAGAATTTATCTGCTGCATTCAATAGAATTAAGTATTAAATAATTAAAATATAAAACCCTTTATCTAAAAAGGTCTCACAGAAATAAAACAAAGTTTTGTTTTTAGATGAATCCAGAATTATAAAGCTATGATTTCAATGACAACAATCATGTATCATCTATCCTTCTATCTACTGTATATTTTAAAAGTCTGTTAAAATTCACACTTTTGGGGATGAAATGTGGATTGAGATGCAAGGAGGTATTTTCATTTGCCTAGGGATTTTCACAAACCCTTTTTCTTCCAACGCAGTTCTCAAAGGCTACAGTTTCACCACTCTCACATCTGTCCAGCAAAATATTTCTACGTTCTATATTCTCTTTCAGGCTACTTGGCTATTTAACTGTTCATTTGACTTGATACAATAAACAACATTTTATTACATTTTATCCTCAGCCATATTTTCATTTAATGAAGAGAAAATGACATTAAGCTTTACATAATATTCATATGGGTCTAAATTCCCTGATATATCACCTGTTTTATTGAAACTAGGCATTTAGGTTTTTATTAACATAACTTAGCTTTTTTTAGGGTTGCTGGGTATAAACTAAGCCAACATATTTAAGAACTGTCATCTTCCCCAAGTCTATGGTGCTGACTAATTTCTTTGATCTGATCTATTGGAGAAACTATGCTGTCAATGTTAACTGAGATGAGTTCTCCCAGGGTGTTCCATCATGAAGAAAGAAGAAAACTGTTCATAATGGTTTGAGGAGGCAACCAAGAATTGAATACAGACAAGAAGAGTAAGAAATTCTATGCTAGTCCTTCAGAAAAGTACAAGTGAAAAACTGGAAATGCAAGTGGCCAAGAATGCAGAAATTAATTGTTTTTTATAGAATTTTCTTGGAAATGAGATCCTGAAGAATGTAGTGATAAAGAGATGTAGAAATCTGGAATTTTTAACAATTTTAAAATGTCTTTTATAACTTTCTTATTTGTTTCAATTCCTATTTTTTCCTCCTATTTGTTTAAATGCATTTTAAATACAATTAATATCAAACAAATTTGGTTATATTAATTTGAAATAAAAATTTCATCCTATTATGTCTTTCTTTTACAAATTCATATAGTTCGGTGCTTCAGTGGATAGAATTTTGGACTTGGAGTCAGGAAGGCTTGAGTTCCAATCTGCACTCAGACACTTAATGGCTATATGATCCTGGACAAATTTACCTCAATTTCTTCAACTATAAAAGGGGATAGTAATAGCACTTACTTCATAGTGTTTTTGAGGCTCAAATGAAATAATTTACTGCTCATACCATATAGTAAACATTTAATAATGTTTCTTCCATTCCTTTGTTTCCTTTTAAGTGGCAAAGAATGGTCCTTTGAGGTATTTTAAATTTCTGGTCTTTCTAGCATTGAGAAGTTACTCATACTGATATGTGAGATGCATTGTATTTTCATGTATATCATATCTCTTGAAAAATCATAAAACTTGAGCATGAGAGCCATCTTTCATATGTCATACCTTTGGTAAACTAGCATAGTTCTCAGTACACAATATATGTGCATAATATGTAACTTTTGGATTAAATTTAGTGACACAGCAGAGGAAAATATACCTAATAAGGCTTCCAAATAATCACTGCTATCTTGACTAGATGCCATTTAAGTTTCCTTATAATTCTAAATATCTAAGGGCAAAGCCTTGAAGAAAACCAGCCTTGAAAGTTTGTAATGAACTAAAGAAATGAACAAAAGTGGTAAAAAAGAGCAAATTGTTTTAAGGACAGATAGGTGATAATGATACATCTAAAGCTACATGGATAAAAAATATCAAGAGAAAGTATGATCACTACTATCAGAGATCAAGAGCATTAAAGATTGGAGGACTTCCAGGAACCAAGATGGAGGAGTAAGTAGTAAATCACTGTCACTCTCCAATATTTTCCTCTAGAAAATTTTTTTAAAAAGCCCAGAAAATAGCACTCCTGGAAAAATCCTGAGGAAAAGACAGGGTGGAGCAATCTTTTAGTCTGGGAAACTTGGTGGATTGGCAAGAAGATCTGTCTCACTTGGGGAAAGGTGCATCCCATTACAAGACAGGAATCTGCCCAGCAAGCAGGTGACAGGCCTTACTGCAGCAAACCAGAAAAGATCCTGAGCCCCAGGATGGTGGATCAGACAAATGCCAACACCTGGACCCCCCATGTGCTTTAATATAGCTAGGAGAACCAGCAGACTCCAGTCCAAAGAACTGCAATGTGGGCTTGTATAGTCCCTGGTGGGGAGGCATCCTCCAGGGCCTGAACTTCCTTGTGCTCTGAAGCAGCCCTAAATGGGCTAACATCCTCCAGAGGCCAGACCTTCATTTGCTCTAGCCTAGCTTGGTTAGGGCTGGCATCTTTAGTGGTCTGACCTACCTGTACTCTGGTTCAGCCTCAGAGAGGCAGGTGTCCTCCAGTGGCCAGACCTCTAGGTGCTTCCGGTGCTCTAGGTGCATTAGGGAAATGTAGGAAATGTAGGAAAAAACTCAACTGATCTCAACACATGCCAGACACCACCACTACGACCCCTGCTCGGCATCAGCTAACCTGCAAAACCCCTGCAACCTTGAGTTGCCAGCATCTGAGGCCTCAGCACACAAAACTAGTAACTAGGCCTCTGGTCACCAGCACAAAATGCTTGAAACTATGCCCTCTATGCCCCAGAGCTCAACTTTAAAAGACATGGAATAGACAAACAAGTTGAGCAACAAAGCAAAACCAAACACTGATCATAGACAGGTTTTTGTGGGGACAGGGAATATCAAAACACAAATTCAAAAGAAGACAACACTGTCAATAAACCATTATCCAAAACCTCGAAGGGGAATATTATTTGATCTCAAGCCCCAAAAGCCTTCTTGGAAGAGCTTGAGAAGGATTTAAAAATCCAAATTAGACAAGTAGATGAAAAATTTTGAAAAAAAATGAGAGGTATGCAAGAGAAAGTTAACAGCTTGGGAAAAAAAGGACAAAAATTGATGGCAGAAAACAATTCCTTAAAAAACAATTGGCAAAAAAATTCCAATGAATAAAACATCTGCTTAGAAAGTAGAATTGGCCCAATGGAAAAGGAGGCACAAAAATTCACCAAAGACATTCCTTAACAATTAGGATTGGGCAAGTGCCTCCATGACTCTGAGACTTCAAGAATCAGTCAAACAAAATCAAAATAATTGAAAAATTTAAGCAAATGTAAAATACCTTTTGGAAAACAACTGAGCTAGAAAACAAATCTAGGAGTGATAATTAAAAAATATTATTGGTCTACTTGAAAACAATGATACAAAAAGAGCCTGGAGAGTATCGTTCAAGAAATTATCATGGAAAACTTCTCTGATGTTCTTGAACCACAGGGTAAAATAGTCATTGAAGAAATCATAGGCACTTCTTGAAAGAGACCCTAAAATGAATGACAATAATGAGACAATGTACCAAAAATGATGGAAGGCAGCCAAAGCAATTCTGAAGGGAAATTTTATATCTCTAAAGGCTTATAACAATAAAATAGAAAAAAAGAAATCAATGAATTGGGCATGCAACTAAAATAGTAGAAGAAAAAGAAATCAAACATCTCCAATTAAATACCAAATTAAAATTCTGAAAAGAAAAGAAGGGTTTGATAAAATTGAAACAAAGGAAACTACTGAAGAACTAAATGAAACTAAGAACAGGTGTTATGAAAAAAATCAAATTAGATAAAATTTTGCTAATTTGATTCTTTTAAAAAAGAAGAAAAATAAATTGCCAGTATCAAAAATGAAAAAAGTGAGTTCACCAAGAATGAAGAAGGAAATTAAAACAATAATAAGAAATTATTTTACCCAAATGTATGTACATAAATTTGACAGTCTTAATGAAATGGATGAATATTTACCAAAACATAAATTGTTCAGATTAAAAGAAGAGGAAATAAAATACTTAACCCCATTTCAGGAAAGAGAAATTGAACAAGACTTCACTGACCTCCCCAAGAAAAAAAAATTTCTTCGAAGCCAGGAGCATTTCCAAGTGAATTCTACCAAACATTTAAATAATTATTAATTCCAATACTACATAAAGTATTTGGAAAAAATAGATGAAATAGGAGTATTGTCAAATTCTTTTTATGGTACAAATATGATGCCAATACCTAAACCAGGAAGTCAAAACAGAAAGAAACATTATAAACCAATTTCCCTAATCTATATAGATGCAAAAATTTTGAGTGAAATATTAGCAAAGAAATTATAGCAACAGTTCATGAGGATAATACACTATGATCAGGTGCGATTTATACCAGGAATGCAGGAGTGGTTTAATATTTGGAGAACTGTCAGCATAATTGACCATATCAACAATAAAACTAACAAAAACCATATGATTTTCTCAGTATATGTAGAAAAGACTTGACAAAATAAAACACTCATTCCTATTAAAACATTAGAGGACATAGGAATCAATGGAGTTTTCCATAAAATGATAAATAGAATCTATCTAAAACAACCACCAAGCATTGTATGTAATGGGTATAAATTAGAAGCATTCCAGTAAGTTCAGGGGTGAAACACCACACATGACCATTATCACCACTGTTTTTCAATATTGTACTAGAAATAATAGTTTTAGAAATAAGAAAAGAAAAATACATTGAAGAAATTAGAATGTATAACGAAGAAACAAAGATATCACTTTTTTCAGATATAATAGTATAGTTACAGAATCTTAAATTATTAATTAAAAATATACTGGTAATAATTAAAAACTTTACCTGTGAACAGATCCAACAATTCTGGAGAGCAATTTGGAACTATGCCCAAAGGATTATAAAACTATGGGTGTCTTTTGACTCAGAAATACCCCTTCTAGTTCGATATCCCAAAGAGATCATAAAAATGGGAAAAGGACCCAAATGTCGGAAAATATTTATACCAGTTCTTTTTTGCAGTGACTAATAATTGGTAATTGGGGAATGACTGAACAAGTGGCATATGCATGTAATGGAATACTATTGGTCCATAAGAAATGATAAACAAGCAGATTTCAGAAAACCTTGGAAAGACATGCATTTTTGCTGAATGTAATGAGCAGAACTAGGACAACATTGTTCACAATTACAGCCACATTGTGTGATGACTAACTTTGCTAGACTTCACTCTTCTCAACAATGCAATGATCTAAGACAATTCAAAAGACCTCATGATGGAAAATGCTACCCACATCCAGAGAAATATCTATTGCGTCTGAATGCATATCGAAGCATACTATTTACTTTTTCTTTTTTGTCTGTTTTTTTCTTTCTTGTGTTTCCCCCTTTTGTTCTGATTCTTCTTTAACAATGTGACCAATGTGAAAATATGTTTAATGTAATAATACTTTCATGTCCTCTATCAGATTGCATGTCATCTTGGGGAAGGGTCGTGGGTGAGGTGGGAAAATTTGGAACACAAAATCTTATAAAAGTGAATGTTGAAACCTAAAAATAAATTAATTTTAGAAAATGGTTGAGGAATGTAAAAACCTATTGTATTTTTATTACAGAATCACTGGTAACATACAAGAGAACCATTTCAATATAGCAGTTGGGTTGTAAGAAGGTACCAAAATGAGCAGAGAGATAATGGAGGTGACGCTTGTACACCAACTTTTCTAGAGTACAAATTAATGGGACAGTAGCTACATGAGCTGGTTGTGTTAAGAGAAGTCTTTCTTAGGACTATGGAGCATTGTTGGGGCTTTTTGCAGGGAAAAGAGGAACAGTGGAAAGAGAACTAGCTCTGAATTCAAAGAATGTCATATCAAGCCCCATGTCTGGGATGGAGAATCAGTCTAACAGCATGCATTTATTAAACAAACACTTGGATACAGGTGGGCAACAAAGGTCAATGGGCAACCCCAAAAAGGGCTTGGCAAGGTACTATTCATTCTGAGTGCCCCATACACCCCACTTAATTCACCTATTTCTCATCTGTGGCTCCAAGAAGCTGCATTGCACAGTGGCCACACCTTGGTACTGTCTAAGGAAATGAGCTAAGCCAGGTTGAGGGTAGCAGACAGCTTTAAACCTGTTGATGAGTTTAAGGAATGTCTATTCCAAGCATATGAAGAATTTCCCTGAAGATATGGACAGATGGGAACCATTTCCAACAGGCATGAACATAGTTGAAGCAGTTATTATAAAGCACTTCAAGGTTAAGCAGGCATCAAAGAGGCCAATGTCATCCACTGCATCCTGGACAATCATCAGCTTGTTTTTCATCTTGCCACTGGACTTTGTTGGCTCAGGATGAGAAGTGAGACTTTGCAACTCTACCCCACTTAAGTCCAATTCACCAATAAGTCAAGATCTGATGTCATTGGTCCTTTTTGAAAACAAAAGATAAACAACAACATCAACTTGGTTCTAAGTCCTTTACTAGGCCTGGAGGACTGAAATGAAAGAACAAGTAAAACATTGCTTATTCTCAAGGAATTTTGATGCTAACTCTATGTATATGTATGTATATGTGTATATGCATGCATATATGTGTATGTATGGATGCATATACACACATATATAATACACTTACATACACATACACATAATTTGACATCTATGATCATACTCATATATAGCCATTTACATTCATATATATCCATGTAAGACTCTACTATGGTTGTTTGTCTTGTTTCTCTTAGGTTGGATAACATTTTCCTTCATAAGTCCAAGTCTTTTCACATTCTTCTAAGTCTACCAACTCATTATTTCCTATACCACAGCAATATGCTAACCTTATTTAAGAAATGTGGAATAAATACAAAGAATAAACACAGAGTAGCTACATTTAAGACAGTTGGAGGGAGAGAGAAAGAACCAGCATTTAGGGAAATAAGAAAAGGCTTTATACAGAAGATTGTGTTTCAGCCACATCTTGAATTTAAAAAGGTGTTCTATTCTCAGTTAGCTCCAGTGTTCCCTTTTGCCTCTGGGATAAAATATGAACTTCATTGTCTAGCTTTAGAAAGCCTTCACAACTTGGTAACAACATTTCTTTTCAGCCTCATTAGACATTACTATCCCTCCCATATTCTGCAATTCAACCAAACTGGTCTTCACTATGTTCTTTACATACAATGCTACATTTGTCTTCTTTGTGACTTTGTACTGACCATATTCCATGCCTGGAGTGCTTTCCCTCTTCACCACCACCTCACAGAATTCCTCTTTCCTTTAAAATGAAACTCAAGAATTACCTTCCCTGTACCTTCTGATATCACTAAATGTTAATGCTGTCACTCCCTAACTATTTTTCATTTAATTATTCATAGTTGTCATCTTTATTTGTATGTGGTATATCCTTATATATGAGCTTGTCTCTTCAATTAGAATGCAAGTTAGTGTGGATATATGCTATTTAATCTTTTTTATTTGTATTGAAAACCAACACAGTAATTGGTAATGGTGCACTTAATAAATCTTTACTGGATAACTAATAGGAAATATTTTGTTGAAGGACAAATTTAGACTATTTTTACACCAAATCATTTCCAATACCACAGTTATCACTGTGATGTTTAATTTATTATCAGCATCTTTCAGTAAATTTTTTGTTGGTAAAGTTATGGACAAATATAGAATATATTTACAAAAATCTACATTTTAGTATATTTTGATCAAGGAAATACTGTCTGTGTAGTGCTTTATTCTTAGCTTCTTCATAACAAAGAAAAAATTGACAGGTAGTCCCTACTGCCTTTTCAAATGCCTAATGTGAGTAGTCAAGACAAGGTTCTTTGCCTCTGTTAGCCTCAATTTCCTGCCAGCTCATGTCAGATGAATAGCAGTGCTTAAAATTACTGAAATTGGGGGAATGGACATAATGACCACTAAGGTGCCTTCAAATGCAACATTTATGACCCTATGATTCTAGAGAACAGAAAGAACCTGGTGGAGAGGAAGAGACTGGAAATGAGTAAAATAGAATTCTGCTTACTTGAGTGGTAGAGAGAGAGAATGAGATGCTATAGGATCAAAGGCAAAGCAGGGGAGATTAGCTTATAGAATTGAAAGAAAGAACTCTACCCTTTTGTGAGGGGCAGCTAGGTGGTTCAGTGGATAGAGCACCAGTGCAGGAGTCAAGAGGATCTGAGTTCAAATCTCACCTCAGACACTTGACACTCACTAGCTGTGTGACCTTGGGCAAGTCGCTTAACCCCAATTGCCTCATCCTCAGTCATCTTCAGTCATTCTGATGAATATCCAGTCACTGGATTCAGATGGGTCTGGAGAAGAGGTGAGGCTAGTAACCTGCATAGCCCTTCCTCACTCAAAACTGAAGTGCAAGTCATGTCACCATTTCTCTGATGGCAGGGTCTTCTTCAGCAACGAAGGATAAACACACCCACTTGTGAATGCCCACAGGCAGCAGTGTCTTCACTACAGTGCATCTGTACATGCTGGGCATATTCTGGTTACTTCTTGGTCAGGGTTGCATCTTGGCAGTAGATCTGGACCTGGCATCCCTTATCACAGAGTTTTCTTCAATCTTCCCTGCTCAGAGGCCTGACTGACACATCCATGAGGTAAATTTCTATGGCAGGGGCCAAGGCTATCTCCCAACTAGCCCCAGGTCTCATCACTTGCTTTTTCAGTGGTACTAGTCTGGAGGTGTTTACACTTCACAGGAGTCAAATCTCAGTCTTGAGGTTTTTCTTAGGAATTTTTGTAGTTCTCCAAAGGGCACCAATGTTCTGCCACAATTCTTGTTTATTTTTAGCACTCTACATTCAACCTCAGGTCCTATTTTGTCTTGTTTTGGAGGAACATTTGGATAAGTTGGAATTTTCTAATGTAATTTGCCATCTTCTCAGAATCATTTCCTAGACTCACAGTTGCTTACTAATACCTACGATGCCTAACTCACAGGGATGCTTTGAGGCAAATGAAATAATGTGAGGTACTTCAAAAATGTTAAATTTCCAAGTAGATGTAAGTAATTATTATTTTATATAATTTTAAAGGGCTCAGTTTGCAGCATGGGGTATGTAACCAGATAACTTGGGTAAAATGCAAGCAATATATTATTGATTTAATTTCTCAAGAGGAAGAGAAGCAAAAATAATTTGAAAAGGGCACAACTTCTAAATGTCCCAGAATTGATGATTTTTCCAATTTAGAATATCAGTTTCTTGAGGGCAATTTTTTAATACTTAGAAAGAGTGCATTAGTGTATGCCAACTAGCACCTGCCAGTTGAGTGTCAATGCTCAAATGTTATCCTGATTCCAACTTACAGCCTGCCTAAAATACGTTGTCGTCATCATCATCATCGTCATCATCGTCATCATCATCATCGTCATCATCCTTTGCCTAGAGTTGTTTTAGATACCCTGCAGTGCTAAAAGGTAAGCCTTAGTAGGTCTCTGGAAAGAACAAAGGAAAGATAGACCACTCAAGGTTTTGCTGTTGTAAATCAAACTTGAAACAGAAGAGATATGTCATGGATTTTGTAGGTTATTGGAAATCAATGCTAATCAAAATTCTTTCCAAAGCAGCAGAAATTTAAACTGGGTAAACTTTGCAGATGTAACTATATTGCATACCAGTTCTATTTTCTTTGTCTAGAAAGTTGGGTTTTGAACCACATCCATATTACAAATAGAAATTCCTATCCCTTCAATTTCAGTTGTATTTTCAGAAGCACACAACCCCAGAGAAGCAATTATTCCTTTTGATGGCACAACATGGTTGATGAGGATAAGTTGATTGGAACAACCCTTTGTTATCATTGACTGCACTGTTCAGTCATTGTTTTCTGAATCTATGGCCCTCAAATCACAAATCCCATTTAGAAAGGTTGTGTGTGCATAATCTAAATCAATTGATAATGTACTGTTCATGACTAGCCAGGACCCTTTCTGTCATATATAAACACAAACATGCAGTAAGTCTTTTCTACATTTACAATTCAAACAAACATTTTAATGTTTGCATTAAAAAATCCTTTGCAGTTGCCATCAAAGCCACTTGAAATTTTATTAATACACCATACAACTGAATAGTTTTGGCAATTCCAATAAATTGGAGAAAAGAAAACTAAAAAAAAAAAAAAGCTATATGTCTAGCTTTAAAATGGAGCACACCAATCATGGACTTGTTTCTGAGGCTCAAATATCTTTAATATACACCAGTTTCTTGAACAAATTGTTTGCACATGACGGCACAGAGGATGTCTATAGCATCATTTGTAAGTATGAAAATTACTTGGCTTCCAACAATAGACCTATTGAAGGTGAATTTTGATTAAATTTAAAATCAGACTAAGATGTTGTAATTAGGATGAATTATAAAAATGTAACTATATATGTTCTCTTCCTTTTGGAGTTACAGAGCAAAACTACACTGTAATTCTTTAGATCATTTCAAACATTCTTAGACTATAATATTTATGTTCTGGAATTCCACTAAACCAATAAATTGCCAAATTGACATTGAAATGAGAAATCAGAAAACATGCTTACTCTAAATAAAGTTGTGGAGAGGGGGATATCAGTAAATAATATCAATGTGTGTACACACATCTACACATATACATACACATGTGTTTTTATATGTATATACATACATAAATAAATAGACACATGCCAATTGCTAGAAAACCTAAGTCTCCAGTTAGGGAGTATTTTTCAGTTATTTGAAATATAATGTGCTCAATACTATTGTTTTAACACACACAACCCTAGTGATTTAAGGATATTGAGAAGAAAAGCATAAATAGCTTCTGTGTATCCTACGTGTGACTGGATGAAGATGTGCCCATGACAGTAACTGTGTAACTTTTGTCTTTGTACCTTCACCAGCAAGCACAACTCTTGACATACAGTAGTCTGTAAGTAATTACTTGCTGATTCAGCAAAATCAAGGTGTAGGATTTTATAGGGCCTTGACAAAAATTGGATCTTCGTTAAGAAAAAAACAAGCTTTTTTGCTTGATTTTTCTTGATTGTTGGGTATGAAAATGGGTGGCTCTAATTTCTCAAATAATTTGACTAAGTTGCTTATATTAATGGTAGGTTAAAACACAGAAGATATTATTCATAGACCAAAAACACAGGAAAGAATAGTATGCCCAAAGTCAGAAAGAGATTCATGGTCAGGGACATTCTTTGACATTTGCTTCTAACTGTCATAGAAACTATTTAGTAAGAGTTAGTATTATAATATGATGTGGTTTATTGATGTGAGGCATTTGACAAAATATATAAAAAACATATTCATGAAACATAAAGTCAATTTAAGCACCCTAGAAATTGACTCACTAATTCCCTATTGACGACCAAAGAGAAGGCATGTAATGTTTGGGTTTCACCAAAAGACACCTAAGGGGAAAGATAAACAAATGAAGCTAAAAGGTAACGTTTCACCATTCTGCCACCAGAAAGTTGTTGCAGGGAGATTGTAAAATTAGAATAGCTCATCAGACTTTGGTAAATGTGAGGAGAAAGAAGGTGAAAATTGCTGGAGGGTGGGTAAAAAAGTACTTTGACTACTTCTCCTGAGTTAGAACTATGAAATCTCAAATTATATTACATTTTTAAACTCTTCCTTTAATCTTCTAATAGTGAAAGTGTGTCTTAAAAAGACAAGGAAGATGCTTCAGAGATCATCCTTCTATAAAACAAATCCCCTTAAAAACAGTAATGAGTAAGTTGAAAGTGTTACTTCCAGTGATTCATTTTACTCAGACTGAGTGGCCTATGTATATGGTTGTGGAAAAAAAGCATACATTATCAATTTCAACTAACAGTTTGAAGTTCTATAGTCAAAAGATATACAGTAAAACATATTTAAAAGTCCTATTCAATGAGAATGGCTCTTTAGATATCACAAATCATTTAAGGAATTCAAAACTTTAAGTACAAGTCTATCATTTCATAATTGTGTTGTCACATGTCAACCACATTACTAAAGTATACTGAATTATCATTCATTCTAAATATTAATGACTGAAATTTCAGTTATGGTTTCCACAAACATCAACAAATTGATTTTATTCAGTGTGGGCAAAGTATTAATAAAATACAAATAGCAAGGCATGTTGACATTAAGTTATTTCCTGTGTTTTTTTTTTGTTTGTTTGTTTGTAAAGTCAAACCTTTTAAATACATTATTGCTAGGATTTAGTTGATAATAAGCCTTTGATTATAAAATTGAGACATCTAGGGTCCTAAACTTATCACATATTGGCTATATACGTTTGGCAACTCACTTGACCAATCTAGGCTTCAGTTTCCTCACTTTTTTTGGTTTGAATATTCTATGATATTTTTATTATGCTTTAAGTATAAAATGTTATACTGTAAGTACTGATAAATAATACATTTTATAGGTTTGGATACTCCTTTGACATTGCAAACCATTTTTACATTGGTAAATGTTTTATACTTTTTTAGTCAACATATGTTTAAATTACTACTATTTGTAAGACACTATGCTATTCCCTAGAGATAAAAACGGTAAGAAATTATAGTTCCCAACCCCACATTTAGAATAAGTGAATATGTATATGTGTACACATATCTAACTTGTGCAGTCATTTCAGTTTTGTTTGACTCTGTGACTCCATTTGGAGATTTCTTGGCAAAAGTGACAGAGCGATTTGCCATTTCCTTCTCATTGTACTAATGAGAAAACTGAGGCAAACAGGGTGAAGTGACTGTTCAAGTTCACACAACTGGTAAGATTCTGAGGGAAGATTTAAGCTCAGAGAGATGACTTACTGACTCTAAGCCCAGCACTTAATCCATTGAGCCACCTAGCTATATGGCACATATATCTATACCTATACATATACAGTCATATAGATGTGTGTATATGTGTGTGTCTGCATGTATTAAGATATACCCATATATGTATATCATCCAGAAATTTTGTGATTATACTTTTTAAAGGTTACTTTTGATCAACAGGCTTGGTTTTTTCACACTCCCCAAGAGAAGTAGTCAGAAGACATAAACAAAAAGTTCTTAAACGAAGCCTTCCAAACAATTAAAAATCACAAGACAGATTGTTCCTACTCATTAATAGTAAGAGAAATGCAAATCAAATTAACATTAATTTTACTTTATGAGCAGAAAACAAGCAGAGATGACCAAAACTGGAAATAGTCAGTATTGCACAGGTTGTAGAAACATAGACCCATAGATATGTTATTGGTGGAGCTTTGAAGTGGTATAAACACTGTGGAAAGTAATTTGAAATTATGCAAATAAAGTCATTTAAAAATCAACACTCTTTCACCCAGGCTTTAAGCTCACTTTATTTGTATAACTGCTAGGAATATATGTCAGGAAATTATTAACAAAAAGAAAGTATATGTATCAAAACATATGGAGATAAACAACTAAACATACACATATATGGATGCATGTGTGTATATGTGTATATATATGTGTGTGTGTGTGTATGTCTCTACACTTATGTATCTATACTCCTGTATAGATTTAAATATGCTCATAGCTATATGTAAGTATACATACGTGTGTGCATAAAAATATATCCTTTTGATCTGGATGACAAGTTCCCAAATTCATATGTACATTGTTGTCATGGAGAACATCATATATGTGATAGTGCCTGTAGGAACTATCCAGTGGAAGATGATGAAGTAAAATATGAACAGCCATAAAGATTTCACACAGTTAGTTATCAACCACATACATAAACAAAAGTACAAATAATTTAGTTCACCAAATTGAGAGACCTTCAGGGAGTACAGACAGTAATGGAAAGAGTGCAGTTTTTGGAGACCAAAACCCAGGGTCCAATCCTCTCTCTGTATTTTGCTTCTTTTGTGAGCCAGTACAAATGAGCATCTCTAGACCTCTGCTTCCTCATCTGTAAAATAAAGGAACTGAACTTTGTAATATTTAAGATTCCTTTGAACACTACATTTGTAAACTGCCATAGTGACAATCACATTACTAGCAAAATTAGTGGAGGTTATGATTTCAAGTAGAAATTACTTTAAGTTTCATCTTAGGAGTTGCACATTTGCCTTTCCCTTTTTGTTTCCTTGTTTTATTTTTGTTTTGAATAGGAAAATAGAATACAAACTACAAAATATCAATGAAATCCAGTTTTTCATGAGGAACTGTTTCCTTTGTCTGTGAATTATCATTTCCTTCCAAATTTTAGCCTTATTTATCTCCTTATTTGAGTATTCAGGGGATACCAAAAGTATCTAGCTGTAAAATCTAAATGGATTAAGAAAATATAATTTAGATGGTGGAGTGAGAGCAACAACTCACCTAAGCTCTTAGACAAACTCCCTCAGATACCTCTAGAAAGAGAATCTGACCAAATTTTGGAGGTGCAGAATCCAATAGGAGACAGACTGTGGTAGATTCAAAGCCAGGACAGACTGGAAGGTTGATGGGAAGGATCTGTTCCACTGGGGTGGAGGAACATAAAGCACACAGCACAGAGAGTCCCTGCTGAGGCAGAGTCAAGTAGAAAAGAAAACAAGTAGGACAGTCTGAGGAAGCAGGAGCACAGGGGGATAGTAACTCAGGGTGAGAGTCAAGCAGAGCCAACTGAGTGAGAGACGTGGAAGGAGTCCCAAATATGAACAGCAGCTGTGACTGAGACTTTTGGCCCACATGTTGAATGTCTGTAAGTCACCTACTTGTACTTTCGGGAGCCAAAATGGCAGAGTGATACGTAAATGCTCTCTCCCCTTCCCCTTGTTGACCTTGAAAGAATCATAAAATATTTCCCCAGAAAAATCCTGGATCAGTGGGTTCAACAGAAGGAACAAATAGTCTCATGGCACCTGAGGTTGGGAAAATCACTAAGGAATATTTCTCTTACTGTGACAGAACTGTCCTAGACAGCCCCACCTCAGAAAACCCTTGGGGGAGGAGCACCATGGAGGTGGAGCCCAGGCCTGCCTCAGTGCTCCAGGAGGAATGGAAAGACAATAGAGCAGCTAGGATCATCAAAAACTGAGCTTGCCTTTGATCTTGCTAAGTTGAGGAGATCTCCAGGGATCAGACCACCCCTTTCCCGCACTAAAAATGCTAGCTCCAGGGCTAATCTGGGGAAACACAAACAGAATTCACCTTTGCTTTCTCACACCAGCCAGCTCACCACCAGGTTCTTTAGCTTCTATCTGAAAGAATCAGAGGCCAGAAGACACAAAGCCTAACCATCATGAGCAAGAAGCAAAGGAGGAAGGAAAAGACCATAGAAGCTTTCTTTGGGGACAAGGACCAAAACAGGAATACCAAAGACATGAGTATTGAGATTGTACTCCCATCTGAAACTTCAGAAGGGACTATCAACTGGTCACATGCACAAAGAGCACTCTTGGAAGAACTGAAGAAGAAATAGAAGAAAAACTGGTCAATGATTTCAAAAGTATGAAAAAAGTATTCACTGAAGATAGTAGCTCTTTAAAAAGGACAATTGAACAAGTGGAAAGGAAGTACAAAAACTAGCTGGAGAAAATAATTCCTTAAAAGGAATAACTGGACAGATGGAAAAGGAGATGCAAAAGTTAACTGAAGAAAACAATTTGATGAAAATTAGAATTGGACAAGTAGAAGTTAATGACTCTATGAGGCATCAAGAATCAATCAAACAAAATCTAAAGAATGAAAAGATAGCAGAAAATGTAAAATATCTAACTGGAAAAACAACTGACCTGGGAAATAGATACAGGAGAGAAAATTTAAGAATTATTGGCCTACCAGAAAGCCATGGCAAAAAAAGAAAAGAGTTTGGATAATATCTTCCAGGAAATCATCAAGGAAACTGCCCAGAAATGCTTGATCCAGAGGGCAAAATCGTCATCAGTAGAATCCATCATTCAACTCCCGAAAGGGATCCCAAACTAAAAACACCAAGAAACATTGTTGCCACATTCCAGAACTATCAAGTGAAGGAGAAAATACTACAGGCAGCTAGAAAGAAATCTTTCAAATATCGAGGAGCTACAGTCAGGATCACACAGGACTTTGCAGCTTCTACATTAAAAGATCAAAGGAATTGGAATATGATATTCCATAAGGCAAAGCAGCTGGGACTACAACCAAGGATCCATTACCCAGCAAAGTTGAGCATAATATTTCAGGCAAGAAGATTGACATTCAATGAAATAAGGGATTTCCAGACCTTTTTGATAAAAAGGCCAGAACTTAATAGAAAGTTCAATCATCAAATTCAGGTCTCAAGAGAGGAGTAAAAAAGGTAAATGGGGAAAAAGAAAACGGGTTATTCAATTTGGGCAAATTGTTTACCTCTGTATAAGGGAAGATGATACTTGCTAATATTGAGAATTGCATGTCTATCATGAAATAAAAAGGAGATATGCATAGATAGAGGGAGCAGGTATAAAGCAAATTATGTGATGACAAAAATGTGATTTAAGCATGAGAAGGGATTGTAACAGAAGATGTGAAAAGGAGGAAACAGAAAATGATAAATTGCATCACAGGAAGAAGTCCAAAATTATATTACAATAGAGGGAAAGAGGGGAGGGGGATGAGCAATGTTTGAGAGGTGCTCTCATCTGATTTGGTTCAAGGAGGGAACAACAAACTTAAGTAGGTATATAAAACTGACTAGGTCTATAGGCAGTAGGAGGGGAAGGGGGAAAGAAAGACAAGGGGAGGCTAAAAGGGAGGGGAAAAGTAGTAAGGGTAAAGGGCAATAAAACGGAGGGGGGCTGGAAGAAGGAAGGGAAGACTGCAAGAGGTGGTGCTCAAAAATTAAAACTCTATTGTGGGGGAAGGAAGAAGGGAGAACTAAAAGCATAAATGGTGGGAAAGAGGATGGAAGGAAAGACACACATAGTAATCATAATTGTGAATGTAAATGGGAAAAATTCTTCCATGAAGGGGAGACAGCAGAATGGATTAAAAGCCATAATCCAACAATATTTTGTTTACAAGAAACACATTTGAAATGAGGGGATACACACAAGGTAAGGGTAAAAGGTTTGAGCACAATATACTGTGCTTCAGCTGATGTAAGAAAAGCAGGGGTAGCAATCCTAATCTCAAACAAAGGAAATGCAGAAATAGATCTAATGAAAAGAGATAAGGAAGCAAACTGTATCTTGCTAAAAAACACCATAGAAAATGAAGCAATATGATCACTAAACATATATGCTGCAAGTGGTATATCATACAGATTCTTAGATGAGAAGTTAAGGGAGTTCCAGGAAGAAACAGACAACAAAACTATACTAGTGGGGGACCTCAACCTATCCCTTTCTGAACCTGTTAAATCTACCCTTAAAATAAACAAGAAAGAAATTAAGGAGGTGAATAAAAATCTGGATAAGGTAGATATGATAGACCTTTGGAGAAAACTGAATGAGGATAGAAAGGAATATACTTTTTTCAGTGGTACATGGCACATATACAAAAACTGACCATGTACTAGGGCATAAAATCCTCATAATCCAGTGCAGAAAGGCATAGATAGTCAATTCATCCTTCCCACATCGTAATGCAATAAAATTCTTATTTAATAAAAGGTCATGGAAAGACAGACTGAAAAATAATTGGAAACTAAATAATCTAATAATGCTAAAGAACGAGTGGGTTAAACAAGTAATCATAGAAACAATCGGCAGCTTCATTCAAGAGAATAACAAAAATGAGACAACCTACCAAATCTTATGAGATACTGCAAAAGCAGATTTTAGGGGAAGCTTTATATATTTGAATGGCTACATGAATAAAATAGAGAAAGAGGAGAATAATGGGCATGCACCTTAAAAAAAACTTGATAAAGAACAAATTGAAAATCCTCAAGTAAATACCAAATTAGAAATACTGAAAACCAAAGGAAAGATTAATAAAATTGAAATTAAGAAAACTGTTGAACTAATGATTGTTTTTTTAATGAAAAAATTAATTATATTGATAAACCTTTGGTGAATTTGATTTAAAAAAGAAAGAAAACCAAATTATCAATATCAAAAATAAAAAGAGTCAGTTCACCTCAAATGAGGAGGAAATTAAAACAATAATTAGAAATTATTTTGCCCAACTATCTGCCCGCAAATTTGACAATCTTAATGATACTGATGGCTATTTAAAAAAAAAAAAACATACAAATTGCCCAGATTAACAAAAGAGGAAGTTGAATACTTAAACAGCCCCATCTCAGAAAAAGAAATTGAACAAGCCATTAATGAACTTCCTAGCAAGAAATCTCCAGGGCTGGATGAATTTACAAGTGAATTCCATCAAACCTTTAAAGAACAATTAAATACAATACTATATAGACTATTTGGGAAAATTGGTGAAGAAGGAATTCTACCAAATTCTTTTTATGATACAAACATGGTTTTGATACCTAAACTAGTGAGAGACAAAACAGAAAAAGAAAATTATAGTCCAATTTCTTTAGTGACTATAGAAGGTAAAATTTTAAATAAGATATCAGCAAAAAGAATACAGCAACTTATCACAAGAATAATATATTGTGATCAGGTAGGATTCATACAAGGAATGCAGAGTTGGCTCAATATTAGGAAAACTATTAGCATTTTAGATCATATCAAGAACAAACCTAATAGAAACCACATGATTACCTCATGAGATGCAGTAAAAGCTTTTGACAAAATACAATACCCATTCCTATTAAAAATCCTGGATAGCATATGAATGAAGGGAACTTTTCATAAAATAGTAAAGTGTATCTACCTAAAACCTTCAGCAAGCATTATATGCAATGGAGATAAGCTAGATGCATTTCCAATAAGACGAGGGGTGAAACAAGTACGTCTATTATCACCACTATTATTGAAAACTAGAAATGTTAGCTGTAGCAATTAGAAAAGAGAAAGAAATTGAAGAAATTAGAATAGGCAAAGAAGAAACTAAGTTATCACTCTTTGCAGATGACATGAAGATATACTTAGAGAATCCCAGAGATTGAAGTAAAAAACTACTTCAAATAATAAACAACTTTAGCAAAGTTGCAGGTTACAAAATAAACCCACACAACCCTTCTGCATTTCTATATATGACTAACAAAGCCCAAAAGCAAGAAATAGAAATAGAAATCCCATTTAAACATAGGGTAGACACTATAAAATATATAGGAGTCTATCTGCCAAAACAAATCCGGATTATTTGAATACAATTAAAAGTACTTCACACAAATAAAGGCAGATCTAAGTAAGTGGAAAAACATCATTTGCTCGTGGATGGGCAGAGTTAAAATAATAAAAATGACAATTCTGCCTAAATTAATTTGCTTATTTAGTGCCATACAAATCAAATTATCTGATAATTATTTCCTAGAGCTGGAAAAAATAATTTTCAAATTCATCTGGAAGAACAAAATGTCCAGAATAGCAAGGGAAGTAATGAAAGTAATGCTAGGGAAAGTGGCCTAGCCCTACCAGATCTCAAATTGTATTATAAAGCAGCAATTAGCCAAACCAGTTGGTACTGGCTAAGAAACAGAAGAGTAGACAAGTGGAATGTGCTGGGTACTTCTGACCCAGTAGGCAATGAATATAGCAATCTACTATTTTATAAACCCAAGGACCTTAGATTGCAGGATAAGCACTCAATATTTGGCAAAAATTGCTGGGAAAACTGTACAAAAGTGTGGCAGAAACAAGGCATAAACCAGTGTCTGACACCATAGACAAGAATAAAGTCCAAATGGGTACATGATCTAGATATAAAGACTGATACTGTAAGCAAATTAGTGGAGCAAGGAATAGTGTATTTCTCAGATTTATGGAGAAGGGAAGAATTTTTGACTAAAGAAGAAATAGTGCAAAATGAATAATTTTGATTACATTAAACTGAATAGATTTTGTACAACCAAGTCCAATGCAAGAAAGATTAGGAGGGAACCAGAAAACTCAGAAAGAATTTCTGCAGCTAGTATCTGCGATGAAGGCTTCATTTCTGAAATATATAGAGAACTGATTCAAATGTTCAAGAATCCAAGTCATTCCCCAATTGATAAGTGGTCAAATGATATGACCAGGCAGTTTTCAGAGGAAGAAATTAAGATATCTATAGTCATATGAAAAAATGCTCTAAATCACTATTAATTAGAGAGATGCAAATCAAAACAACTCTAAGATACCCCATTACACGTCACATTGGCTAACATGACAGAACAAAAAGATGATAAATGTTGGAGAATATGTGGGAGAGTTGGAACACTAACTCATTGTTGGTGGAGCTGTGAACTGATCCAACCCTTCTGGGAGGAATTTGAAACTATGTCCATATGGCTACAAAAACGTACATACCCTTTGACTCAACAATATTGCTTCTAGGACTGTATCCCCAAGAGATCATAAAAATGGAAAAGAGTCCCACATGTACACAAATATTTATAGCAGTACTCTTTGTGGTGGCCAAAAATTGGAAATCAAGGGGATGCCCATCAATTGAGGAATGACTGCATAAATTATGGTATATGAATGTAATGGAATACTATTGCTCCATGAAAATGATGAACAGGAAGACTTCAGGGGGCCTGGAAAGACTTATATGATCTGATGCTGAGTGAAAGGAGCAGAACCAGGAGAACTCTGTACACAGCAACAACCACAGCGTGCAAGGACATTTTCTGGTAGACTTAGAACTTCATTGCAATGCAAGGACTAAAAAAATTCCCAATAGTCTTTTAAGGAAAAATGTTTTCCACATGCAGAGAAAGTACTGTGGAATTCAATCACAGATTATAGCAGATCACTTTCTTTTGTATTATATTTTGGTTTGTTATATGATTTCTCTCATTCATTTTAATTCTTCTATGCAACATAACTAAGGTGAAAATGTATTTAATAAGAATGTATGTGTAGAACCTATGTAAAATTGTATCTTGTCTCAGGAAGGAAAAGGAAAGGAGGGAAAGAAATAATCTAGTTTGAATGGTAGTGATTGTGGAAGACTAAAAATGAATAAATAAAAAAAGAAAAAGAAAATATAATTTAACAGCAATTAATACTGAATATTATATAATCAGCAAAGCTTTGTATTGTCTCTATGTAAGTAGATGGGATAAGTGGTTGCAATTCCATTATGAAATTTGTCAAAAAACTTGGAAGTCTAATATCCTATAATCCACCATAACACCAATTTCAACACCAATATGTATTTTGCCAAGCCTGGGGACAGTGTGACTGGAGCTGCCCTATTTTCTCTCATCTTTTTTGAGAGGAAATCTATGACTTTTTGGGTTCCCTTTTATTTCAGTCCCAAAGAACTTCACAAGATTTGATATCTTTCTGTTACTTTGTCTCGTTGATTGTTCCACTTCTGGCGCATCTCTACCTAATCTCACCCAGGGAGGATAGAGAGCTTGAAATAATACAGTTATGTAAGTACTCCCTGGTTACCTGGCCTACTCATTCTGATGTGAATTAAAATGACATTTAAAACAGCTGACTATTTAAAGTACTCAGAATATTTTAGAACTGGCAAAAATAACAATAATAATGATTATGATGATAACATGAAATGCAGTCTTTTTATGGTTGTAGACAAAGAATTCTTAGATATTTAAACAAAACTACAAATTAATTTGATAGCTATGCCTTTTGCTGCTTTCTTCTCTACTCCTCTCATTGAACCAATTCAAAAATTTTAGAGATAATAGGTAAGAAGTGATGCTGTCTTTTAATTCACAAAATTCATCTTTTCTGACATAGTATTTATCTCTGTAGAGGGGAAAAATGAATGAGAAATGTGATGATCAACTTCAAAGACCAGGGCTATGACGCTGCCATTACCACCTGATTTTGTCAGGTTCAAGGTTTACTTTAGAAGTTTGACCAAGTACTTTGGAAGTAATTCTCTATTAAAAAACACATAGCAAGGTTAAGAATATTAGGCATGATCAGAATACTATTTGTTCGCTTATAAGGGCTCATTCTACATTAGGAAGAATTTCCTTTCTTTTAATGTCCTTCTCTTTCCCCTTTCCTCTTCTCACTAACCTTCACTACTGTCTTTCTCAGTCGAGCTCAGATCAAATCTTCACAAATTCTCTTCTGCATGTTGGTGCCCATATACATTTCCACTGTTCTGAATTGCTGCAACATTCTCTGGATTTATTGTCACTTAACCATTTGAAATTTCACACTAAAAACTTTGTCTCTACAACATCATTAGTTCCTATGCCTAGATCAGGTGGTCAGAAGAATAGGGAACTATTTCAATTATTTCGTATGGCTCTTATATTACCTAGGACAAAGCTATGGAATCACTCAATCAATCAAAGGAAAAGAAATCAAACATTTCTTAAACATCTATCACGGCACAGGCAGGTACTACACTGTGAGTTAGAAATACCAAAATATAAATGAAAAAATTCTCAGCCTTCAAGGAGCTCACTTTCTGTGGGAAAAATATCATGTGAACATAAAAGTCTTTAAAAATGGTGAAACATTTTTTTAAATGTAGGGGAGATTTGTGGAAAAGTCTCTAACAGCAGAGAGAACCAGGAAAGATCCCTTTTAAATGGTAGTACTAGACCTGAACATTGAAAGAACCTAAGGGTTCTAAGTAGGGTGAAACTGAAAAAGAACTAAATTGCAAGGAAGTGGGGAAGGAAGAGTGTCTTGCAACAATGGAGATCACATATGGAACACTGTGTGTGATTGAAGCAAAAAAAAAAAGGTTTAAGTTGGTTTGATTGAAGGGAGTTTGGAGTGTTACATAACAGATGAAGTCTGTAATGGATATTGCTGTTGTTCTTCATTTGTCTTCTTAGCGAACCAATGACTCCATGGGGCAATGTCTTGACTTCTACGGTCATCAGCCTCCTGTGTTTCAGAGTCATCAAAATCCAGTGGCAAGATAAAAATCAGGATAAGTAGTAATGACTGAGAAGCAGTGGATAAGACCTTGATGTCTTGGATATCTGTGTAACCAAGGGTGCATGGAAAGCAGTTTATCTTGCCTAGGAAAAGGCCCATATCATCATTTGGGACATGAGTGAAGTACTAGGGAATACTGTGAGTAATATAAGATGAGGATTAAAAAGGGAACTCTTGCAGAATTGTGATATGAGGTCATTCCTGAAGGTAAAGAAAAGGTTGAAATATGTATCTTTAAGAGGGACAAAAAATGTATAATGACCAATGTGATGTTTGGCACAGTGAATCAATTAGAGAGATATAAAAGGAATGGTTTACCACTAATTAGGGGTGAGTTAAAACCATGTAGCATTTGTAGCGGACTGAAGCAGTATGGTTTCACAAAGTGGTTAATAAGTGCATGTTGACTAAATGATTTAGTTATTGATAACTGCCCATTCTTTTCTCTTTTTGCAATATTCAAAGAGTATTCACAGAAGCACTCATTTGTAATTAGAATGAAAGTTTTTGTATTTCAGAAAAATAGGTGAATGTGAGATGAACCAATAAATTGATTGTGTACTCAAGTAAGGAAGTACCAGAGGTAAGAATCTGGGCCCTCTGCCCCATAATATTAAGACTCATAACACTACACATTTACCAGAAATTGCATTCCATTTTTTTTCAATTTCTTCCTTAATAAATACAGGTAGCTAAGCTTCCCATAAAAATATTCTCTGTTATAATCATATAGCAAAATGGACATTAATATTATATATTACAATAAAATGTGATAAAATGCTGTGCATTAGACTATTTAGAGGAAAAGTAAAGTTAAATATTGAATCATTTAATTGTATTTTACCAGAAGTTCATGTAAATATGTGTAAAACACCAAAAGAGAAACATAAGAAATAGAAAAGTCACCTATGAAAAAGACAGGTTTAACTAGATAAGTTTAGATAAATCATAGCCATTCAGCATGCCTGCTTTTTAACTCTGTCCCTCAAAACTCTCATTATAAATATTATCTGCTATCATTAAATATGTGTCACATTTTGCATAATCATCTAAGAATAAGGGTGATACTACACAAGAAGGGAAAATAATTAGCCTAGACAAAAATAAATTTTCTCTCTGACCCACTCATCTCACACATCCAATATCTTGTCTAATCATATCATGTAATAATAATAATTATGATGATGACATTGATGAGGATGACAACTAGAATCATAGAGAATTTATATAGTACTTATAGTAATATAATTATATAGAATTTATATAGTACTTAAAAGTTTGGAAAGCATTTTAGTATTATCATCTTATTTGTCCACATAACAATACTTAGGGGTAGGTGCTGTCCTGAATCTCATTTTGTTGTTGTTATTCAGTCATTTTTTCAGTCATGTCTGACTTTTTTATGACCCAATTTGCAGTTTTCTTAGCAAAGATACTGAAGTGGTTTCCTATTTCTTTCTCCAACTCATTTCACAGATGAGGAAACTTAGGAGAAAGGATAAAAAGACTTGTCCAGGGTCATATAACAGAAATGTCTGGGGCCAGATATGAACTCAAGTCTTCCTTACGTGAGGCCTTGAGCTCTATCCATTGTACTACCTAGCTGCCTATGATACTCACTTTACAGATGAAGTAACAGTTAGGCAGAAGTATATGCAGTTAAGGTCACAAAAAACTTTGTAAATGTCATATTTAAATAATATATTTTAAATTATTTTGTTTGTTTTCAGTGCTCTACAATCACTTCCATATATCTTCGGTGTTCCCCCTTATTCCCCCTCCTTCCCCCTCCCTCTTTACTCCTTCCTCAAGATGGTGTGCAATCTTTAATTGGTTCCACACATACCTTTCTATTAAATACATTTTCACCTTAGTCATGCTTTATAGAAGAATTAAAATAAATGGTAGAAACATTAAAACAAAACACAACATAATACAAAAAAAAAAATGATCTGCTTCATTCTGCAATCTAATTCCATAGTTCTTTCTCTGGATATGGAAGACGTTTTGCCTCAAGAGTCCATTGGGAATTTTTTAGGTCCTTGTATTACTTTGAAGGATTAAGTCTACCAAAACAATTCTCACAAACTGTGTTTTTTTTCTGTGTGCAAAGTTCTCCTGGCTCTGATTCTTTCACTCAGCATTAGTTCATATAAGTCTTTCCAAGCCTCTCTGAAGTCTTCCTGTTCATCATTTCTTACCGCAAAATAGTATTCCATTACATTCATATTTCACAACTTGTGCAACCATTCCCCAATTGATTGGCATCTCCTTGATTTCAAGTTTTTGGCCACCACAAAGAGAGCAGCTATAAATATTTTTATACATGTGGGACCATTTCCCATTGTTATGCTCTCTTTGGGATACAGTCCTAGAAGCGGTATTGCTAGGTCAAAGGGTGTGCACATTTTTGTAGCCCTTTGGACATAGCTCCAAATTGCTCTCCAGAATGTTTGGATCAGCTCACAGCTCCACCAAAAATGAATTAGTGTTCCTACTCTCCGACATTTTCTCCAACATTTATCATCTTCATGTTTTTTCATGTTAGTCAATCTGATAAGTGTGATGAATCATACCAAATCCTTTTTATGATACTAATATGCTTCTGATACTTAAATCAGGAAAAGCCAATTTCTCTAATGCATATAGTTGCAAAAATTTTAAATAAGATATTAGCCAAAAGAATACAACTTATCATGAGAATAATACATTAAGATCAGGTAGGATTTATACCAGGAATACAGGGCTGGTTCAATATTAGGAAAACTATTAGCATTATTGATCATATCAACAACAAAACTAACAGAAACTACATGATCATCTCAAGAGATGCAGAAAAAGCTTTTGAGAAGACACAATACCCATTCCTATTGAAAACACTGGAGAGCATAGGAATAAATGGAACTTTCTATAAAATAATAAGCAGTACATAAATATCATATTTTGACCTTAGGTCTTCTGGACTACACATGAAATGACCACCTAGCTGCCTCATAAAATCTCTTTTGCATGGCTTCATACAACAGTGTGACGCATTGGCAATTTATCTAACTTATCAATATGTCAATTATACCATATGTATAAAGAGAGGTTTGGCATAAACTCTAAATTGAGAAACTACAGCCAATGGTCCAATTCCATCTCCTTCTCCTCCTTTCTGTATTGGCCTTAAAATGATAAGTTTTTACATTTCACTTCTTAACTTTAACTTTATTTTTTCATTTCCATGCAAAAACAATTTAGAACATTTCATTTGTTAAAAAACAAACAAACAAAAAAAAACAAAAAACAAATTTGCTTCCCAATTCTGCCCCTTCCTTCTCTCCCCATTCTCTGATACAACAAGCAATTTGATACAGATTATAGAAGCACAATCATGCAGAACATATTTCCATTTTAGTTATGTTGTGAAAATAAAAGACAAAAATCATGAAAAATATAAAGAATGTAAAAATAGTGTGCTTTGATTTGCATGCATACTCCATCAGTTCTTTCTCTGGAGGTGGATAGAACTTTTCATCATGAGTCTTCTGGATTGTCTTGGGTCATTGTATTTCTTACAATAGTGAAGTCATTCCCATCATAGTACAATATTGCTACTACTCTTTACAATATTTTCCTGGTTACACTCACTTCACTTTTCATCAGTTCAGTAAGTACATTTTCTGGAAATATCCAGCTCAACGTTTCTTATAAGACAGTTGTATTCCATTGCAATCATATACCCCAACTTGTTTAGCAAATCCCCAATTGATGGGTATCCCTATAATTTCAGATTCTTTGCCACCACTGAGAAGTTGCTATAATTCTTTGTACAGTTTGTACATTTGTATATTTCTGTACACTTTCTAAAAAATCCTTTGGTATACAAACCAGTTTTTAAATTGTAAACTAAATTTATATTTTAAAAAAGGTAACAAAGGACATTTTTAGCTCCAGACTTAACAAAATAAAGAAATAAGTTTGATTTCATCATCAGACTGTAGTATGAGAATCCATAGACTATAAATGTTTTTAAGATTCCATCTGTTTCTGAAATTATATGATTCCAATTGTTCAGGTAACTTCAAGTCTACTGATTACTGTTCAGAGCAAAAAAATGCTCATTATATTGGTAACTGACTGATTTAAGTTATTGCTTCAACTGGGTAATTGACAAGTCTTTAATTCATTTTATACTGTATTTTCACTTAGAATTTTCATGTATTCTGTGATCTAGCTAAACGATTATTAGAAGTTACCCTAAAAACTCATTTGCTTTCCGAATTTGGGGTCTTTATTTCTTTCTGAAACAATCTCCTTTCTTCTACCACTATTTCTTGTTGATACACTACTTACCCCAAAATCCATTAGTCAGTTCAATTATCCTTCTTTCCTTCCTTCCTTCCTTCCTTCCTTCCTTCCTTCCTTCCTTCCTTCCTTCCTTCCTTCCTTCCTTCCTTCCTTCCTTCCTGCCTTCCTTCCTTCCTTCCTGCCTTCCTTCCTTCCTTCCTTCCTTCCTTCCTTCCTTCCTTCCTTCCTTCCTTCCTTCCTTCCTTCCTTCCTTCCTTCCTTCCTTCCTTCCTTCTTTCATTTCTCCATAAACTCTTTTGAGAGT
Source organism: Notamacropus eugenii (assembly GCF_028372415.1). Classification (NCBI taxonomy): domain Eukaryota; kingdom Metazoa; phylum Chordata; class Mammalia; order Diprotodontia; family Macropodidae; genus Notamacropus; species Notamacropus eugenii. The sequence continues at coordinate 226,895,898 of NC_092875.1, read as the reverse complement.
TCCTTCCCTTCCCCAAGTGATCTTGCTCTTCTGTCCCTCTTGATTTTTACTTTTTATGCTTTATTTCTAAATTTTCATTTAATGATATGTCATATTTTTACTAGGCAAAAAGTTTTTTGAGTGTTGTTCCTCTTTTTAATGAAATTGGATACATTTTATAAAGCACTTTGGAAGCATAAAAGTGTTATATACACAATAGCTAGCTATAATTTATCTCATTGTCGTTTTTTCTCTACTTAGTTCAATATACTGCATTCAGCCTCATCTGATTGTTTGTTGAACACATAATGAAGTAGTGACAATAACTCAAACGTTGCCCATGCATTATTTTTCCTTCTATTTTTTATTTATGGAATTTATAGAATAAAACAACAAAAAAGATAATTACACATAAAATTGTAAACCTAATATCAGATGCTTCCTGTTCCTTTCTTACAAGAAAATTATCATTTAAATTTCTCTTTTTTCCTTCCCTTCCTATCCTGTAATAGAGATGTCTAACTTTAGGCACATATATGCATACATACATATTTGTGTAAAATTATTCTATACATACTTGTATTTATCATTTCTTTCTTTTTTAATATTTAAATGTATTTATTTAAGTTTTCAACATTCATTTCCACAACATTTTGGGTTCCAAATTTTCTCCCCATTTCTCCCCTCCCCCTCCCCCCAAACACCAGGCATTCTAATCACCCTTATCACCGATCTGTCCTCCCTTCTAACATCCCTCCCTTCCCTTATCCCCATCTCTCTTTTTGTCCTGTAGGGCAAGATAAATATTTATACCCCATTACCTCTATTTCTTATTTCCTAGTTGCAAGAACAATACTCAACAGTTGTTCCTAAAACTTTCAGTTCCAACTTCTCTTCAGCCCTCCCTCCCCACCCATTCCCTTTGGAAGGCAAGCAATTCAATATAGGCCATATCTGTGCAGTTTTGCAAATGACTTCCATAATAGTCGTGTTGTGTAAGACTAACTATATCTCCCTCCATCCTATCCTGCCCCCCATTGCTTCTATTCTCTCTTTGGATCCTGTTTCTCCCCAAGGGCGTTGACTTAAAATTGCACTCTCCTCCCAATGCCCTCCCTTCCTTCATCCCCCCCACCCTGCTTATCCCGTTCTCCCCCACTTTCCTGTATTGTAAGATAGGTTTTCATACCAAAATGAGTGTGCATTTTATTCCTTCCTTTAGTCGAATGTGATGAGAGTAAACTTCATGTTTTTCTCTCACCTCCCTTCTTTTTCCCTCCACTAAAAAGTCTTTTGCTTACCTCTTTTATGAGAGATAATTTACCCCATTCCATTTCTCCCTTTCTCCTCCCAATATATTTCTCTCTCACTACTTTATTTCATTATTTTAAGATATGATCCCATCCTATTCAACTCACCCTGTGCTCTGTGTGTGAGTGTGTGTGTGTGTGCGAGTGTGTGTGTTATCCCACCAGCTACCCAGATACTGAAAAAAGTTTCAAGAGTTACAAATATTGTCTTTTTCTGTAGGAATGTAAATAGTTCAACTTTAGTAAGTCCCTTATGACTTCCCTTTGCTGTTTACCTTTTCATGCTTCTCTTGGGTCGTGTTTGAAAGTCAAATTGTCTTTTCAGCTCTGGTCTTTCCATCAAGAATGCTTGAAAGTCTTCTATTTCATTGAAAGACCATTTTTCCCCTGAAGTATTATGCTGAGTTTTACTGGGTAGGTGATTCTTGGTTTTAGTCCTAGTTCCTTTGACTTCTGGAATATCATATTCCACTCACTTTGAACCCTTAATGTAGAAGCTGCTTGATCTTGTGTTATCCTGACTGTATTTCTACAATACTCAAATTGTTTCTTTCTAGCTGCTTGAAATGTTTTCTTTTGGACCAGGAAACTCTGGAATTTAACACCAATATTCCTAGGAGTTTCTCTTTTTGGATCTCTTTCAGGAGGTTATCAGTGGATTCTTTCAATATTTATTTTGGCTCCTGGTTTTAGAATATCAGGGCAGTTTTCCTTGATAATTTCATGAAACATGATATCTAAGCTCTTTTTCTGATCATGATTTTCAGGTAGTCCCACAATTTTTAAATAGTCTCTCCTGGATCTATTTTCCAGGTCAGTTGATTTTCCAATGAGGTATTTCACATTATCTTCCATTTTTGCATTCTTTTGCATTTTTGTTTTTGTGATTTCTTGATTTCTCATAAAGTCATTAGCCTCCATTTGTTCCATTCTAATTTTTAAGGAACTATTTTCTTCAGTGAGCTTTTGAACCTCCTTTTCCATTTGGCTAATTCTGCTTTTTAATGCATTCTTCTCCTCACTGGCTTTTTCAATCTCTTTTGTCAAGTGAGTTAGCCTATTTTTAAAGGTGTTATTTTCTTCAGCATTTTTTTTTGGTTCTCCTTTAGCAAGGTGTTGACCCGCTTTTCATACTTTTCTTGCATCTCTCTCATTTCTCTTCCCAGTTTTTCCTCCACCTCTCTTACTTGATTTTCAAAATCCTTTTTGAGCTCTTCCATGGCCTGAGACCATTGCATATTTATGTTTGGTGTTTGGGATACAGAAGCCTTGACTTTTGCCTTTCCCTGATGGTAAGCATTGTTCTTCCTCATATGAAAGGATGGGAGGAGATATCTGTTCACCAAGAAAGTAACCTTCTATAGTCTTATTTTTTTTTCCCTTTTTTGGGCATTTCCCCAACCAATTCCTTGACTTTTGGGTCCTTTGTCAAGAGTAGGGTATACTCTGGGAATCTGTAAGATCTCAGTTTCTCCAAGGTGGCACAATCAAGCATGTACTGGTCTGGATGCAGGAAGGGATTTTTGAACCCAGAATCTTAGCAGTTACCTCTCCATAGCCACCTGGCCTCCAGTTCCACCAAGTCAGCACTGGGGGCTGATTTTCATATAAGCTGGATGGGCAGGGCTGCCATTCAGTATGAGACAAAGACCAGCTCCCCCAGGGGAGCCACACAGAGCCGAGGCAAGAATCAGTTCCTCATTGCCCCCAAGGTTTTTACACTCCAACAGTGGAAGCAGCTGCTGTGCCTGCCAATGTGGCCTCTGTGTTGGCTGCCTAAGGTCAGAGCTATGGCAGGCTCTTCTCTCTTCTGGCCAGCTGAAAAAACCCTGCCACTGATCTTTGGAGCCTGTGGGTTGAGGGATCTGTGAACCTGTTGCTGCTGGGACTGGGGATTCCAGAACAGGAAATTCTGCCCCCGAGGGCTGTTTGCTAAGCTGTGAGCCATGGCCAAGGCTGGGCTGGGCTCTGCTCCATGTCCCGTGCAACAGATGTTTCCCATGGGCCTTTCAGGTCACCCTGGGCTGGAAATCTCCTCCACTCTGTTGTTATCCACTTCTGCTGCTCCAAAATTTGTTGATAGTCCCTCTCTCCAGGTATTTTATGGCCTGTGAGGGGAGACTCTGTGTATGTGTGTTTTTCTACTCTGCCATCTTGGCTCCACCCCCCATTTCTTTCTCTGGAAGCAGACAACCCCTTTCTTCATGTGTTGTTTATAATTAATTTAGGTGTTTACATTAGTCAGAAAGATTTATTTGCTCAAGGTCACTTGAAAAAAATATTGCCATTACTCTATACAATGTTCTATTGGTTCTGCTCATTTTGTTCTTCAGAATTTCATTCAAATCTTTCCACTTTTTTTTTAAATTATCGAATTCATCATTTCTTATAGCACACTAGCATTCATCACAATTTTACATCACAACTTGTTTAGTTATTCCCAAATTTATGGACATCCCTGCAATTTCCACTTCTTTGACACCACAAAGAGAGCTGCTATAAACATTCCAAAAAACATAGTTTGTTTGTTTGTTTTTTTTATTGTTGTTGCTGCTACTTTTCCTCCTAATCATCTTTGGTAATAGAGATATAGTATTGCAGATCACAGGGTGTATGTAGTTTAATAATATTTGTTGTATAATTTCAGATTGCTTTCCAAAATGGTAGAATCATTTCACAATTCCAGCAATAATGAACTAGTGTCCCAATTTTTCCACATTCTCTCCAACATTAGTAACTTTCCAATTTTATTATTTTAGCCTATCTGGTCAGTGTAAAATAATGTCTCAAAGTTGTTTTAATCCGCATTTCTCTAAGCAATAATAATTTAGAATATTTTATATGACCTTAAATTGTTATGATGTATTCAATTGGAAGACTGCCTATTCATATCATTTTACTTTTTATCAAATGAGGAATGGTTTGAACTCTTATAGATTTGTGTTATGTGTGTGTATATATATATATATATATATATATATATATATATATATATATATATATATATATATATATATTTTTTTTTTTTTTTCTTTTTAGATAGGAAATCTTTCATTTTACTTTTCACTATATTGATTTTGCTTATGCAACAACTTTCTCTTTTATTTAGACAAAATTGTGTTTTTTTATTATGCCTATGCTTTATTTAGTTAAATTTTAGCATTGTCATCATAGCTGTTCTGTGAAGCCCCTTCAGTTTTCTTGTATTTCTTTTCTTTCATTTCTGTCATTATATTTTGCATTTAGATAATGTATCCATTTGGAATTTCATCTAATAAAATGTGAAAAGTATTGTTCTAATCTTCATAAAACTGTTTTATAGTCTTAGCAATTTTATCAGTTTTCAATAATCACTTTCATAAGTTTTGAATTTCCTCCCACTTCCTCTCCAAGATGACATGAAATCTAATTTGTTTTTTTAAGAAACTTTGCTCAATATTTAGCATTCTGTACTTTTTCAAACCTTAGTCAAATATGTCCTTTTGCTTTTGAGTCATGTTTATGTCATCTATTCTATTCATTAACTCCTATTTAATAGACAATAACATGTAGTATGGCTCATGCATACTTTATAGAATAGTTTGCTAATAAAAATCCAACCCTTTTTCCTTTCATTTTGAAATTTCTCCCTTGAGATTATCGTTCATTTTTCTCTACATTAATTTAGTTATTTTCTCTAATTCTATAAGTAGCTTATTCATAGTATTTTTAATACTATGTCTATAAGTGAATTTAAATATCAATTTTTAATTATATTGAAATGCAAAATGATGAACATTACAAATATTTATCCAATTATTTAAATCTTTTGGTTTGGCAAAGATATGTTTTGCAGTTTATTTGTAAAGTCCTAATGTCTCCTAGTTTATTCGCTCTGAGTTATTTTATGAATTTTTAAATTATTTTGGAAGGATTTTCTTTTTCTCCTTCTTTCGAGATCCTGTTACTATTGTACAGAAAATGTTGAACTTTTTGTGCATTTATTTCATGAAAATTTATTAAAGTAATGGTTTTGAATATTTTAATGAATTTCTAATATTCTCTTAAACTGATTATCTGAAAATTTAAAAAAATTCTCTGCTTATACATATTTTATCAACTTGTTTTTTTCATATTATTTCTATAGCTTACATTTCCGTAAATATATAAAATAGTATCAGTGACAATTAAAGCTTTCTTTATTTTATAGCTCATCTTGCTTGAAAGTCTTCTAGTAATTCTCCATTTTCAAATGCTATCATTTGTATTGATATAGATGCTCTTCCACATGTTAAAGAAAAGCCCTTTTTAAAATCATGCTTTTTAATATTTTAATCTGAAAGAATATTGTATTTTGTCCTAGGCTTTTTTGAGTCATCAATAAGCTAGGTGCAAATAACTGTGTTAATCGCTGGAAATATAAGGAAAGACAAAAATCATTCCTACCCTCAAGAGTTCACATTTTAATGATGAAGATGACTTGAAAACAGCTGTGTGTAAGCAAGCTATATGCAGAATATAATCGAGAAAATTTCTGGTGGAAGAATATAATATAAAGACCAGGAAAAACATTTTCATGTCTAGGATAATATATGTCAAAGACTTCAAGTAAGCTAGGACCTCCAAGAGGTTGAGAAGAAGAAATTAATTCCCATTATTGGGAGAAGCTGATAAAAATGCACAAAATTATAAAATAAAAGATTTTGTGCAAGAAAAAAAGAGATGAGTGCAGTGTAATTGGATCATAGGTAATTGAAGTACCGCAAGTTGTAGAAAGTTGTGGAAATTTCTGAAGGGACAAAGTCGTGAGGGCTTAACATTTAAACAGATGATTTTATATTTGATGCTAGAGGTAACAGGGAACTACTGGAGTTTTTTGAATGGGAGGTACCATTGTCAAATCTAAAAAATAGGAAGATTACTGACTGTTGAATTGAAAATGTACTGTCATGGAGAGATTCAGAGGGTTACTGAAATAATCTGGAAGTGAGGTAATGAGGGCATGCATTAGGGTTGAAAGGGTGGCAGTGACAGTGGAAAGAAGGAAGTATACGTGAGGTATCTTGCAAAGTTATTATCTACAGGATAATGAAAATGCATTGGAAATGACAAGTGTGCATAACATCAAAAGAAACACTGAATTGTAAATCTGGGTATTTGAGAAGACAGTTGTGCTCTCAATAGTAATAGGGAAGTTAAAGAAATAGAAAAAGATAAGTTCATTTTTGTACTATTGAGTTTAGGAATTCTATAGTTTGCAAAGTTTGAACTTTTCAATAAGCAATGAGGATGCATGTCTGGACATCATGAGAGAGGTTAGGGCTGGATAAATAGATCCAATAATTATCTGACTAGAGATGACAGGAACTTGGGGCACCCACATTTATTAAATGTGATATTAATCAAGATCTAGCAAATCAGACAAAGGGGGGGGGGTCCAACAGTTAGGGAATATGCATGGATCAGTGGCACAAATGTATCTAGAAGAATAGTGTATTCAGTAAAGTCAAAGGATGCAGAGGGTTAAAGAAGCTCAAGACGAGATATGGTTATTATATTTGTCAATTAAAGCATCAATTGGGAGTGTTGGGAAGCAGAAACAAGAAGGCAGAGTAGTAGGAAGATGTACAGATCTCAGAAATGTAGTGAATGGAATCCTGATTGGGAAATGTAAGGAAAAGTCACTGTGAGTCATTGTTTTATTCTTCTTTGTTTGCTTGTTTTTTCATCTGGACTAGCATAAGATGATAGACAGAGAAGTCTATGGACAAAAAGGAACTAGTACTCCAGGTATCAGGAGCAGAGTGATTTTACAGTTCCAACTTGAAGAACACAGAAAAATACTCAGGACAGGAATCCCAAACCAAAGTGAAATCTGTAGATCTGAAACTCAGAATCTGCAAAGCTCCCCAGTTACCTGATGGAAGGTAAGTCCAGAAAGAGTCAACTATTATTTAGATCACAACAGGTACTCACAGAGCTCCATCTCAGAGGAAGATAATTTGACTTTGACTTAGGTGAAACCGCTTTAGGAGCTTGGAAACTTGCAGGTCCTCAGCATGTCCCTGAGAAAACAGAATAACATAGCACCAATATGCAAAGAAGGGAGGAATAGGAGCAGTCAGATCTTCCCATCAAAAGTATGTACAACCTGGTCTAAACGTCAGTGCCGAAGTCAGGTGGTTGCCTGGAAAAATGAGTAAACCAAAAAAGAAGCCCACCAGTAAACTCATTAAGATGACAAGGATAGTAGATACTTTAACCAAAATGGGGAAAAAATCTCTAAAACATGTAAAGTAGAAAAATGAAGGTTAATACAAATTCAACTACAATTTCTTGATTAAGTGAATGAATGAGCATTTGTGTTTGTGTTTGTGTGTGTGTGTGTGTGTGTGTGTGTGTAAAATGAGAATGCTAGGGGAAAAAAATCTAAAAGAAATGAGAGCTATGAAATAAAGAACTGAGTAAAAAAAAAAGAATTAACAGCTTGATAGAAGAGGTAAAAAAAAATGACAAAATAACAAATCACAACAAAATTAGAATGACCAAATTAATACTTGCAATTCTAAGACAATAAGAAATATTATTACAAAGTCATGTGACTTAAAAAAAGAAGAAAATACAAACTATCTTATGATAAAACAACTGAGGTGAAAAAAAACTCAAGAAGAAAGAAAAATATATATCATAGATTACCTAAAAGACATAAACAAAAAGAATAAATATTTCAATAAATCTTCAATGATTGCTTAAATCTCTTAGAAATAAAGCAAAGGTGAAATAGGAAGAAATGACTACTCACCCCTTTCTTCTCCCCAAAAGAGCCTGAAATGAAAACTACCAGGAACATTATAACAAAAATGTACCCCTTCCACGTCAAAGAAATTGTTGCAAGCAGCAAAACTGAATATAATCCTACAAGGAGAAAAAAAATGGATCTTTAATGAAGCAAAGGACTTCCAAGCATTTCTGGGTGGGGAGAGTAGGGGTAACTTGAGCTGAATTGGAACTTTGAAGTTCAAACAAAAGGTTCAAGAAAAATATAAAGAAGATAAATGAGAACGATCACAAGAAATAAAACAAAGATAAACTATTTACATTCAAACATGAGGAGTTAATTCAGGCATCTTTTCTGAACCCTATCATCATCAGAGGTCAGAGTCAGAATCAAATTAAGCAAAAGACCTGACAGCTATTCTGTTATATATTGATGATCTTAGGAGAAGAGTAGGAACAGAGAGGGAGCCCTGTGGAGTCCACGGGAGTCAGGGAAAGGGAAAGATTAGTGGAAATTATCTCACATACTCAGTGTACCTATGTAGACATTTCTGTAGTGATGAAGGTGGATGGAGAGTCAACTACCATTTAAATGGCACTGTCATCTGAAATGTCAACGGAAGGGAAAATTCACGCAGAGTTGTGTAGAGAAATATATTTCATTCAAAAGAGAAACAGGGGAGAAAGGAGGAAGGGATAAAGACAGGGTATATTTAATAAGGGATTAGTCTAAAGAAAAAGAATCTCTAAAAATGCATAAAAATATTTATAGTTCTTTTGAGGAGGTAAAGAATGAGAATCTGAAGGTATGCACATAAATTAGTGAAATGGCTGAACAAATTTTACATATCATGGAATATTACTGTGATGGAAAAATGATGAAATGGATGGTTTCAAAGTCAGGAAGCCTTGTGGGGAATGATGTAGAGGGAAATGAATAAAAAGTGAACATATCTATAGTGACAATATGATAAAGACAAATAATTTTGAAAAAATACATGTACATATAGATACACACACATATACAGAAATGCGCATGCACACACACACACATATATATATAGATATATATAGATATAGATATAGATACAGATATACACTTTCTGATGAGCATGATGAATAGCGATAATTCCAGAGGACTACCGTAGATCAAGCATGCTACCCACCTCCAGAAAGAGATAAAGGATTCAGTATACAGAATAAAATATAACCTTTGGAGATGGATAATGCAAAAAAAAATGCATTGTTTGACTATATATGTTTGTTATATCATTTTGTTTTTCTTTCACTCTCAACTAGGAGGGGGAGGTGAGAGGGAGACCAGATAGATTTTTGCCAGTTGAAAAATATATATGCATTGTTCTAAAAAAAGATTTTAACTTTGGATACAGCAAATTTTTTTTAAATTAAATTTATTTATTTAACTTTTAACATTCATTTTCACAAAATTTTGGGTTATAAATTTTCTCCCCTTTTATCCCCTCCCCCCAAACACCAAGCATTCTAATTGCCCCATGACCAATCTGCTCTCTCTTCTATCATCCCTCTCTGCTCTTGTCTCTGTCTTCTCTTTTGTCCTGTAGGGCCAGATAGCTTTCGATACCCCTTTACCTGTATGTCTTATTTCCTAGTGGCAAGAACATTACTCGACAGTTGATCCTAACACTTTGAGTTCCAACTTCTTTACCTCCCTCCCTCTCCACCCCTTCCCTTTGGAAGGCAAGCAATTCAATATAGGCCAAATCTGTGTAGTTTTGCAAATGACTTCCATAATAGTTGTGTTGTATAAGACTAACTATATTTCCCTCCATCCTATCCTGTCCCCCATTACTTCTATTCTCTTTTGATCCTATCTCTCCCCATGAGTGTCGACCTCAAATTGCACTCTCCTCCCAATGCCCTCCCTTCCATCATTCCCCCCACCCTGCTTATCCCCTCCTCCCCCACTTTCCTGTATTGTAAGATAGGTTTTCATACCAAAATGAGTGTGCATTTTATTCTTTCCTTTAGTGGAATGTGATGAGACTAGACTTCATGTTTTTCTCTCACCTCCCCTCTTTATCCCTCCACTAATGAGTCTTTTGCTTGCCTCTTTTATGAGAGATAATTTGCCCCATTCAATTTCTCCCTTTCTCCTCCCAATATATTTCTCTCTCACTGCTTGATTTCATTTTTTTTAAGATATGATCCCATCCTCTTCAATTCACTCTGTGCACTCTGTCTCTATGTATGTGTGCATGTGTGCATGTGTGTGTGTGTGTACTCTCACCCAGTACCCAGATACTGAAATGTTTCAAGAGTTACAAATATTGTCTTTCCATGTAGGAATGTAAACAGTTCAACTTTAGTAAGTCCCTTATGACTTTTCTTTGCTGTTCACCTTTTCCTGGTTCTCTTCATTCTTGTGTTTGAAAGTCAAATTTTCTTTTCAGCTCTGGTCTTTTCATCAAGAATGCTTGAAAATCCTCTATTTCATTGAAAGACCATTTTTTCCCCTGAAGTATTATACTCAGTTTTGCTGGGTAGGTGATTCTTGGTTTTAGTCCTAGTTCCTTTGGCTGCTGGAATATCCTATTCCATGCCCTTCGATCTCTTAATGTAGAACCTGCTAGATCTTGTGTTATCCTGATTGTATTTCCACAATACTTGAATTGTTTCTTTCTAGCTGCTTGACATATTTTCTCCTTGACCTGGGAACTCTGGAATTTGGCCACAATGTTCCTAGGAGTTTCTCTTTTTGGATCTCTTTCAGGCGGTGTTCTGTGGATTCCTTGAATATTTATTTTGCCTTCTGGTTCTAGAATCTCAGGGCAGTTTTCCTTGATAATTTCATGAAAGATGATGTCTAGGATCTTCTTTTGATCATGGCTTTCAGGTAGTCCCATACTTTTTAAATTGTCTCTCCTGAATCTATTTTCCAGGTCAGTTGTTTTTCCAATGAGATATTTCACATTATCTTCCATTTTTCCATTCTTCTGGTTTTGTTCTGTGATTTATTGCTTTCTCATAAAGTTCTTAGCCTCCATCTGTGCCATTCTAATTTTGAAAGAACTATTTTCTTCAGTGAGCTTTTGAATCTCCTTTTCTATCTGGCTAATTCTGCTTTTGAAAGCATTCTTCTCCTCATTGGCTTTTTGAACCTCTTTTGCCAATTGAGTTAGGCTAGTTTTCAAGGTGTTATTTTCTTCAACATTTTTTTGGGTTTCCTTTTGCAGGGTGCTGACCTGCTGTTCATGCTTTGACTTCATGTCTCTCATTTCTCTTTCCAGCTTTTCCTCCACCTCTCTAACTTGATTTTCAAAATTCTTTTTGAGCTCTTCCATGGCCTGAGCCCATTGGGTGGGCTGGGACACAGAAGCCTTGACTTCTGTGTCTTTGCCTGATGGTAAGCATTGTTCTTCCTCATCAGAAAGGAAAGAAGGAAATGCCTGTTCACCAAGAAAGTAACCTTCTATAGTCTTATTTCTTTTCCCTTTTCTGGGCATTTTCCCAGCCAGTGACTTGACCTCTGAATATTCTCCTCACACCCACCTCGCCTCCTGATCCTCCCAGCCAGCATTTGGGGTCTGAGATTCAAATGCTGCTTCCAGCCTCAGGGCTTTGGGCGGGGGCAGGGCTGCTATTCAGTGTGAGATTAAGTTCAGGTGCTCAGGTGGGGGCAGGGCCGCCTCTCAGGCTCAGTTCCCTCAGGGAGTTTATGCACAGACCTTCAACAATGGATCCAGGCTCCTGCCTGCTTTGGGAGCCCCTGTCTGCTCCCACCTCCGCTTCTGCCTCCCGAGGGGGCCTGAGTTATGGGGGCACCCCACTCCCCTCTCAACCCGCCAAAGAGACTCTCTCACCGACCCCCGTCACCTGTGGGTGGAGGGACTTGTGTGGCCGCTGGAGATCCTGTCCCTGAATCCTGCTCGGATCTGTTCCTCTCGGTGCTGCGGCCACGGCAGGTCTGGGCTGGGCTCCGCGTCTGCAGCGCGACGGACCTTTTGCAAGAGGTTTGCAGGTCCCTCTGTGGGTGGAGGGACCTGCGTGGCCGCTGGAGATCCTGTCCCTGAATCCTGCTCGGATCTTTTCCTCTAGGTGCCGTGGCTGTGGCAGGGCTGTACTCAGCTCCCAGTCCCTGGGCCCTGTCCGCGGCGCGAAGGACCTTTTGCGAGAGGTTTGCAGGCGTCTCCGAACAGAAATCTCCCTCGCTGCAATGTTCTGTGTCCTCTCGGTGCAGAATTCTCCGTGAGTTACTTCTTTGTAGATGTTCTATGGGTTGTGGGTTCGGAGCTATGTGTATGTGCGTCTTTCTACTCCGCCATCTTGGCTCTGCCCCCTGGATACAGCAATTTTGGTTAAATGATGAAACTTGAGAATAGATTTAGAGGAAGGAAAGCGGAAGCATCTATTTTAGACAGCCTCTTAAAGTAATTAACCACAAAAGAGAGTAGTAATACAGGGCAATAACTGAAGAAGATGGAGTGATCATGGGAAAGATTTGGAGGATAGAGGAGATATGGTCTTGTTTTTAGGAAGCAAGAAATCCTTCAATAGACAAAGGTCTAAGAACAATTGGCCATGATAGAAGGACAAATATTCTGACAAAGATTGGATGCAATCAGATAATTTGTCTGTGGAAAGAATTTTGCCTTGAAAAGTAAAAGGGTCACTTCTTCATGTGAGATGGGGTTTAGGTGAAGATGACAGTGTTAGCCATCTAAATAATACGAAATGATCGGGAGGTGCTCGATATTTACAATTTTCTATTGTTGTTTGAGTTCTTTATGCCCTGGTATGTTGGTACATTTTGTGAAGTGATGATTGTCATCTATTTTTAAAAAGAAATCACCAAAACCTCAATTATTCTACTACAATTTTCATTTTAACTGTGGATTTTCATGTTTTAATACATTTCTTATAAATACGTTATTGAAAAACTTCATTTTCTGATACAATCCATTAATCTTTTTAATGGTGAAGCTCTTTCCTTATTCTCTATATTTGGAAGTTTCTTATTCATGTTCTTTCCTGGGTTCAGACTCAAATAAGAGGAACAGTTCTTACACTCTTTCCTTTCAATACCCACTTTTTGAGAATTGTTTGATTGAAGTTTGTTTTGCCTGTGTCTATCACCTTTGAAACTTTGCCCTCTTTTAAATACAATTCTACCCTTCCTTACCTATGTGAATCTCCTATTTCTACTAGTTTAATTCTACCATATATAGGTTTTTATTCTTTGAAGTTCTATTTCCCAACTCAAAGAATAATTTTTATAATGTCCTGGGCTTTCTACACTAATTTAAATATCCCAGGCTCCCTACACTAACTTTCCCTCCCTGGGCTTCGCTTGGAATCTTACCTTAAGATCTAGATCTAGATCTCTGTTGGTCTTCAGACGTCTCTGGCCCCTCCTGTGGGGGAGGGGAATAACTAGACAGAGCACCCGAGTTGGCAGCTGCACACACTTTAATGGCTACATCACTCCCCCTGGGATCCCCCCAATGCCCCAGTATATCTTTGGGCACCCAAGCTCCTTTCATGTTCCTCCCCATAGGTGGAGCCTATCCTGTTACTGAGGCATTCCCAGTACCACGTAGCCTACTAGACCAGCTAGCATGCCACGTAAGCAGGTTAGCACCTCCAGGTGTCTCAACTTTCCATACAGAAGGCCACGGTCCAGAGCTGGGCCCCAACATTATAAGATGTGGCACCAGCTATCTACTCCAATGTTTATATAATCTTTTCTCATTGTGCTATAATTACAAACAAAGAGTTTTACTACCATATTCTTCTGCTAATTTCTTTAATATTTACTTTTGCCCGTCTGTCTTTTTATCTCTTTAAGTAACATGCAACAAAAGAAAATAAATAAATTTAGGCCAGGCATTTGTCTCATTTTGTTCTTTCTTTGATCCTTGACACTGATGGGAGTTAAAAGGGACAATTTCTTTAGATGTAAGCACAAAAGACTCTTCTTGTCCTTGGTTCCTCTTATAGGAAAAATTTGAAGCATTTTAAAAAATTGATGATAATTTTCCTTCTCAAGTAATTTGTTCAGCTTTACTAATCTTATTAATTTTTAGGCACCCTTCTCTTCTTTTTTGTATAATGATTCAATATTTACTTTGCTTTCTCATTTTTGCTAGATAACCTTTTGCAATTCTCATTGTGTTCTTCTAGCACTTGTTCTGTGTGTTTGCTTTTGTGTTTGTATACAATTTCTTGACATCTAATATTTACTATGCTTTTCAGAGAATCCAATTATTCTTAAATGGTCTTAATCCCATTTCATTATTTAGTTTTGTAGTTTTTTTTTCTTTTTAGTTCTATAGTAGATATATTACTTGTTCTCCAAAAGTTTTGGTCTTCTGACTTTGTTTAAATATTCCTTATGAAATTCATTTTCTTAGTTCTTTTTGCAACCTTCTACTTTTCAGATATCCAATAGATAAACATAGTTTTATGTCTTCTGTTTTAAAATGTGTCCTTATCATTAAAGATTTATTGAAGAGGACAATTTCATTCTTTACTTATTGCTTCAACTCTTCATTTCTTCCATGAAATCCATCTTTCCTATAAATTTATGCTTGGGATTACTACATAATTGCTTTTATCCTCTGGACTTTTTTTCTTTGACATCTTGTTCTTTGACATGTCTTGATTTAAAATATTTCTTTATTGTAGTAGGAGTTTAGCTTTCTTGTTCTAAAAATAGTATACTAATAACAATAGTAAAGCCATACACAGGACTCAGAGTGATAGGTAAGTATTGCAGGTACCAATATTTAGGATTTTTTTTTTTAATTTCTCAGCCTGACACAGTGAAAGCAGAAAGCCTAGATGACACATTTGTAGTCCTTATTACTGTATCCTAGGTTGGTGACATTTATTGTCTTACTGAATGGCATAGCCATATAATAGAATACTAACCGATATTCTCGTCTGTTCCTATAATGTTAATTGAAGAACTTAGTGACTTTTAGAATCTTTCCCAACTTCAGTCCAGGACTTAGCATCCTGTCCCTCCTTCATAGAATACACACACATTGTTCTGAATCAGGCTCACAGTTTTTGGTTGCACCATGAGAGTTAAGTAATGCTTACTAAGCAGTAAATGTCCCTACCCCAATAAATAGGAAGACATGTCCACCCAGATGATAAAATAGAAATTCTTGATGTCTATCCCTTTATTTTTACCACATTATGGCTGCCTTACTTCTCCTCAGTTACTGCTTCAGATATAAAATTTATAGCATCATCCGTTGTTATCTCTTTCACTCAAGCTCTGATGTTCTTTGGTTATTTAAGATACCTTTTTTGTTTTGGATTCCTTTTCTGTTGCTTTTTTGTGTTGCTCTTCTGACTCATCTGATTGTTTTCATTGCTTCTGAGGTGATTAAGGAAGAAGCAGGATTTGGGTAAAATCTTTTATTTCATTTTTGCTGAAAGACAACTCTATGTCTGGAAAATGAGTAAGGCAATTCTAGAGGTACTAAGCAAATTTCCAAAGGTCATGCAGATATTCATATGTAGGGCCAGGATAACAACACATATTCTCAAAATCTAGAGCCAGAACTCATTCCTTTTATAACAAAGATCTCTTTTATTCAATCACACATAATAACATGTATCTTTTTTTCTATCAAGTCAAAGTTATTATTATCTGACCAACTATATACTGATTAAGCTTATCCTCTTAGGTGTAACATATTATTAACAAGCTCTTTTTAAACATTTGCAAAATAATAAGACTATTGTTTTCCCTTAAATTGAAAATTGTTGTGAACTTGAGTCACAAAATCAATATCTGAAACACTTAACCATAAGCAGATTTAGAAGACAATGTGTGATGTTATGAGACAATGAGGTCTGTATCAGTGGAAGCATTAAAAAACTTACAACTCAGAAATAATGTAGAGATGATTTATCCTATAAGCAAGGGATGATACTAGATGACTTTTAAACTACCTTCTGTCCTGATGATTATGCTATTTTTTCTTGAAAGTGAATAAATAGAATAATAGGTAAAGTTCAAACAGGCCTTAATTAAGACAGCATGATAAAATTAGGAGATATATGAAGTTGCAAAGGGTCAGCAGGCATCAGAGGTACTGCTTTTTTATTGAAAGCTTAACATCTGCCTATGCATATTATATACTTATTTGAAGGACTATAAATAGAGAAAGCCTGCTTAATCCTCTGATTAAAACTCATGAAGAGGAACAAAAATCTGTAAAAATGCAGAAACCGTGGGTCCAAGAGTCAAGAAGCAGCTAATTTATGATATGCAAATCAAAATATTGTGTGTATATAAAAAGGAGATACATGATGCGAACATGCAAAATGAAAAAAAAACAATTCTTTGGGGCTCATTGATTTCTTCTTTTTAACTAAATTATTGTATTTATGTTCAGTGTTCGACAATCACTTCCATATATCTTAGATTTTATCCCCTCCCTCTTTCTCATTCCCCCCTCCCTCCCCACTCTCTCCCTGAGATGGTGTACAACCTTATAGAGGTTCTACATGTGCATTCTTATTAAATACATGTTACATAGAAGAATTAAAATGAATAGGAGACCCATAAAACAAAACAAAACATAATGCAAAAGAAAATGATCTGTTTCTATCTGTGATTCAATTCCACAGTTCTTTCTCTGGATGTGGAAAGTGTTTTGGCTCAAGAGTCCATTGGAGATTTTTTAAGTCCATGCATTGCAATGAAGTACTAAGTCTACCAGAAAAATTCCTTGTACACTGTTGTTGTTGCTGTGTACAAATTTCTCCTGGTTTTTCTCCTTTCACTCAGCATCAGTTCGTATAAGTCTTTCCAGGCTTCTTTGAAGACTTCCTGTTCATTGCTTCTCACAGCACAATAGTATTCCATTACATTCATATACCACGTCTTGTTCAGCCATTCCCCAACTGATGGGCATCCCCTTGAGGCTCATTTATTTCTTGACAGATACTTGTCTTATAAAACCTGAGTTTTAAATTTTGAAGTTGAAATTCTATACCTCCTTTGGAGAAACACTTTTGTTAGCATTATGGTTTTAGAGACACATTTTTTTAAAAGTCCACCATGACTCCTATTTCTGTGACTTGCTTTGTTTCTTATTCTATAAAATTCACATAAGTAAAATCAGTACTCACTGATGAAGATAATGGGAAAGGATAATTAAACACAAGAGAGCATTACTTTTTTCCAGATCAATGAACAAATATTAGTTAACAGAACTTAACTTGACAAGTCATATTTTCAACATAAGCCTGAGAGTCCCATAGAAAATTAAGTTCTCAAAAAAGAAAAGGTCATGTCCCTTATTCTAGGTATTAATAAACTAAAAAATGCTACTTTGTGATTTACATGGAGCTCGAAACCAAAGAGGAACATAATCAACATTCTCAAAACAAGTGATACCCCATTTCTCAAAAAGTGCTCTTTTAGTATAACTCTATAAATAACTACATACCACATACATGTGTGTATGTATGTATGTATTATAATCTGTCTAGATTACTGGATGTCTGTCACTGCATGCAGATGATAAGATGATATACTAAGAGAATTCCAGAGAATCAAGTAACAAAGTACTTGAAATAATAAACAACTTTGGCAAAGTTGCAAGTTACAATATAAACCCACACAAATCTTCTGTTTTTTTATATATCACTAAGAAAACCCAACAGCAAGAGATAGAAAGAGAAATATCATTTAAAGTTACAGTAGACACTATAAAATATTTGGGAGTTTACATGCCAAAACAAATTCAAGGACTTTAGGAAGACAATCACTTTTCCCACAAATAAAGTCAGATCTAAGTAAGTGGAAAAACATCAGTTGCTCGTGGTTGGGCCAAGTCAATATAATAAAAATGATAACTCTACCTAAATTAATTTACTTATTCAGTGCCATACCAACCAAACAATCAAATAATTATTTTGTAGAGCTTCAAAACATGATCTCAAAATTCATCTGGAAGAACAAAAGATGCAGAGTATCATGGGCACTAATGAAAAGAAATGCTAGGGATGCTAACCTAGCTGTACCAGATCTCAAATTGTATTGTAAAGCAGAAATTATCAAAACCACTTGGTACTGACTTAGAAACAGAAGGATAGACCAGTGGAATAAGTTAGGTACCCAAAACACAGTAGTCAATGAATATAACAATCTATCACTTAATAAAATCAAGGACCTGTTTCTGTGATAAGAACTCACTATTTGACAAAAAATGCTGGGAATACAGGATAATAATGTGGCAAAAACTAGGCATAGAAAAATGCCTGACACCATACACAAGAATAAAGTCCAAATGGGCACATGATCTAGGTATAAATATTGATAATATAAACAAATTAGTGGAGCAAGGAACAGTGTATTTATCAAATTTATGGAGAAGGGAAGAATTTTTGACTAAACAGGAAATAGAAAACATGAAGTGTAAAATGGATAATTTTGATTACATTACATTGAAAAGTTTTTCCACAAACAATCCCAATGCAACCAAGATTAAGAGGGAAGCGGAAAACTGGGAAAGAAATTTTGCAACTAGTGTCTGTAATTTCCAAAGTATATAGAGAACTGAGTCAAATGTTTTTGGCGCTATTGCTTTTGTTATTTCTATTATTTTTATTTAAGAACATTAACTATAAGTGTCATTACTTCATTACTATTCTTCAATTTATATTGTCCTTATAAAAGAAAGTGAATGTATGATATGAAACTCATGATTGTGATACTTCCTCTCCTTTTAAATAAATATTATATGTGAGCCTTCCTTAAATATTTGGAGGATATTATTCCTAATTTTATTAGATACTCCAAGTAATTCAATTAAGTATGTAGTGAAGTTCATAAATCCATTTAATAGATGCAGAATCTGAATCATAGAAAGGGTGGCGTAATGATATGAAGTAAGACACAGTTAGGGAATTGGATGTAGAGCTCTGGTGTCTTGACTGCCAAACTTTTGACGTTGATGCTATGACTTAAACTGATATAAATCACCATCACTTTGCAGTGTAGCTGACACCTGAATGCTTAATAAATATTTAACTACTGACTTGACCATTGTCCTTTCTGACGGAGTAAGCACAAAATCACTTAAGTTCAGCTACTAGAAATAAGTTAATGTGCATAGAAGTGGAATCCTTATATTTCTCTTTCCGTTATGTTGACCTGGCCTTGGAAAAACTGAACTTAAAAGTAGATAGCTCAGTGGTCTAACAATGGTAGCTATGTATGTTTAGTTCTATGGAGCAAACAGTGAAATAGATCACTGAATATTGTCTTTGACATTAAAAATCAATATTCTTCTACATATAAAAAGTTTTATATGTAAAAATAGGTTTAAAAAACACCATTTGTGGTTTTATGCTAAAGATACAGTTTTCTTGATATGTGGTCTCCAAATTGAGTTTAATGGGTTTGCCTATTAATGTGAAGGGAATTTTTATATATGAATAACTTCTATCAACACTTGCTAATGAGTGTTATATTTATATTTACCATATAGAACAGAAGCTAGAGGGTGGTAAAATCTCAAAAGGAATATGCCTGCAAAAGAAATGAATAATGTAATAGTTTTTATGTCTGTGAATTTACCTTATTATATGATTTGCTGTCCCCAGGAAATGCAATACATGAAATTTAGTGAGTGGCAAGCTTTAAATTGAGATCTCTAAAAGATATTAGCATTTTGAGGAAACCTTCTTTTGCAGTGAATGGAATGACAGTTCAATTCTGGAAGTCAAATCTCACCTTCTACACTTTAGGATAAGAAAAACAAATAAAAATTTTGATCACACAAAACTATAATCAGGTGGCTACTATGCTATAAACATATTTGTTATATTAAGATACATTTTTGAAAATATTTTTAAAGGAATAAGGAATTTTGGTGAAAATGGCATAATACTAGTCAGGATGAAATTGAATTCTTCCCATATTTCACTCAAAACAACTTTAAAATAATGTCTCTAATACAATTTTGGAGCAGTAGAGCAAAACAGAATGAGAGAGAGAGAGAGAGAGAGAGAGAGAGAGAGAGAGAGAGAGAGAGAGAGAGAGACAGACAGAGACAGAGAGAGACAGAGAGAGAGACAGAAAGAGAGACAGAGAGACAGAGAGAGAGAGACAGAGAGAGAGAGAGAGATTTATCCAGCCTAAGATAATCAAGGGGTTCACAGGAGAGGGTTGAAAGGGTTGTAATACTGGGGTGGTTTCAGGCCCAGATTAGGGCAAAAACACCAGCAGCTGGCCTTGGAGGAAGCCAGGACAGCAGCAGAAGCAGCTTTAGAAACTCTGTACCCAAAGATGGTAAGGAGGGCAGAAGGTGATTACAGGGAACCCACTGCTGACACTGGGTACATCTAGTTCTGATCAAGAATTCTATTACCCATGAGAAGTTCTGGGTTGCAGTTCTAGGGTAGAAAAGAGTGCTAGCATTTGCAAATGCAGGAGAGCAGGGAATCTCGGCAAAGTTCCAGGGAAAAGAGGAGAATGAGTACTTGTGGTTGAAGGGATGCAGGCCTCTACATGGGTAAAATTCAGAGTATAGACCAGGAGACCACTAACCACACCTGTAACCAGATCATATGACCTTGGAAACACCAAAACTTACAACTCCAGGAGAAATGCCAGGAGCAGAACAGAGGTCTGTACACAATGTTTGTAGATCTGACCAAGGCCTTTGATGCTCTTACTAGTGAGGGCTTATGGAAAATTATGTAAAAATTTAGTTGCCCAGAGAAGTTCATGAACATTTTACATCAATTTCATAACGGCATGTTTGTGTGGATTCTGGGTAGTGGATAATGCTCTTGTGTCTTCCCAGTAATCAATGAAGTGAAACAGGGCTGTGTGCTTGCTTCCATGCTTTTTACCATGATGTTTTCAGTCAAGTTGTCAAATGCTTTCCATGAGAATGAATATGTCATCAAGGTGAACTACTGTACTCATAATTAGTTCTTCAGTTTGAAAAGGCTACAAGCCAAGAGTAAAGGGAGGGAGTGTTGGCGCATGATTTTCTGTTTGCAGATGTTTGTGCACTGATTACAGCCTCTGAAGCTGAGGTGCAACAAAGTATGGATCAATTCTATTTTGCCTGTGCTAATTTTGGGCTAATAATTAACACCTAGAAAACACACGTGCTCCATCAGCCACTGCCACACCATCCATACGTGGAACCATCAGTTACAACAAATGGAGAAGTTTTGAATGCTGTGGATAAATTTATTTATCTTGGTAGTGTACTTTCCA
Organism: Notamacropus eugenii; assembly: GCF_028372415.1. NCBI lineage: Eukaryota > Metazoa > Chordata > Mammalia > Diprotodontia > Macropodidae > Notamacropus > Notamacropus eugenii. Next base: position 226,874,607 of record NC_092875.1, on the reverse strand, counting down.
GGAATATACACATTGACAATGAGGTTGACACACAAGTTGCCAGAGCTAACTCAGTGTTTGAGAGACTGAAGAAAAGTTTGGGAGAGAAGAGGTATTAGACTGACTACCAAACTGAAGGTCTACAGAGCCATTGTGCTGACTTCATTGTTGTATGCCTGTGAAATATGGACAGTCTACCAGCGTCATGTGAGGAAACTGAATCTCTTCCATTTGAACTGTCTTAGGACAGACTTACACATTGAAACTTCACTTTATCATGGTGATGTTATTTTGGTCCTCTTTGAGAATAAAAGACAACAAGCAACCAACTCATATGAACTGTTGGTAAGAGAAGGACAAATTAAAATAACTCCAACTTACCATCTCACAACTATCAGAAATAACATATGCTGGAAGTGATGAGGAAAAACTCTTGGTGGAGTATTGAACTGGTGCAACCATTATGAAGAAAAATCTGGAACTATACGGAAAGACTATAAAACTATAAGATCATTTTTTAAAAATTACAAGTATTTAGTATTTTATTTCCCCCAGTTATATGTAAAAACAATTTAATATTAATTTTTATAACTTTGAGTCCCAAATTCTCTTCCTTCCTCCCCATCACCTCTCCTTAAGAAGGTAAACAATTCAATACAGCTTATTGATGTGTAGTCATGCAACACACTTTCATAACAGTCAATCTAATGAGTATGAGAGAGCATACCAGATTTGTTTTAAATTACATTTCTCCACACAATAGAAAGCTTAAGAATTTTTCATATTACTATAAATAACTTTGATTACTCCATCTGAAAACTCATCCTATCCTTTGCTCATTAATCAATTTGAGGATGAGTCTTATTTTTGTAAATTTGACTCAGTTTTCTATATGAGAAATTAGGCATATGAAAGAAATTCTGTTAAAAAAATTTTTCATGGTTACTATTGCTGACTGTATTTCCCTCCATCCTATCCCTCTCTCCATTTACTCTATTCTCTGTCACTTTTCATCCCGTGCCTGCACTTCTGACTGTCTCTCTTCCAAACTGCTCTCCCTTCTATAACCTCCGCCCACTTTTCTTATTCCCTTTCCCTCCTTCTTTCCTGTAGGATAAGAGATATACCCAATATACCCAATTGAGCTTGTATTTTATTACCTCTTTAAGTCACTTCTGACGAGAGTTAGGTTCCCTCACTCTCCCTCATTTCCCCACTCTTTCCTCCTGCTGTAAAAGGTTTTTCTTGCTTCTTTTGTGTTAGAAATTTTGCCCTCATTCTATCTCCCCCTTTCTCTTTCTTCCAATACATTCTACTCTCACTTTTTAATTTTATTTTTAGGTACCATCACTTCACACTCAACTTCCACCAGTACCTTCTGTCTATATATACTCCTTCTGACTACCCCAATAATGTTAAAGATATTATGAATTACAAACATCATCTTCCCATGTAGGAATGCAAAAAATTTAACCTTGTTAAATACCTTATGATTTCACTTTCCTGTTTATCTTTTCTAATGCTTCTCTTGAATCTTGTATTTGAAAGTGCAAAAATTTCTAATGAGCTCTGGTCTTTTCATCAAGAATACTTGGAAATCCTCTATCTCATTGAATGTTCAATTCCCCCAGAAGAATTATATTCAGTTTTGCTGAATAGTTGATTATTGGTTGTAATCCCAGCTCCTTTGCCCTCCAGATTATCACATTTCAAGTCTTCTGATTTTTTAATATAGAAGGTGCTAAATCTTGTGTTATCATGATGGTGGCTCCACCATACTGAACAGTTTCTTTCTGACTGCTTGCAATATTTTCTCCTTTACCTGAGAGCTCTGCAATTTGGCTATCATATTCCTGGCACTTTTCATTTGGGGATCTATTTTATGAGGTGATAAGTTGATTCTTTCAATTTTTTTTTATTTTATTCTTTGGTTTTTGGAACATCAGGGAATATTTTTTTGATAATTTCTTGAAAGACGATGTCTAAGCTCCTTTTTTGATCATGCCTTTCAGTTAGGCCAAGATTTTTTTAAATCACCTCTTCTAGATCTATTTTGCAGGTCAGATGTTTTTCCAATGAGATATTTCACATTATCTTCTACTTTTCCTTACTTTAGTTTTATTACTTCTTGATTTCTCATAAAATCATGAAAATACATTTACTCCATTCTAATATTTAAGGAATTATTTTCTTAAGTGAACTTTAGCATCTCCTTTTCCATTGGGCCAATTCAGCTTTTTCAGGAATTTTTCCCCTCATTGTTTTTTTGGACCTTTTCCTAACCATTTGACTTGGCCTGTTTTTAAAGATACAATTTCCTTCAGTATTTTGTGGACCTCCTTTACTAAGTTGTTAATTTTGTTTTCATGATTTTCTTGCATCATTCTCATTTCTTTTCCCAATTTTCCCCTACCTCTCATACTTGATTTTCAAAATCATTTTTAGCTCTTCCATGGTTTCAGACCAATTCATATTTCTTGGAGTCTCTGGATGAAAGAGCTTTCACTTTATTGTCTTTTGAGTGTATGTTTTACTCTTCTTTGTCACCATAGTCAGAGTTTTTTCCTCCATTGTTCGCTCATTTTCCCAGTCAATTACTTGACTTTTAACTCTTTGCTAAAGTAGTGCTCTGCTTCCAGGGTGCATTTGCTCCCCCATCTCCACTCTTATCTGTGCATACATTTTTGTCCAGCAAAATCACTACTAAGTTTGTACCTCAAAGTAAAAAGGGAAAGGGCCAATATGAACAAAAATTTTGGTACCTTTTTTTGTGTGAAAAAGAAATGAAAATTGAGAGGATCACCATCAAGTGGGAAAAGGTTTAACAAGCTATGGTACATGACATTGATAGAATACCATTGTACTATAAAGAATGAGGAGGAAGATGGTTTTAGGAAAACCTGCAGTACCTTAAAGGAATTGATGCAAAGTGAAGTGAGGAGAACTGGGAGATCACTATGCACAGTTAATCACTATGGACAATAATTACAACAATGTTGTAATGTTGATCAATTATGAAAGACTTGTCTACTATGATCAATACAGTGATCCAAGACAATTCCCTCATGATGAAAGGATCTATGATGAAAAAAATGCTATCCACCTTCACAGAGAAAACTGATGAACTCTACATGCTAATTGAAGTACAGTTTATTTAATTTTCAAATTTTCTTTTGCAATATGGATTATGATTTGCATGATTTAAATAGTAAAATGACATTTGGACATATTCGTTATTTATCTCTCAATCCTCCAAAATTCAAATTTTATTTTAATGTATTTCAAAACACTTTATAAATAAGTAAAACATTATTCATATTATTAAAGATATTGAGCTTGTTACAACCTTTGAAATGCACTTAGATGAGAATATCCATATAACTCAAGTTAAAGAATTTTTATTTTGTTTCTAGTTCTTTGCTATAATGAAAAGTAATGCTGTAGTATCTTTATCTTTATATCACTTTTATTGTTGACCTTGACATTCTTTTGATATATGCATACTAGTGAATTCTCTATGCCCAGATATGGACATTTAGTTACACCATATAATTCCAATCAGTTACTTATTTTTGTCCCTTGTGTGTTATGACAAAAATTACATATGTTTTTCTATGAGTGAAGTTGAAATCACTTATTCATATAGTAACATTTGATATCTGCCCTCTCCAATTTAGATGTGGAATGGATAGAAGAAATAACATGAGTGCAGGTGCAATAACATAGACAATATATGTGATTTTCCCTCTCAGATGCACTGTGAAGTGAGATCACTTCAGCCATCTATTACTAGCCTTAAGGAAGATCCACTACTCTCTTCAAGGTGATGAGGTGATGTTGAATTGCTCATATGAATAACAGAGAACATACCTTAAATGGTTTGAGAAAGTGGATTAATCATAAAGGAGACTTAATGAAACTTCTAATTTTAGCTAATCTTAGAAAATATCTCAAGAGGAAAAGAGGTCATTATATGTGAAGATCAAATATGGTCATGTTACACTATGTAAATATCAGTTACTATTATACATGAAAGAGTGGCAAGTTAATATGTATAGAGGACATAACTTCAAAAAAATCACTGAACTTTAGAGCCGAAAGGGACCTTAAAGATTATGCAGTTTAAATTCCTTGTCCCACAAATTCATTCCACAACATCCTTGACATGCTACATTAAACAAACTTCTCATAAAGAGGGAAAAAAAGAAATTTCAGAGAAATCCACCTTGATATCTAAACTGGAAGACCTAAAACTGTAAAGAGAAATAAATTGTAGTTTAATGATATTATTAATGAATATCAACAAAATATTTGCAGATTACTGTGTTATATGACAAAGATTATATAATCCTGCTGGATTTGTACAAGTAATGCAATGTTTGTCCAATGTTAGAAAAATTATAAAAATAATTGACCATGTTATCAACATGAGCAATGAAAGTCATATAATTATATCAATTGATCCAGAGAAGAACAAAAAGGAAGATATACCATCATATTTTACTTAAAAGAGAAATGTTTTGGAGGGGGCAGAGCCAAGATGGCGGAGTGAGAGCAACAATTCACTTAAGCTCTTAGACCAACTCCTTCAGATACCTCTAAAAAGAGAATCTTGTCAAATTCTGGAGGTGCAGAATCCAATGGGAAAAAGACTGTGGCAGATTCACAAACCAGGACAGACTGGAAGGTTCAAGGGAAGGATCTGTTCCACAGGGATGAGCCCACCGTGCACAGCACAGTGCATGCAGCACAGCAGCTTGGAAGGGACCCAGGAGACCTGAGGCAGCAGCAGGCAGAACCAGAAGAGCAGCAGTCCAGGGTGAGAGACCAACAGAGCTGAACGAGTGACAGTTACTGAGCCTCAGATTTCAGCCACAGTAACTCCTGAGAGTTTTCAGCCCACAGATTAAACGTCTGTAAGTCACCTATTTGAACTTCCAGTAATATGGTGGAGTGATCAGTAAATGCTCTCTTCTCTCCCCCCCGACCATGACCTCAAAAGAACCATAAAATATTTCCCCATAAAAATCCTGGATCAGTGGGAACAGCAGTGGGGGCAAATAGTCTCATAATACCTAAGGCTAGGGAAATAGCTAAGGGGGATTCCTCCTACAGTGGCAAAGGCAAACCAGAAAAAGAGGTGCCCCAGGGTGGTAGAAACTCTCACTAGGACACAGGCAAGCCTCAGAGCTCAGAAAGGAGCCCCAGGAGGAGTGGAGACTTGCACTAGGATGTAGGTGCGCCTCAGCACTCCAGGGGAAATCGGAGGACAATAGGGCAGCTGGGATCACCATCTCCTGAGCTTGCCTTTGCCTCAGCTCAACTGAGATTTCCCGTGACCATACCACCCCTCACCCACACTTAGCAAGGTACCCCCAGGGCTGACATGGGAAACACAAAACAAAAAGATAAAGACTCCTGCTCTTACCTTTTTCACACCAGTCAGATCAAGACCAAGTTCTAAAGCTTCTAACTGAAAGAGCCAGAAGCCACAACACATAATCACCATCATGAGCAAGAAAAAGCAAATCAAGAATGAAAAAAAAACATAGAATCTTTCTAGGGAGACAAAGAACAAAACACAAATACCAAAGAAATCAGTAGTGAGACTGTACTTCAGTCTGAAACTTCAGAAGGGACTATGGACTGCTCACATGTACCAACAGCTCTCCTAGAAGAGCTGAAGAAGGAAATACAAGAAAAACTGGCCAATGATTTTAAAAGTTTGAAAAAAGAATTCATCGATGAGAACACCTCTTTAAAAAGGAACATTGAACAAATAGAAAAGGAAGCACAAAACATAACTGGGAAAATTGGACAAATGGAAAAGAAAACATAAAGCCTAACTGGGAAAATTTGAAAAATGGAAAAGGAATTATTAAAATTAACTGGAGAAAATAACTTCTTAAATGGAACAATTGGACAGATGGAAATGGAGATGTAAAACTTAACTGAAGAAAACTATTTGATAAAAATTAGAATTGGGAAAGTAGAAACTAATGACTCTATGAGACAGCACGAATCAGTCAAACAAAATCTAAAGAATGAAAAGATAGAAGAAAATGTAAAGTATCTTACCAGAAAAACAACTTACCTGGAAAATAGATCCAGGAGACAAAATTTAAGAATTATTGGTCTGCCAGAAAGACAAGATGAAAAAAAGAGTCTGGAAAATATCTTCCAGGAAATCATCAAGGAAAACTGCCTATAAGTGTTACACCCAGAGGGCAAAATCGTCATCGAAAGAATCCACTGTTCACCTCCAAAAAGGATACCAAATTCAAAATTGCAAGAAATATCATTGCCAAATTCTAGAACAATCAGGTGAAGGAGAAAATACTATAGGCAACCAGAAAGAAACCATTCAAATATAGAGGAGCTACCTTCAGGATCACAGAGGACCTTGCAGCTTCTACATTGAAAGATCAAAGGAATTGGAATCTGATATTCTGTAAAGCAAAGGAGCTGTGACTACTACCAAGATCAACTACCCAGCAAAGTTCAGCATAACATTTCAGGCAAAGAGATGGTCATTCAACAAAATAAGGGATTTCCAGACTTTCCTGACACAAACTCCAGAAGTTACTAGAAAATTTGATATTCAAACACAGGTATCAAGAAAGGCATAAAAAGATTAACAGGGGGAAAAATATACCAAAAATCTCGTTACTCAATTTGGACAAACTGTTTACCTCCCTATAAGGGAAAATGATACCTGTTAATCTTGAGAATTGTGCATCTATTACGAAGTATAAAAGGGATGCACATAGAGGGAATGGGTATAAAGTAAATGATGTGATGACAAAAATATGATTTAAGCTTGTGAGGGAATTGTAACAGGAAGTGTGAAAAGGAGGAAGCAGAAAATGGCAAATTACATCACAGGAAGAAATAAAGTATAGTATAGGGAAAATATAGTAGAGGGAAAGATGGGAGAGAGAGATGAGCATTATTTAAGAGGTACTCTCATCTCATTTGTTTCAAGGAGGGAACAATAAACTTAAGTAGATAATCCAAACTTGTTCTATAGGCAGTAGGAGGGGAAAGGATAAGAAAGGGGAGGGAAGCTAAAAGGGAGGAAAGAAGCAGTAAGGGTAAACAGCAGTAAAAGGGAGAGGGGCTAAAAGAAGGAAGGGAAGGCTGCAGGAGGAGGTGGTGAAAAGTGAAAACTATTGAGGAGGTGAAGGGAGATGGGAGAGCTAAAAGCACAAATGGTGGGAAAGGGGATGGAGGGAAATACACAGATTGTAATCATAACTGTGAATGTTAATGGAATGAACTCTCCCATAAAATGGAGATGGATAGCAGAATGGATTAAAAGCCATAATCCAACAATATATTGTTTACAAGAAACACATTTGAAACAGGGGGATACTCACAGAATAAAGATCAAAGGTTGGAGCAGAATATATTGTGCTTCAACTGGTGTAATAAAAGCAGGGGTAGCAATCCTAATCTCACACAAAGCAAAAGCAGAAATATATCTAATCAAAAGAGATACAGATGGAAAATATATCCTGCTAAAAGGCAGCAGAGACAATGAAGCAATATCATTACTAAACATGTATGCTGCAAGTGATATAGCATCCAAATTCTTAGAGGAGAAGTTGGGGGAGTTGAAGGAAGAAATTGACAATAAAACTATACTAGTGGGGTACCTCAACCTCCCCCTCTCTGAACTTGATAAATCTAACCTCAAAATAAACAAGAAAGAGGTTAAGGAGGTAAATAAAACTCTGGATAAAGTAGATATGATAGATCTCTGGAGAAAATTGATTGGGAATAGAAAGTAATATACCTTTGTCTCAGCAGTACATGACACATATACAAAAATTGACCATGTACTAGGACACAAAATCTCACAATCCAGTGCAGAAAGGCAGAGATAATGAATGCATTCTTCTCGGATCATAATGCAATGAAAATTCTATGTAATAAAAGGCCATGGAAAGATAAACCAAAAATCAGTTGGAAACTAAATAATCCAGTCCAAAAAAGGAATGGATTAAACAGCAAATCATAGACACAATCAACAACTTCATCGAAGAAAATGACAATAATGAGACAACACACTAAATCTTATGGGATACTGTAAAAGCAGTTCTTAGGGGAAGTTTTATATCTTTGAATGCCTACATGAATAAAATAGAGACAGAGAAGATGAATGAATTGAACATGCAGCTGAAAAAGCTAGAAAATGAACAAACTGAAAATCTCCAAGTAAATACCAAACTAGAAATACTGAAAACCAAAGCAGAGTTTAATAAAATTGAAATTAATAAATAAAAATAATAGTTGATTTTCTGAAAAAACTAATAAAATTGATAAACTTTTCTTCAATTTGATTTGAAACATGAAAGAAGAAAATCAAATTACTAATAGCAAAAGTGAAAGGGGTGAAGTCACTGAGGAGGAAATTAAAACAATAATTAGAAATTACTTTGTCCAAATTTATGCCCACAAATTTGCCAATCTACATGACATGGATAAGTATTTTTAAAAAATACGTATTGCCCAGATTAATAGAAGAGGAAGATGAATACTTAAACAACCCCATCTCAGAAAAGGAAATTGAACAACCCGTCAATGAACTCCCTAGGAAAAAATCTCCAGGACTGCATGGATTTACAAGTGAATTCTATCAAAGGTTTAAAGAACAGTTATTTCCAATAATATATAGACTATTTTTTGAAAATTGGGGAAGAAGGAGTCTTCCCAAATTCTTTTTCTGATACAAATATGGTTTTGATATCTAAACCAGGAAGAGTCAAAACAGAGAAAGAGAATTATAGACCAATTTCTCTAATGAATATAGATGCAAAAATTTTAAATAACATTTAACAAAATGAATACAGCATCTTCTCACGAGAATAATACATTGTTATCAAGTAGGATTCCTACCAGGAATGCAGGACTGGTTCCATATTAGGAAAACTACTAGCATTATCGATCACATCAACAATAAAACTAAAAAAAATACACATGATTATCTCAATATGCGCAGAAAAAGCATTTGACAAAATACACCGCCCATTCCTATTAAAAACACTGGATAACATAGGCATAAAGGGAACTTTCCATATAATAATAAGCAGTATCTACCTAAAACCTTCAGCAAGCATTACATGCAGTGGAGATAAGGTAGATGAATTTCCAGTAAGAACGGGGTGAAACAAGGATGTCCATTATCACCACTATTATTCAATATAGTACTAGAAATGTTAGCTATAGCAATTAGACAAGATAAAGAAAGTGAAGAAATAAGAATAGGCAAAGAAGAAACTAAATTATCAGTCTTTGAAAATGATATGATGATATACTTCCGGAGATTCAAGGAAAAAACTACTTGAAATAATAAACAACTTTGACAAAGTTGCAGGATACAATATAAACCCGCACAAATCTTCTGCATCCCTATATATTAGCAACAAAGTCCAACAGCAAGAGATAGAAAGAGAAATCCCATTTAAAGCTAGGGTAGATACTATAAAATATTTAGGAGTTTACCCACCAAAACAAATCCAGGGAGTATATGCACACAATTACAAGACACTTTTTTCAAAAATAAAGTCAGATCTACGCAGGTAGAAAAACATCAGTTGCTCATGGGTAGGCTGAGCCAATGTAATAAAAATGACAATTCTACCTAAATTCATTTAATTATTTAATGCCCTATCAATTAAACTATCAGGTAATTATTTTCTAGAGCTGGATAAAATAATATCAAAATTCATTTGGAAGACAACAGGTACAGAATATCAAAGGAACAAAGAAAAGGAATGCTATGGAAATTGGCCTAGCACTACCAGACCTCAAATTGTATTATAAAGCAGCAATTATCAAAACCACTTGGTACTGGCTAAGAAACAGAAGAGTAGACAAGTGGAATAGGCTAGGTACTCAAGACACTATTGGCAATAAATATAGCATTTGCCTGTTTGATAAACCCAAGGACCCCAGGTTCTGGGATAAGAACTCACTGTTTGACAAAAATTGCTGGGAAAACTGGATAACAGTGTGGAGGAAACTAGGCATAGACCCATGTCTGACATTGCACGAAGAATAAAATCCAAATGGGTCCATGATCTAGGTGTAAAGATTGAAACTGTGAACAAACTGGAGGAGCAAGGAATGGTATATTCATCAGATTTATGGAGAAGGGAAGAATTTTTGACTAAAGAAGAGATAGATAGCATTATGAAGTGCAAGATGGATAATTTTGATTACATTAAGCTGAAAAATTTTGCACAACCAAATCCAATGAAACAAAAATTAGGAGGAATGCAGTGTATTCAGGAAAGAATTTTACAGCTTATCTTGGGGATAAATGCCTAATTTCTAGAATGTATAGAGAACTGAGTCAAATGTACAACAATACAAGTCATTCTCCAATTCATAAATGGTCAAAGGATATGAGTAGGCAATTTTCAGAGGAAGAAATTAAAGATATCTATAATCATATGAAAAAATACTCTAAATCACTTTTGATTAAAAAGATGCAAATCAAAACAACTCTGAGGTATCACATCAAACCTATTAGATTGGCAAACATGAAAGAACAAGAAAATGATGAATGTTGGAGAGGATGTGGGAGAGTTGGGAAACAAATTCATTGTTGGTGGAGCTGTGAACTCATCGAACTGTTCTGGAGAGAGGTTTGGAACTATGCCCAAAGGGCTACAAAAATGTGCATACCCTTTGACCCAGAAATATTGCTTCTAGGACTGTATCCCCAAGAGATTGTAAAAATGGGAAAAGGTCCCATATGTACAAAAATATTTGTAGCAGCACTCTTTGTAGTGACCAAAAACTGGAAATCAAGGGGATGCCCATCAATTGGGGAATGGCTGAATAAATTATGGTGTATGAATGTAATGGAATACTAATGAGCTATAAGAAATGATGAACAAGAAGACTTCAGAGAGACCTGGAAAGACTTATATGATCTGATGCTGGGCAAAAAGAACAGAGCCAAGAGAAATTAGTGCACAGCTTTGACCACAGTGTGCGAGAGTTTTTTTCTGAAGATTGGGTCTTCATAGCAATACAAGGACATAAAAAAAAAAAAAAATCCCAATGGTCTTCTAAGGCAAAATGCTTCCACATCCAGAGAAAGAACTATGGAATTCGGTCACAGAGTGTAGCAGATCATTTTGTATGTGTGTGTGTGTGTGTGTGTGTGTGTGTGTGTGTGTGTGTGTGTGTGTGTGTGTTGTATTTTGGTTTGTTGTATGATTTCTCCCAATTATTTTAGTTCTGCGCAGCATGACTATAGTGAGGATATATTAGATAAGAATGTATGTGTAGATCCTATAGAGAATTGTATGCCAATACAATTGGGAGGGGTAGGGAGGGGTATCATGGGGGGTAGTTAGAGGGGAAAAATCTAAATTTTGTGGTAATGATTGTAGAACATTAAAAATAAATGAGTATAAAAATTTAAAAAGAGAGAAATGTCTTCATTTTTTTTTTAGCTAAAATGGACAGCATAGGAATAAGTGTGCTTTTCTTGAATTTGGCAAGAGATAGCCATCCTCACTACAGAAACTTTCAATATATAAGGTGTACAAACTGAAGACTTTTCCAATAAGATCAAGGATAAAGGAATGATGTCCTTTGTAAATGCTACTATTTGATATGGGGCTAGAAAAACTAGCTATAATCAGATAAGACAGAAAAAACAGAAGTTACCAGAATAAATATAGACAAAAGCAAAACTATTTTTTGCATATTAATGATTCATTTGGAGAATTTTAAAGGAGTTATCTTAATGTTATTGAAAAAATAATTTCAGCAAAGTTTCAGGATATGAAATAAATCTATATAAATCATTACACTTTCTGTACATTACTGACAAAACTCAGTAGTGATAGAAATAGAAGCTCCATTTATCCTTGCTTGACTATTTTTGGAGGCAATATGGATTATTTCAACTAACACCTTATTTTCTGACTGCAGGAACAGTATGTTTGCTTATGGGAACAATGTGTATTCTTTAAATATTGTTACCTTTTTCTTCTCTTCCAGATTGCCCTTTGCTTCTGAATTTTTACTTTCCCAATCATTTGCCCTCACTTTTGTTCCTTTGATGAGGCTTGCCATTGCAGATTCAAGTTTTTTTCCTATTCTGCCACCTGTTTCTTCTATCCAGGCCATAAATTGTGCTCTTACAAATTCCATTTCACTTTTAAACCACAGAGCAATAATGTGTTGTAATTTTATCCTCTCTTCTCCTAGAATTCCATAGGGTCCTCTGATTCCCAAAGTGTTGAATCACTTTTCCTTCTTTGCAGTATTGATCTCTAGATGTTATGTCTGAACTTGTCAGCAAGAATTTAAAGCCCTGTTTCCTTCTTTGGCTAAAGTCTTTCCTACTGTTCATTTGCTTATGCTCAAGGTTTATTTTTTTTTTAATTTTAGTTAATTTTTGTCCCCTGACATATTTGGCTATTTGAGTTGCCCCACCTCCTTAATTTTTCCTGTTATTTGTTTTCTGACTTTCTCCCCTCTGATAATACAGCCCTAAAGGACTGTATCTCAAAGTGTCTCAGCTTCCTTTGTGCAGAGCAATTCCAAATTCACTGACCTATTTCTCTAGGAGTACAGATTTGAACACAGATGAATGTTGATCTATTTCTTTCAGGTTTAATAGAGTGCCCAGTAGTTCCCCTGCCTTCCACACACAGTGTCCTGCCTATTCCTTCTGCTTTTCAGTTGTCTGCCCCAGGAGTATAGATCACTGCTACTGTACTGTACTGGAAGGGAGAGTTGGGTATGAATTGAGCTCTATTAGAAAGCCAGACATATATCTTGCCCCATTCCCTCTTAATCTTTACTTTTCCAGGCTTGACAAATTTCTGCTGTTTGATGTTTGGCTGTCCAAATCACTAGAAATAGTGATTTTACTTTCCCAGTCATTTGCCCTCTCTGTTGTTCCTTTGGTGAGGCTTGCTATTGCAAATTCAAGGTTTTTTTTTTCCTTTTCTGCGGTGGTTAGAATATGGATGCATTATTTTGCAACGCTGTGAATTGGCTAGCCCAGTGTTATTGCTAGAAACATAGTGGGCAGTGGGAAAGGAGATGTTGAGTGAGCCATTATTCCATGGAGTTCTTCATATGCAATACTGTAAAGACAGCTGAAATTACTTTAAATCTTATAATTTCTCTTAAGAGAAGTTTGAAACTTTTCAGGGATCAGAGAAAGTTTCTAGTCCTCCACTTTGGTCACAAGATTCAAAGAAATTGTAAGAATATAGTTAATAATTAAATGTATATACATTAAGCTTCTCACAAGAAATCAATAAAGAAAACTGCTAAACACTGTTTATGGTAATAAAAAAGATCTAAGTAGTTAGAGAAATTAAATGCTAATGGTGAAGCAAAGCCAATACAATAAAGAAGATAATGATGCTTCCTACATTAATTTTATATCCAATGTCATATTAAGTTCATCTACTTTTTGAAGACTTCAAGAATAATAGCTATGAGGGAAAGCAAGGTAGGATCTTTTTGCTATTTTTGTTTGTACCAAGAAGTATAACGCCTCTGAATAATGTGATTAAAGAGAATGTTTCCCACCTATTGCTGGACCTGTCCATTGAGGGAAGTTTGTTTAGGGGAGTTGTTTTGTAGGGGGGTCCCAAGTACATTTTATTTTTCCTTTGAGGTATTGGGTAAGAGGGTCATACCCTCTGCTCTGAAAAATGCATAAATACTCTGAGGGTGAGTTTTTACTTTGGTTCTTACTGCCTGAAAGGTTTATGCATCAGATGAGAGATTCTGGGAAACTGATAAGCAAGGTCCCAGCTTTGAAAACCCAGATGTCAGTGCTTCCCTTTCTGGTAACTATGGTCAGACAGTTAGACCTGTCTGTTGAATTGTTATGTATGTATTGATTATGGTCAGACAGAGGAAGCCATGTCTGTTGATCCTTGATTTCTTTGAAGTCCAGGATGCTGACTTCCTTGAACTAGATGAACGATATATGTACTTGATTAAAGTGATTGTTAACCCCTCAAAAGTTGCCTTTCCTTTTAGAGGAGCAGATGAAAGAACCTGTGGTAGCAGACCCCCATGTGTATGTTGGTATGCTTAATGTTACATTAGAACTCTTCATCCTCTGGGGAATCCCCTTCCACTTTTTGGAGACCAAGTTGGAATTTTTCTAATGATGCTTCTAAATAGATCTCATTTTCTCTTTTAGTCTTTTCTTCTAATTCTGCTATATAGAATTAACCAAAATAAGTTCCTATTCCATAACATGACCCCTCAAATACTTGATGACTCGAAATATTTGATGACTGATATTATTTACAGGTCTCCTTAGCCAAGTTCATTTTTTCTGCCACATCAAGTGTTCTTTTTCCTAGGTCAAAAATTGTCATGTCATTATCCTTACTTTTTCAAGCATATCAGCACTAATTTACTTACCATTATGGTCACCTTTCCCTAGATGTATTAAAGATTTTCGATATCTTTCCTAAGATTTTGGGTTCACAACTGAATGTATTGCCATGATTAGATCAGAGAAGAATACAGAGAAATAATCACTTCACCTTCTATTTTGATATTATGCTTTAGTTAATGAAGAGATGTAGATAACATTATTCTTAAGGTGTGTCTACAAAGAGGACAAGACAATTTGTTTTGTCCTAAGATGCTGAAATTTAAAGGACAAAATATAAAAGATAGTTTTAAAAACTTATAATAAAAATCATTTATACTCCTTCAATAGTGTGGTGACAATTGAGCCTAATACCTATATGTAAAGAACAAGTTGAAGGTATGAAGTGCTTAGTTTCTTGCCCTCAGTAATCATACTTCAAGTCAATTCTTCCTCAGTCCTTCTTGCTATATTATCAATCGCTCCTTTGGTGCTAACTTCTTAATGTCTTGCCATCTATGTTTCCTGCCCAGAGAATTTGGGTTGTTTCCCAGGTTCACTGTTCAGAAGTTTTATATTCTAAAATCTCCTCTTTACTCAATAGACTTTGTCTCATTATCTGTGTTATTTTCTCACACTAAATTTATCAAATTGATTCAATACTGTATTTTAGTTCACTTCTCCTGAGCATATTGAACAATGTTTATGGGTGGCAAATTACTAGTTATGATTATGACGCAAGGGTAGAAGCTATAGTTTCAAATTTAGACTTACTTAAAAACAAACAACGATTTTCTTTAAAAGGGGGGAAGGGTTTAATTACAGATGAAACATTGCCAAGAGTTGTCTAGTTGAATTAGATAACTTGCTAAGGTTATCATACTGAGATCATGATGTTCTAAATATTAATATAAGTATACCCACTTAGATCTTCATTCCATGCTGATATATCCAGGAGTAGTGACATTATTGGGTATGTTGCATCCATTGAAGTGACATGATAAAAATTTGTCATTAAAGATTGAAAATTCGTGGATTCAGAGCTTTAATCTGTAAGGAAAAATTGAAGAATTCATTGTTAAATAAGCAACCATCCCTTCTTTCATTCAAACATCTAAAATATGAATATATGGACTTTCTATATAGTATTAAGCTAGAAGCTAAGTGAGAATAAGAAAAAGCATCAGTTATTGTCAACATGCCCAGAAAGCTAGAAGATTTTTTAATTTCTTTTTTGAGTTGATTTCAATACTTGACACAATGTCATAAAGGAGGAAACAAATCTGATGATCAAAAGAGTTCCAGATTTAGAATAAGAAGAAATGATTTTTCATCCCAGCTTCGCAATGTAATTGGGAAAATAGCTCATTTCCTCATCTACAAAATGAAGGCCTGGAGTAAGTAAACTCTAAGGTAATTCATTTTGCTAGATTTATAATCCTACGATCCTGTGGAAACTAGAACCACAGAAAATTACAAAGTAGTATAGAGCAAGTAGTACGTAAGAGATCAGGGACTACTTTGTGAATTTTGTTTTCCCTTCTCATATTGCAGTGCTTAGTTTTGCATCTTAGATAAAAAAAGTTCTTGCCATATTCAATCTATTAGACTGAACTGAAAAAATTCTAAAATATATGTAATAAAACTCAATACTTTCATGAAGAGAACCATTTATGTGGTGAGATGAACTGAGATTTCCAGATGCTCCACAACAAAGTTCAGAGGTGTCTTAGTGGAGATTATAAGCAAAAAAAGTAGCACTTTAGAGGTACATCTTTCCTTGTTTTTGTTTTCCTCAAAACAGGCAGAGCATTAAGTTGTTTTAAAAACCAGTAGAAGTAGTGATCATGCAAGTCTAACCTCAGGAAGACTACCATATATCACAGAAATTTGGGAAGATATTCATAGAATTATAGAGACATTGAAAGATTTATGGAGATAACAGCAATTCCCTGGACTATATTGCTCACAGGTGTTAAAAGAGAGCTCAGTTTTTGGAGGGACTTCAAAGTAAGTAAGACTTTCTCCCAAATTTTGGAAAGTGAGAAAATGGAAGCGTATCTAAGAGCAAGATAAGATCTGGAAGATCACATAGAGTATAAAGAGTAGAGAAGAATAGACAGATGGTAGTTTTGTACTGGATCTGGTACCAGACTGAACCAGCAGTTATGGGAATTGGAATAACTGGAAAGAGTGAAGTCCATTTGTTGACTTATTTATTTCTTATGTTTTCTCAGAGAAGAAAACTGGGCAAATGTCAATATAGAATTAAAATCTAATTTTCTTTCTTTGGAAAGCTCCCTCAGACTTACTTGGAAGAAAGTGTAGGTGAACAGAAAGAATGACCTTGGCATGTACCTCTATTGGGGTTTCTATATCTTCTTTGAGTGTTTATTTGTATTTTTTATTTTTCATGATAATTGTCATTAATCACATTGGCATTAATAATGATTTTGACTATGTATATGATTGGGGTTTAATATAGGGAAAACTTAGAAGATGACAGAGATTTTCTTGGTTTTACTCTAGGGAGAAGCCTGGAATAATTACAGTTTTAATAATTTTCCTATTTTTTTGATTAATTCACTTATTTTAGTCTTCAACATTCAGTTCACCAAGATTTTGAGTTCTACATTTTCTCCCCGTATCGCCCTTTGCCCACACTCCAAGATGGCATGCATTCTGATTACCCCTTTCCCCAATGTTCCCTCCCTTCTATCACCCTATTCTCCCTCCCCCTCACTTTTTTGTAGGTCAAGATGGGGTAGACATTCCATCAACTTACCAAGGTGTTCAATGGCCTGTTTATTACCCTGAACAGACAAGTAAAGAAATAAAGAAATAGTAGATAAGTAGATAGAGGAATAAATAAATGAGCAAATTAACAAATGATTGAATGAATATATATATATATGTAAATATACACATATATATGCAAACACACATGCATGTTCTTTCAAATCATGTATCTATACATTTGTTTGTGTGTGTATGTGTGTGTGTGTGTAATTTGACATAATTTTATCCTGGTAGAAAAGAAGAAAATAATCAAGGTAGATTACATTATGGTTAGGCATATTCAAATTCTACTAAAATCACTGACTCCAAAGACTAGTCATTAAAAACCCAGCATAAGCAGAAGGAATGCTAGGGATGATTACCCTGAAGAATTAACAGGGAATATTATAGCTATTATCAAATACTTGATGGATTGCTCTGTGGAAGAAAGATTAGAAGAGTTCCGCTTGATTCTAAAAAGCTGAAATAAGATCCATAAGTAGGACTAGAGAAAAGAATGTCAGCTTGATATAGGTTCTGGAGAATTTCCAAAAGTTTTGGTTTCCTCAAAATTATATGTACTACCTATGAGATATTGTGATCTTCCATAATCCATATGAAGGATCGGGTATTGAAAGACTTCTTATCAGTAATGGAGGGGATCCTTTTTTAGTTACAGGTTGTACTAGATGATTTCTGAATTTGTTGTCCTTTATGAAACTCTTTCATTCAGTGTGAAATGAATTACAATATTAGGGAACAAGTACAGCTATTGTGCACACACCTTAAGATTCAGATTTTGAAATTTTCATTTTTGTAAAATAATTTCATAAACACATTTTAAAAATCACTACAGTGTCAGAGCACTGCTTCATTGTGGTATTGTGGTAAACTTGTGTTTTTTAGGTCATTTCTAGAAGACCAATTTTTGTCAAGTGTTACAAAGCTAGAAAACTTACAACTTTTATCTGAAAATGAATTGCATCTTTATTGTCTGAGGAATAGTTTACATGCATAAAGACTTATCTTAAGAAGGACAATAGCCATGTAATGAATGATACTGCTCATATTGTCATTTAAATACATATTCTTAAAAAAAGCATGGCAACTATTATAGGAACTCACAGTGAAGTAACTTCCTGTACCAATTCAAATCTCCACCTAGTTAGCTTCTCAGAGGACCCGGAGAACTTAGTTAATTTGCCCATGGACACTTGACCAATAAGAATGAAAGGTAGGGCTTAAAAACAGAATCTTCTGACTTCAAGGCCAGCTCTTCATTTTATGGCTGAGGAAACTGAGGTCCAGAAAGGTTAAGAGATACTTTAAAAAGGTAGCAATTAATAACTTGTGTAGCTGGTATGTGAACCCAGGTCTTCTGACTGAATGTTCCACACTATTTTCCATATATGACACCATCTATTTATGTGTATATATATATATATATATACATATATATGTATATATATACATATACATATATATGTATATGTATATGTATATATATACATATATATGTATGTACACACATGTGGAGAGAGACAGAGACCGAGACACAAAAAGACTGAGAAACAGAGAGAGAAAGTCCAATTTAAGAAATACACTATTTATTATTTTGTCATCAAAGTTACAGCTTCCAGAAATACTGAAACTGTTTCTTTTCCCCAAAAGTTGAATTTAATGAAGTCAAAAGTGATGCGAGTCAATTTAGGATTTATTTTGGTAGCTTAATGAGTTAAAACACTTCTAAAATCATGTTATGATGTTAATTGAAACTGTGAATGTTATTAATGATGGTTTTAGAAAGCATAGTTTATTTTCATAACATGTAGGTTTTATTCACTTTCTACAAGGTCAACTGGATCTTTCACGTCTAGATAGGAGAGAAGACTTTAGTTGAATATCATATGTAAAAAAAATGGTATTCAAAAAAAACTTTTTTGGTCTTCAGTTCAAAATAACTTTCAAATTTGAATTTCCTTTTTCTTCCTTCCCAAAAAAGACAATTATTCTTTTAACTTTCTTTTTGAATTCTTACTTATGAATTCCTTGTCAACTATGTATATAATATGTGGATATTTTGCTTTGGGGCTTAAATTATATGGATAATTAAACAATTTCCGTTATTTTCTTTCCTTCCGTTGTGTTGTCTATATAATTTTTCACCACTGAGTAAGCATATATATATATATATATGATCTTCCTATGTATAAATTTGGTATTGGACCCTTATATAATAGAACCTTTTTCCAAGTTGATTTGACTAAAATCGCTGTGTTTTTTTAATCACTGAAAATTATTTCCCATTTATGAGGTCAGATAAGAAGACTAGACATATTTTGATTTCTAACTAATTATCTCAATCAAAGAATTTGTCCACCCTTAGAAAAAGTCTTGGACAAGTTGGAAACATCATCTACAGTTGCAAAGGAAATAAAACCCTGAGTGTACCAACACAATTGAGGAAAGTGAGAGTCCTTTACCTCTGTACAACCTAAGTATCTTGAGTCCAAGGAATGCCTCTCTAGAGTACCAGAGCTAACTTTCATTTCTCCTTCTGCTGCACACTACAGTAAAGGATACCCAAGGAACTAAAAGTTTTGAGATTGATACACACTTGTATCCTCTACTCTAAAGGTCATCTTCTATCTCTTCTTGTATTTTGACTAGAACTTCACCTTGTATAAGGTAATGTTGCTTTACACTTTAGTGTGTATGTTCTTTTATACAACATTCTCTAAGTCCTTGTAAGGACTGGGACCATAACTATGATGATTATAGGAATAAGGGAAGACTTATGGGCCGACTGAGGTTAAAGGATAGTTTAATTTTAACTGAGGTTAAAGGCAGTTAATTGTGCTGGTCTTTGACTTTAAACATGAGTAAGAAAACAATCATGCCTTCCAATATATCCAGGGAAATTCCCAGGTGCTATATCCTAAAGAAGATGGAATATTCTGATAAATACATAGAAAAACAAAGATCTGTATGATGTAGAGCGTGCATTTGACATAGTCTAGCTTCCTTTTCCAACTTTTCATGAAATATGTTGATGAATGAGTCAGAATGTAATGAAATCAATGGGCGTCCATTGTTCATGTTAAAATTTTATGGGAAGAATGTTGTTAGGAAAGACTTAGCATTTGCAGAGTTGTCTAAAATTATTGATAACAGCCTTGCCTTTAATTTACTAAGTATTTATTGAGCACTGACTTTGTTGCAGAAACAGTGCTATGTACTGGGTATTAAAGAATCTCAAGGATTAATAAGGCTTTTGTAAGATGCCTTATGAATTCTTATCACCCTAGAGGTTGTGTTTTTACATGACAGCTCAAGTTCCAGTCCCTGGGTTTTTTTCTGATGGAGAATGAAACTTTTATTAGAGTGAATAGACGTCTGAACTTAGTTTCAGCATCCTATATTCAAATTCTTCCTCACTTGTGTATTAGATTTAACTTTGAATGAGTTAGAATATGAGGAGAGAGAGGAGAGAGAGAGAGAGAGAGAGACAGAGACAGAGACAGAGAGACAGAGACAGACAGAGACAGAGAGAGAGTGAGAGAGAAAAGGGGAATAAAAAGAAGATCAGATCAAATTAAGGAATAAATATGTGATTACATCTTGCAGTAAATGGGAATAAAATATGATGGGGCAAATATGAGGCTGTTCATTTTAGAATGTTGTAGCAAAGTCTGTTTCCTAGTGAGTGAGTTTGAGACTTAAGCAGAATAGCAACTAACAGCTGCATGCTTGCAAAGGTTGTTTGGCCATGAGTTTCAGTACTGATATCCCATATAGTAATATCAGAATCTGGGGACAGTTATGACATAACCCTAAGTGATGTGATGTGTGTTTGGATAATATAATGCTGAGTCACTGAAAAGGGAGTACTCAGGAATAATCCCAGAGTCTGAATGGGAACATAATAATTTTCAAGTATGTATGATTGAGTGTATCATTCCATCACTTTCATTTTTATAATTTCATCCATTGAATTGTCTCTCACAGTTTATCGTTTTCTAATCTTCCCCAGAATCTTGAAACATTGGCCTTGCTTCTTCTCCTTGAAGGTACACAAATCAAAACTACTTCACATTATATAATAATATTTGCTTCCATGTGACCAAAAAAAAAAAAAAACCAAGAAATATCAATACATCCCAGTCCCTACTAACTTGCAAAAACAGGAATTGGATATTGGAGACAGAGGTAGATGTATTCATAAGAGAAAGACAACAAGAAGTACAACAATGTAACAACCTAATGAACTAACAGTGGAGAATGCTCAGCCCATCCTTATACCTGCCATAGCCTCAAAGGGCCTACAAAACTTCCCGTGAGCTTGTGCCCTAAGAACCATTAATGGACTGTTATAGAAAAAGTCAGATCACCCTCATCTCAACCTTTCTCCAAATATTTCATTAGTGCTAGTAGCAAATATTGACTTTGTTCTTCCACAAGGTAGAGGACTAATTAGGGGTATGAGAAAAAGTAGAAACAGGTGGAAAAGGAGAATAAAACTGTCCTTTGTCTAGGACAAAACTTATGCTATAGAATGACCAAGTCAGATTCTGCCTGAAATATGATCCCAAACTCTCCTCCAGTAAATCCAGCCAGCCATCTATCGGTATACACTGACTAAATACTTATTGTGTGCCAGTAACTGAAGTAAGAATTAGAAACAAAAAAGTCCTTACCTTTGAGGAGTTCATATTGTAGGAAGAGAGGCAGCATGAAAATAATTGTATACAAATAAAACATATACCGAATAAATTGGAAATAATCACAGAGAGAAGGTACTTGGAGTATTTTTTTTAACTTGAATTCCAAATGTTAAATTCATGCCTGTATCTTTTTGTCCTGTGAATATTATCATATATTTCAAGATGTCCTATTATATGTATTCTTGTTGCTGGAAACTTTGCATTTTCCACATATTTTATAACCATCGTTTTGTGAATATATTTAAGTAATTAAAATGATGATGGGTTAAAGTATGAAATAAATGGCGTAAAATATCAGTCATGAAATATGTAGGAGAAAATTTGTTGGGATTTCTAGAGAGCTTTTAAACAGAGATTTTGTCTAAAGGATATTAGGAAATGCTCATTTTGATCCCAACAATATATTAGATTATTACTAGTCTAGGAGGTATTATTATAAATGTCATTCTGTCTGCTGGGTACTATGAAAGAAAAAAATGTCACCCATTAAGGTTCTGCTCTATTTGACCTTTGTCAGGACAAGATAGAGGCCTATGTGGAAACTGGAATTTGACAATGAGTCTTGCCTGACTCTGATTGAGGCTTGTGTGGGGTGATACTTTCAGCCCTAGATGAGTTTAAGTGGCTAATGGTTGAAAAGAAAGAAGAGTCTTGAGAAAGCTTTAGTGAGGTTGGCCATATTTTAAAACAAGTTGTTGGAAACAGGATGTGATATGATCCATGAGCAGAAAATGAATGAATAGTCTAGGGTCTTAATGAGGTCAGCAAAACCAGCAAAGCAGGGAAACAAAAAAGTTTATGCATGATCAAAGAGATCATTGTAATGTATTATGCTTTGTGAGCTGATATCATATGCAAGCCTTTTAAGATTGAATAATAAGAGCTACTTCCGCCACTCTGAAATCTCAATTAGGTAGCTACTATTGCAAGCTTTGGCTCATCTTTTACATTTCACGAAATGGTGACAGAAGCACACTGCTTCCTTCTAATACAATGATGTGATGAATCTTCAGCCATTCCTTCAATACTTTGAAGCTGAAAGACTTAACAATATGTTTAAATTATGTTAAGTAGGCTAAAAAATAAAATTTGCATCTCCATAGTATTAATTATAATTTTTTTGTTTTATTTTCCAGAATGTTTCCAAAGAGATGAACCAATAATTCTTATAGATATACTGTGATCTGGTTCTTTGTAGTTTTCCTATGATACTTTGAAACCAAATTTAAGGAATAAGGACAGGTTAACTAAATGGCACAAACCCTTTATAAAGTTACATTGGGGGCAACTAATTTTTTCCATGTAGCTAGTTGAAATGAATAATATTCAGGAATAATTGGATAAAATACTCTTTTGATTGCATACAGAAAGAGAAATTATGACCCATTTTCTCCTTAAATTTCTTAATTATGAAGATTAACAAAGTCATGATAACATTCATCATTTTGAAAATTGGAAACATGGAAGATGACAGATTAAAAGCAGAGACTTCCTAGAGCTCTCCCCCCAAGCCCAGTAAAACACCTGCAAAAATGACCCAAAATAAATTTTGGAGCTGCAAAGCCCACACAATGATGGGGTGAAACAAACCTCCAGCTTAAGACAGTCTGGAAGGTCAATGAGAAGTGTTGTCACATTGGGAACAGAATGTAGTCCAATGTGAGCTGTGTCAGCACAGACAGGACCTGAGCAGGCCTTGGTGGGATTGATTCTCTGGCATTTGTGGCCCTTTCCAGATTTTACAACTCCAGAAAGCCAAAAACAAATTTGAAGGTCAGTGGAAAAAAACCTGTCAGACCTGTGTGATAGAGTAGAGTGGTCTGGTCTTAGCCCCAGGCAGCAGATGGTGTGGAAGAGTCTGTGGCAATCATAGCAGGAGTAGAGACAGTAGCTGTTCATGTAGTTCTAAGGCCACAGATTGGGGAAATTGAGCAGCTAACAGAACAACTCCCAACTCACACTGGTAACAGAGAACTACCTTGAAAAAGAGCTCAAAAGTCAAGTAAAAGAGGTGGCAAAATGAGCAAAAAGCAGAAAAAGAATCAGACTACAGAATCTTTGGTGACGAGGAAGACCAAAGTATACAAACAAAGATAAGAACAAAGTCAAAGTTCCTACATCCAGAGCCTCCAAGAAAAACATCAATTGGTCTCAGACCATGGTAGAGCTCAGAGGAGGATTTTGAAAATCAAGTAAGAGAAGTAAAGGAAAAAATGGGAAGAGAAATGAGAGTGATGTAAGAGAATCATGAAAAACATGTTAACTGTTTGCTAAAGGAGAACCGAAAATGATGAAAAAAATAGACTAACCCAAATGGCAAAAGAGATCCAAACAGTCAAGGAGAAGAGAAATGCCCTAAAAATAAAAATTGGCTAGATGGAAAAGGAGGTCCAAAAGCTCACTGAAGAAAAAAAAATTCCTTAAAGATTAGAATGGAGCAGATTTAACCTAATGACTTTATGAAAAATCAAGAAATTATAAAAGAAAGCCAAAGGAATAAAAAAAATGACAGACAAGGTGAAATCTCTCATTGGAGAAAACAACTGACCTGGAAAATAGATCCAGGAGAGACAATGCAAACATTATTGGACTACCTGAAAGACAGGGTCACAAAAAGAGCCCAGAATCATCTTTCTAGAAATTATCGAGGAAAACTTCCCTGACACTCTAGAATCAGAGGGAAAAGTAGATATTGAAAGAATCCACTGATGCCCTGCTGAAAGAGATCCAAAGAGGAAAACTCCTAGAAATATTGTAGCCAAATTTCAGAGCTCCCAGGTCAAGGAGAAAATATTGCAAGCAGACAGAAAGAAACAATTCAAGTATTGTGGAAATATAATCAGGACAACACAAGATCTAAGGGATAGCAGGACTTGAAATATGATATTCCAGATGCTAAAGGAGCTAGGATTAAAACTAAGAATCACCTACCCAGCAAATCTGAATATAATACTTCAGGGGAAAAATGGTCATTCAATGAAATAGAATGGGGAAAAATATCTCACATAAAAGAGGCAAGAAAAAGCTTTTTCAATGGAAGGAAAGAAAGGGGAAGGTAAGAGGGAAAGACTGAACCTTATTTTCTTCGGATTAGGTTTAACAAGGGAAGAACATGCACACTCAATTTGGTATGAAAATCTATCTTACACTACAGGAAAGTAGAAGGAAGGGGATAAGTGGAGTTGGGAGGATGATAGAAGGGAGGGCAAATGGAAGGAGAGAACAATTGGAAGTGAACACTTTTCGGAGGGATAGGGTCAAAAGAGAGAATAGAATAATAAATAGGGAGCAGGATAAGAGGAAGGGAAATATAGTTAGTCTGTCACAGTATGACTGTTATGGAAGTGTTTTGCATAACTACACATGAACAGCCTTTATTGAATTGCTTGTCTTCTCAGTGGGGATGGGTGGGGAGAGAGGAAGGGAGAGTAGTTGGAACTCAAAAATTTAAAAAGAAATGGTAAAAAATGTTTTTATATGCAACTGGAAAATAAGATATGCAGGCAATGGGGTATTGAAATCTATCTTACCCTACAGGAAAATAGAGGAGATGAGGATAAGGGAAGAGAGGGGTGTGATAGAAGGCAGGGCAGATTGAAGAAAAGGGCAATCAGAATGCACACTGTCTTGGGGTGGTTGAAGGGGAAAGATAGAGAGAAAACTGGAACTCAAAATCCTGTGGAAGTGTCTGTTGAAAACTAAAAATAAGTAAATTAATTTATTCTAAAAAAATATTTCTTATGTGCAACTGAGAAATACAACATACAGACAATGGGATACAGAAATCTATCTTGCCCTACAAGAAAATACAGGGGAAGGGGATGGGAGGAGGGAGAGGTGTGATAGAAGGGCAGACTGGGGGAAGGGGTAATTGGAATGCAAGATGTTTTGGCTTTGACAGAGGGGAGAGATGGCGAGAAAACTGGAAACTTAAAATCTTGTGGAGGTGAATGCTGAAAACTAAAAATAAATCAATTAATTAAAAAATTGAAAACATGAAGTAAAAACACATGTTTTTTATTGCCAATTGCATATATTTGCCTAATCACTTCATTATATATCTGACCAATTCAACAACAAAAGAGCAATTGATTAATAGAACATTTTCATCATAAAAATAAAAATAGCTATTTTTGTTATGTGCACATCCAGGTTTCTTTAGAGGAGGAGTGAAAAATGCATAGCCCTTGGGATGAATGAAGCTCTCACAATATTTTCATGGGCAGAAAGTGTTGTGAATCTGTGTTAGCCCTCTCTTTATTGCTAATCTGTGAATAAAAATGCTATACACTTACCAAATCTGCATAAAAATGAATAGACTATCAGACTTGTTATAATGGGGATATTGGTTGGATTTACTGTTTCATTGGTATATGGAAGTGTAAATTTCTAAGAGGAAACTCTCTCTTCCAATGCACATGTGCATTTTATTTCCAACTTAGAGAATTACCTAGAGCACTAAGAAATGAAATGAAATATCTGTGTTTATATAGTAAGTATGTGTCAGAGGTGAGATTTGAATCTAGATTTTCCTAACTTCACGTCTAGAGTTCTACTCACCATCCCATAATAAGTATCTATTTAGTTTAATCAGTATTTCTTAATGATTTATATCCATTATACCAGAGCAGGTGGAGAAAGAAAAACAAAGATAAAGAGATGGTTTCTGCTTTAGGGAACTTATAGCACACTGGGTAGATAAGATATGTCTTCACACATACAAGAATAAAAAATAATTAATAAATGCATTAGGGATGAAATGTGTGAACAGGAGGTAAATTAAGTAAGAAATGTTTCCAAGGAAAATATTAATATAGCCATTTACCAATAATTTTCATAAATTATGCATCTTAAAGTTGTTCATTTCTTCTATCACATCAGTTAAAACTGGGCTCATGATCAGCAATGAAACCCTGAGTGATTATATAGGGCCATTAGACAAAGTGAATTGAATTGCTGAGACAATTATACTGAATGTGGAGAACAGGCTGGTTCTGTGTCTGTAGTAAAATTATCAGATTGTTATGTAGAAAAGCCTATGACCTGGATCTCACCCAGCTGTGTGAATCCTGGCCAAATCAATGTCTCAAATTGCTGATCAGCAAGTAGAAACTCAAGTTATGGTGTGTCTAAACAGGTAGGATGAGGGGAAGTAGAAGCAAATACCTAAATCATTTAAACTTAAAATTTTTCCCATGGGCTACAGAAATCTTTGGTTGAATTCCCCCAAGCTCATCATTTATACTGATCAAGTACACTTGATAAGTAATTGACACTAATTAATTTTGTTGGTAATAACATAGCCTTGAGATAGTAGTTCTTTCTTCTCTCCTAACATATGGATCTGCACATTTTCAGTCTTCCATCCCACCCCTATTTTATACTGTTTGTAAATGGAATTAAACCCTCAAAATTTCATAGGACTTAGATCTTCAAAGCACATTAGAGATCTAGTATATTTCTTACATTTTATAGATAAGGAAACAGACCCAGAAAGATTAAGCAATTTGCCTTTTTCAGGTTATAATGACCCATTATGTAAAGATATCAACTTTGAAGGCAAATATTTTTTCCTTATGAAATTACTCAGTTTTAATTCTTACACACACATTGATGTGAAATTTCTTTAGGAAATGCAACATTTTAAAATGAAGTTTCTTTTAAATACTGGCATACTCATGCATGTGATTTTATACTTATAGTAAGCTTATTCAAAACACATAGCTCTGACCAACTGAAACTGAATAGGGATTATTTTATCACTTTTAATTAGTTTTATATTTGTTAGGTGCTGGCTTTCTCTTTTTGCCATATATAAATGCCATTGCTTTACTTCATTAGTTTTCAATTTTCTGTTTTTTTCAAAAATAAATATTAACCAAAGAAATAATAAAAGTATTTTTTTTTCAAAAGGAAATATTTTAATGACTGTCAGAGGTATTATGGTATCTGTGTGTACTGGGACACCAAACATTTCAAGTATCACTGAAGTAATGGCAACAGTCACAAAAGTGTGCAAAGAAAAGTATGGTAAAATGAAGAAAAAAATCATAATAATTGATAATCATTGTGATAAAACAGACAGTTTAACCCCTGAAAATATAAAGGCATTCAGGAGTATGTTACATCAGTGGAAAAGGGGTAATAGTAGTGATGATGGTTACTACTGATTCTTTAAATTGTAACATAGCTTTCATAAGGGGAAAATTCAGGGTTTTTTTTAGAGCTGTTTACTGTGAATATGAAAAAAAATATGTTTCTTAAGGGTAAAGATACAATAAGTGCAGTAGCAAAGTTTGGGAAAAGATGATTTACTTTTGAATATAACTTTTTCAATCAACAATATACCAAACCATCAAAAGGTAAGCCTCTGGATTCAAGGCAACTTCATTAGATTAGAAAATAACAACTTTAAAAATATTTTAGAGATTTCTCACTTCTATTGGCCTTAAAGGAAAAAAAATGTTCCCATTAGCAGAATGATGGACTATATGGAATAGATTGATACTAAGAGACAGAATTGATTAGGAATTATTAAAATTCTAAAATGAGCTCATTCATAGTTTTCCATACATCATGTAAATTTAAGGTACTTAACTAAGAGATGGACATAATCATTAGTTTTTTTTTTAAATTTGTCATTGTTTTCATAAGACCTTCATACATCTTTAAAATTATGCAACATGAACCATACCTTACTAGATATTAAGCAGCCATCTCTTTCAGCAGCTGCTTCTCTCCCCATTTCCACTCCATGAACAAACAATATGCCTTTCCTGTTAAGTTCATTTCTCTGATGTCTCCATTCTGCTAACTCAAACTTTGAGTGATACCACCTCCCGCCTCTTCTGCTTTCTCAGTGCAGTGCTGGAGAATGCAACACTAAATTTTTCCCAGTGCTTTCCTTTATAGAAAGCAGAAGTTGGACATTTAGACTTACTCCACTGTATATGTTTTACTCCACCAGGTTTTACCTCCACAGAACAAGAGGGTCCCATGTCAGGTGCCTCCTCATTTCTTGGTTTCAAACCTCTTTTTGTATATTGTCTCCTCAATTAAATTGTAAGGAATGATACTTTACATCCCCAATGCTTAGAAAAGTGTCTGAAACATAATAAGTATCTAATATTTTTTTTATTAAAAGACAAATTTCTGTAGCTATCAGCTACATTTTTTTTACTAAAAGTTGCATTTGAAGATTCATGTTTTTATTGTATTTTACAACTTAAAATAGAAATGTAAAACATACCCTTCCTTGTGAATATCTTGAAACTAGATTATAAAATATACTACTTAAGACATATACTACCTAA
Source organism: Notamacropus eugenii (assembly GCF_028372415.1). Classification (NCBI taxonomy): domain Eukaryota; kingdom Metazoa; phylum Chordata; class Mammalia; order Diprotodontia; family Macropodidae; genus Notamacropus; species Notamacropus eugenii. The sequence goes on along the minus strand of NC_092875.1, from coordinate 226,845,430 downwards.
GAAATAGCATGGAGAGTAGAACCAAGAAACAAAAGTACTAAGAAAGACACTACACAAAGGGTATTCTGAATGACAAAATCAGCATTTTAATATACAAAATTTTCCTTTATTGAAATTTTTATTGCTGCCTCATTTTTTCACCAGATTCCTTACCGATTTTACCTCTCCCTTGTCAAGAACCCAAGGAACCTTTACTTGTGGCAATGAGAAAAAATAGATAAAAATATAGATAAAATAAAGAGGGATAAAAATCAGTTTGGACAAGATAACCAATGCATTAATATATCTGATAGTACATTGAATAATCCATAAAAATCCAATAACCTAAAATCTGCAATAAAGGGAGAGATATATATTTTCACAATTTTTTTTCAAAATTCTATATTGATCATTGACATGACATTGTTAAATTTATACCGTTGTCATTTTGTATTTTTTTATATTTCAAATTTATTTCAATTTTTATAATTTCATTCAAATCTTCCCGTTTCTCTCAGTTAACATTGTTATAAGTTATAAGCTAATTGTGTGATATCACATTCATGTGATAATAATTTGTTTCATCATTCCATAATAAAAGGTCAAGCATTTTATTTCTACTTTTTTAGCTGTCATAAAATTGCTATTTTGAGTATATTGTAACTCATGAGATGTTCCTTTTACTCTTTGACCTTCTTGTATTACATGAACACAGGGTCAAAATATTTGGACATCCTTCTCATGATTTTTTTTTACTTTTAGTAAACACTTTCCCCACTAGGGTATTTGATAACATCCACAGTTCTACAAACGTTATATTAACGTGTTGCATTCTTCATGATAAGGTGCTATAAAATTCTCTATTCCTGTCTTTTTTGAAAATTTTTGCCAATTTCATGATTGAGTTGAATATTTAGAGTTCTTTTATATTCTATTTATAATTAGTTATTTAGATCAACTTTTTTATAATTCTTTAGTCTCTTTAAAATTTGTAAATCATCTAATTTCCTATTTGGTTTGTTTATCAGCATTTGCTAAATATACATTGCTTCAATAAACAGTTAAATTATTACTCTATCCACATTGATTTTAAAAGCTCTTTTTCTTAATTTTATAGAATAATAACTCCTTTTTTGTAATCTTCTATATCCCTCATTACAGCTTTTTCAATTGAGGCATAAATGAAAAAGGTAATTGTTGTTTCAGTCATTTTTCAGCCATATCTGACCCTTTGTGACCTAATTGGAGGTTTTCTTTGCAAAGACACTGAAGTGCTTTGCCATTTCCTTCTCCAGTTCATTTTATGGATGACGACTTGAGAGGCACGTAGTGAACTGACTTGTTTAGGGTCACATAGCGTCTGAAGCCAGTTATAACTTGGGAAGATGAGTGTTCCTTACACTATGCCTGGAACTCAATCTAGTGTACCACCTTCAAATGGCATTATCATTTATAGGTTTTCTTCTCTGTTGGGGATTTATTTTGATATATAATATATGATACTGCCTTAAACAGGTTTTAGAGAGTAGGTGAGTCAAAAGTAATTTTAATTTTTCCTGGCAATTCTTATCAAGTTGACATTCCTTTTCTGAATTGTTTATATTCTTTCTTTATTAATAAGTACATTGTGATATTTAGTTAAATTTTATACATACATACAGAGAGAGAGAGAGAGAGAGAGAGAGAGAGAGAGAGAGAGAGAGAGAGAGAGAGAGTTTATATATAGTTTACTACATACATGAGTTATCTTAGTTGGTAGCATAATTTGTAAAAGTGGGGACCAATCATAAACATTGAAAATCTCTTTAAGTAGTTATTGCTCTGAGGAATGTTTTGTAATTGTATTTATATGTGACTTGGTAGATGAATATCCAGGCATTTCATATATATTTAATATTTTGAATGATATTTTTTTTATATTATTTACTCTTGGATTATCTAAATCACTTTAAAGCCAAATTATATCTAGAATTGATCAGATGTGATTAGATGATTGGCCATGGTTACCACAGATTTTTTAATTAGTCTTGTGAGTGTTCAGCGTCATTCCATCACAGCACAAACACTTGCATCTGGCACTCACACTGCAATAATCATTATTCTTGGTAGTAGAGAAGCAGACTTAGGTTCCAGTGCTTGAAAGTGGGGGCTCTAAAACCTGGAAGTCCGTGGAATGAGCCTAATGGCTGTGGGCTTAAACAATCGAAAGGTGAGGAGATCGGTGCTATTCTACCATCCCTGCAGTTGATCAAAGGGCCTCTATCTTATAGAATTTCTCACCATTTGGTTGTAGGGTATGTTCAGGGAGGACCGGTACAAAAGCAGAGTACAAGCAAAGATTAGAGAGATGCAGGATTCCTGGTTCAGAAAGAAGGCAGATGAAATTCAATTTTATGCTGATAGTAACAATCCAAAGTGTTTCTATGATTCCCTGAAAGCAATTTATGGACCGAAACTTATGGTGCATCATATTGGTTGATGGAGCCACATTGATCAGTGATAAGGACATCATCCTAGAGAGTTGGGCTGAGCACTTCCATAGTGTTCTCAACAGACCATCCTCAATCAATTCTGAGGCCACTGACCATTTACCTCAGGTTGAAGTCAATCCCTCCATAGGTGAACTTCCAAATGAAGAAGAGGTTTTGAGGTCCATAAGCCTCCATTCATGTGGCAAAGCACCTGGTGCTGATTCTATTCTGGCTGATATTTATAAGGTATGGGGACCATTGCTCATATAAGAGCTGACTGAAATTTTCCAGGTTATATGGCAAGAAGAGGTTATCCCCCAAGAGTTCAAGGATGCCTCCATTGTCCATCACTATAAGGGTAAAGGGAATAGACTTTCTTGTTGCAATTACAGGGGGATTTCTTTCTTAGTCATTGATGGAAAAATTCTTCCTAGAGTCCTCCTTAATAGGCTGATCCTTCAACTGGAAGATGGTAATATACCTGAGAGCTATCATGGTTTCAGAAAAGGCCAAGGAACAGTCGATTTAATGTTTGTTGTCCAACAACTCCAGAAGAAATGTCAGGAGTAGAAGAGAGGTCTGTACACAACATTTGTGGATCTGACCAAGGCCGTTGACACTGTTAGTTGTGAGGGCTTATGGAAAATTTTGTGAAAATTTGGTTGCCTGGAGAAGTTCATCAATACTGTATGTCATTTTCATGATGGTATGTTTGCCCAAGTTCTGGATACTTGACAATGCTCTCATGCCTTCCCACTCACCAGTGGAGTGAAATGAGGCTGTGTGCTTTCTCCTATACCTTTCAGCATGATGTTTTCAGCTATGTTGACAAATGCTTTCATTGAAAATGAACACTCCATCAAGGTCAGCTACTGTACTGATGGTAAGTTCTTCAATTTGAAAAGGTTACAAGCCAAGACCAAAGTGGAGGGTGTATTGATGCATGATTTTCTGCTTGCAGATGATTGTGTACTCAATGCAGCCACTGAAGCTGAGATGCAACAAAGTATGGATCAATTCTTTGCTGCCTGTGCTAATTTTGGCCTAATAATTAACACCAAAAAAGCGCAGGTGCTCCATCAGACACCACCACACCATCCATATGTGGAATCAGTGATTACAACAAATGGAGAAGTTTTGAATGCTTTTGATAATTTCACTGACCTTGGTAGTATACTTTCCACGAATGTACACATTGACAATGAGGTTGATTCATGCATTGCCAGAGCTAGCACAGCATTTGGGAAGCTCTGAAGAAAGGTTTGGGAGAGAAGAAGTATTAGACTGACTACCAAACTGAAGGTCTACAGAGCCATTGTGCTCACCTCATTGTTATATGCTTGTGAAACAATGGACAGTCTACCAGCACCATGCAAGGAAACTGAATTGCTTCCACTTGAACTGTCTTAGGAAGATTCTGAGGATCACCTGGCATGATAAGGTACCAGACACTGAAGTCCTTGCTCAAGTTGAACTGCCAAGTATTCAAACTATGCTTCAGAGAGCACATCTGCGATGGGTTGGCCACCTTGCTTGAATGCAAAATGTAAGCTTGCCAAAAAGACTGTTTTATGGATAACTTGCATGGGGCAGGTGATCACATGGTGGCCAGAAGAAACAACACAAGAACACCCTGAAGGTCTCTCTCAAGAACTTTGGATTTGACTGTGCAAAGGTGGAATAGAAGTGGCATGTTAGATAATAATAGGTTAAAGGGAAGAAGTTGTATAAAATAGAGACCCTTTGATCGACTATTGCAGGGATGGTAGAATAGCACCCATCTCCCCACCTTTCAATTGTTTAAGCTTACAGTCATTAGGTAAATGATCATTGGTTATAGTCCAAGCTCCTTTGCCTTACAGAATATTAAGAAAAAATAAGATACTATTAAGTGTTCTATGACTTTTAAACTATGTTTATTATTTCTGATTTTAATGCATATTTTTCAATTATTTTCTTGCATATGAACTCTTTCAATTTTAAGTCACCACTGAAAGAAATTCTAGAACAGCAGAAGCTACAAAATGACAGAGTGGAAGAGATTTCTAGCCCAAGGCAGCCTGGAAAGTCAAAAAGAAAGGTCAATTGCACTGGGCTCAGAGCAGAGTGCAGCCCAGCTTTGGTCACGTGGCAGGGACAGGAAGGGAGAAGGCTTCAGAGTGACAATGGCAGCAGCTGTGGTTCTCAGACTCCTCAACCCACATATGCCAATATACCACTCCAAAGGTCAGTGAGAAAGCTCTTTCATCTGGGTGAGAAGAGAGCAGGGTCCTCTCTAAGCCCAGGCAACGGCAGCAGCAGCTTCCATTTTTGGAGTCCTTGGCCTAAAGACCTTGGGGGAATTGAGTCACTGATCTGAGTGCCAGCCCTGAGTGGTAGCCCTGGTGTGAGGAGAAGAACTAGGTGGTAGAGCTGGTGGAGGCACTGGAGAGGGAATCCTACTCACAGATACTGGACAGAAGAGCTTGTGGTTGCTCCCAGATCAGAGTGCAGGACAAGAGAGGAGTAACTCCTCTCCCATGACTGTGCTACCTTAGAGGGACTGAGAACTTACAGGTCCCCAGAGTATACCTTCCTCCTGACAAAGGACTCAAAAGTCAAGTAATTGGCTGGGAGAATGCAAAAAAAGGGAAAAAACCAAGACTATAGAAGATTACTTTCTTGGTGAATAGGTATTTTCTTCTCTCCACTCAAATGAGGAAGAACAATGCATACCATCAGAGGAAGACATAAAAGTCAAGACTTCTGCATCCAAAACCTCCAAAATAAATATGTCATGGTCTCAGACCTTTCCTGCCAACCTCGTAAATTACAGAAGAGCTAAAAAGTATTTTAAAAGTTAAGTAAGAGAGGTGGAGGAAAAATTGGGAAGAGAAATGAGAGTGAAGCAAAAAAATCATGAAAAAGAAGCAAACAGCTTGCTAAAGGAGACTCCAAAAAATGCTGAAGAAAATAATACCTTTAAAAATAGATTAGCTCAGATAGCAGAAGAAGTCCAAAAAGCCAGTGAGGAGAAGAATGCTTCAAAGAGCATAATTAACCAAATGGAAAAAGAGGTATGAAATCTCACTGAAGAAAATAGTCCTTTAAAAATTGGAATGGAGCAGATGGAAGCTACTGACTTCATGAGAAAACAAGAAATTAAAAAACAAAACCAAAAGAATGAAAAAATAGAAGACAACGTGAAATATCTTATTGGAAAAACAACTGACCTGGAGAATAATCCAGGAGAGACAATTTTAAGGTTGGTGGAACTTCCTGAAAGCCATTGTCAAAAAAAGAGACTAGACATCATCTTTCATGAAATTATCAAGGAAAACTGTACTGATAGTCTAGAGCCAGAGAGTAAAATTAATATTGAAAGAATTCACCAGTCATCTCCTGAAAGAGACATGAAAATTAAAACTCCTAGGAATATTAGAGCCAAATTCCAGAGTTACCAGGTTAAGGAGAAAATACAATCAGAAAGAAACAATTGGAGTATTGTGGAAATACAATCAGGATAACACACGATCTAGCAGCTTCTGTATTAAGGAATTGAAGGGCTTGGAATATGATATTCCAGAAGTCAAAGGAACTAGGAATAAAATCAAGAATCACCTACCCAGAAAAACTGAATACAATGCTTCAAGGTAAAAAATGGTCATTCAATGAAATAGAGGACTTTCAAGCTTGATGAAAATACCAGAGCTGAATCAAAAATTTGACTTTCAAACACAAGAATCAAGAGAAGCATGCAAAGGTAAACATGAAAGGGAAATCATTAAGGACTTACTAAAGTTAAACTGTTTACATTTCTCTCTCACTTCTTAATTTTGTTTTTTAGATAACATCCCTGCCTATCTGCCTATTCATCTCACCCTATGCCCTCTGTCTATATGTGTGTGTGTGTGTGCACGCATGCGTGTGTGTGTGTGTGTATAATCCATCCAACTACCCAAGTACTGAGAAAGAATGAGATGGAATGGGGCAAATTATCTCTCATAAAAGATGCAAGCAAAAGATTTTTCAGTGGCGGGGAAAGGGAAGTGTTGACAGGGAAAAAGTGATGCTTACTCTCATCATATTTGGCTTAAAGAGGGAATAACATGTACACTCAATTTGGCATGAAAGTGTATCTTACACTACAGGAAAGTAGGGGAGAAGGGGGTGAATGGGGTGGGGGGATGATAGAAGGGAGGGCAAATGGGAGGAGGGATTAATTAAAGTAAACATTTTAGGGGAAGGACAAAGTCTAAAGAGAAAATAGAATAAATAGGGGCAGGATAGAATGGAGAGAAATAAAGGTAATTTTTCGCATCATGATTATTATGAAGTCTTTAGCAAAACTACGCATGTATAGCCTATATTAAATTGCTTGCCTTCTAAGTGGGGATGAGTGGGGAGGGAGGACAGGAGAGAAATTTGAACTCGAAGTGTTAGGAAGGATTGTTCAGAATTGTTTTTGCACACAATTGAGCAATAAGAAATGCAGGTAATGGTTTATAGAAATCTATCTTGCCCTACAAGAAAAGAGAGAAGATGGGGATAAGGGTATGGATGTTATAGAAGCAGGGCAGGTTATGGGAAGGGATAATCAGAATACATGGTGTTTTGGCGTGGGGAGGGGAGAAATGGAGAGAAAATTTATAACTCAAAATCTTGTGGAAATGAATGTTGAAAACTAAAAACAAACAAACAAATAAATAAATATATAAAATTGAAAAAGAAAAACAAAAAAAGTCATCGTGTGTGCTGAAAAAAAACCCAGTATTCTTTACATACTAGCATTAATAAATGCTCCATTAAAAATTGCTTAAAATTTGATTAGATTGCATAATAATTGCAGAGTATTCAAATAGCTGGTAGCCTATTGTTTTACAGAGCTCAGCAGAAGTGATTGTAATAATTGATCTTTTACTCCATTGCCTTTTGATAAAGTTATTGTTTATTGAGATGACTCTGATAATTTGTTCATTTCTCGAGTCATTCAGTTTTCTTCTATCATCTTTAAACAATATTATATTAATTTTTAAATAACATATTTATTTTTTGTCTCTCTCTCCTGCCTATCTATTTAAAAAAAAAAAGAAAAAGAAAATGAAATTTTTTTAAAGAAACACACATATTTGAACAAAATCAATCCTCATTTTGCTCATGTATAAAAAAAATGTTAATTTGCTTCTTGCCACAAATTCTTTTTCCTTTTAAATTTGCAGAGCTAATGTGCCCCTTTCCTGGTCTTTTTAAACTTTTTTTTTGTTTACTTTGACCACTAGTTTTAGACAAAATATTTTTATTTAGCAGTGAAAGTGAACAATTCGAATAATGCTTATTTGGGTGAATTCTCTACCTTCCCCAGTCTCACTTTTCTGGGCTCTACACTGCTTTCTGAGTTTCATTTTATCCCATCATTGAAGCTTAAGGAGCTAGTAAAAAAAAAAAGTGTGTGTGTATGTATGTGTGTGTGTGTATGAAGAGGGGGTTGTAAGAGGAGACCCATTATCTTTTTTTTAACACTTCAAAAACTTCAGTTTCTTATATATTAAATTTCAATTTGCCTTCAACACAACCTTCACCACGTGACCTTAATTAAATCTCTGCCTTTTTTCTTCCTCTTTATTGTCCCCTTCATGTCATAGAATGTCATCTTCTTCCTGGTTTTAGCAAATATTTGTTGGTTCAAGTAAAAAAAACAACAACAACATATGCTTCTACCTCCCACTGTTGACCACATTTTATTCTAAAATTTGAATGTATTCTATTGTTTTTCATTTAATAGCAACTCTTCCTCTGGAGTTCTAGGTCAATGGCTCACAACCCACTTCAATCACTTCATGGTTTGATAGAACACGTTTATGTGTTCTGAACAACTAAGCAGTATGTTTTTCCACAAGGATAAGTTTGAAATCCATTGCAGGCTTGTTGTAGAATACAAGAGTAATGATAGAGGTAGATATTATATTTCAGTCTGTCTTGCATTCCTAGAGGTTTGAGTGCTCAGTCCTTAGTTTTCTTTCCTTCTCCTCCTCCTCCTTCTCCTCTTTCTCTACTGCCCTATCTTCCTCTTTCTCTCTCTCTCTCTCTCTCTCTCTCTCTCTCTCTCTCTCTCTCTCTCTGTCTCTCTCTTATATTCATTACTAATTAATTAATTTTTAGTTTTCAACATTCACTTCCACATGATTTTGAGTCCCCAATTTTCTCCCCATCTCTCCCCTGGGCCCACCCCAAGACAGTGTACTTTTGGCTTACCCCTTCTCTCAATCTGCCTTCCTTTCTGTCACTCCTGTCCCTTCTCTTATCCCCTTCCCCTCTATTTTCTTTTAGGGCAAGATAGATTTCTATACACCACTGACTGTATGTCTTAGTTCCCAGTTGCATGTAAAAACAATTTTTAACATTCGCTTTTAAAACTTTGAGTTCCAACTTCTCTCCCTCCCTCCCCACTCATTCCCATTGAGAAGGCAAACAATTTGATATAGGTTATATATATGTAGTCATGGAAAACACTTTCATAACAGTAATGTTGTGAAAGACTATATCTCCTTCCATCCTATACTGCCTCTCATTTATTGTGATCTCTATGTTGACCCTGTCCTTCCTCAAAAGGTTTACTTCTAATTACCATCTCCTCCCATTTGCCTTCCCTTCAATTTTCCCCACCCCCTGCTTATCCTCTTCCCTCCTACTTTTCTGTAGTGTAAGACAGATATTCATACCAAATTGAAAGTGCCTGTTATAACTTTAAGCCAAATGTGATGAGAATAAGGTTTACTCTTTCCCTCTCAACTCCCCCTTCTTCCCCTCCATTGAAAAAGCTTTTTCTTGACTCTTTTACTTGAGAGATAGTTCACCCCATTCTATTTCTCCCTTTCTCCCTCTCCAAATATATTTCTCTCTCATCCCTTAATTTTAATTTTTCCAGATATCATTCTTCATATTCAAATCACCCTGTGCCCTCTGTCTATATGTATATATTCCTAATGGTAATTTAAACGGGGAGATGCTTCATATTCTTTAATAGGCCCATGTGACCTGCCTGGGTTACATAGAAGCCTGAGTCAAATGAGTCTGAATCACATGAAGGCTGTGGTGGTAGGAGTTGGCTGAATGGGTGGGACAGGAAAAGTGAAATAGGAAGAGTTGAACCTAAAGCAGAGCTGAAAGAGAGTCAGTCAAGTGAACATTCAGAACTAGGAAGGATGCAGGGAAGCAGACTGGCTGACTGGCTAGCATGAGTGAAAGAACTTGTTTGTGATTTTAAGAGGGCCTGCTTGTGATTTCTTTCATGGAAGTGGTCTATGGAAAGCCTAGTAAGGGGAAGGCTTTGGGATGGTGTGGTTCTCTACATTGTAATTGTGTATAGATTTTTGTTCCTATGATGGATTTGTTTTTCTGGTGTCTGAATAAATGTTTTGGTGCTGTCTTTCATGTGAAGAGTCTGTGATATTTCACCATTCAGAATTGCCCTGGAATATTCATGGCCACTGTAGGTACTATGAAGATCAACTTGGTCTACAATACTCCTTCCAACTACCCTAATACTGAGGAAAATCGCAAGAGCTGCAAATCTTATCTGTCCATATAGGAATGCAAAGAGTTCAATTTTATTAACCTTATGATTACCTTATGATTTCTCTTTCCTGATTAGCTTTTCATGTTGCTCCTGATTCTTGTGTATGAAAGTGAAATTTTTCTACTCAGCTCTGGTCTTTTCATCAAGAATGCTTGGAAGTCCTCTATTTCATTGAATTACCATTTTCCCCCTGGACGATTATACTCAGTTTTTCTGGATAGGTGAATCTCTAACTCCTCTGACCTCTGGAATGTCATATTCCAAGTTGTTTGATTCCATAATGTAGAAGCTGTTAGATCTTGTTTTATCCCGATTGTGTTTCCATAATACTGCAATTGTTTCTTTCTGGCTGCTTGCAATACTTTCTCCTTCACCTGGGAGTTCTGGAATTCGGCTACAATATTCCTAGGAGTTTTCCTTTTGGGATCTCTTTCAGGAGGTAATAGGTGTATTCTTTCAATATCTGTTTTGTCCTGTGGTCCTAGAACTTCAGGACAGTTTTCCTTGAGAATTTCTTGAAAGATGCTGTCTAGGCTCTTTTATTTTTATCATGACTTGCAGGCAGTCCAACAATTTTTAAATTGTCTCTCCTGGATCTATTTTCCAAGTGAGTTGTTTTTTTCCAATGAGATATTTCATACTGTCTATTGTTTTTTTCCCTTGGATTTTGTTTTATAACTTCTTGATATTTCATAAAATCATTGACTTAAATCTGCTCCATTCTAATCTTTAAGGAATTATTTTCTTCAGTGAGCTTTTGGATCTCTTTTTCCTTCTGGCCAATTCTGCTTTTTAGGGCATACTTCTCTTCATTGGTTTTTTGAATCTCTTTTGACATACAGGATATTCTATTTTTTTAAGGTGTAATTTTCTTAAGCATTTTTGGGTCCCCTTTAACGTGCTGTTAACTCATTTTTCATGATTTTATTACATCACTCTAATTTCTCTCCCCTTTTTTCCTTTGCTTCTCTTACTTGATTTTCTAAATCATTTTAGAGTTCTTCCATGGCCTGAGATCAATTTATATTTTTCTTATATGCTTTGGAAGTAGGATTTTTGATTTTCTTGTCTTCTTCTGTTTGTGTATTTTGTTATTCTTTGTCAACAAAGTAAGATTCTGTAGTTTGATTCTTTTTCTGGTTTTTGCTCATTTCCCCAACCATTTACTTGACTTTTGAGCTCTTTCTCAATGTAGTTCTCTGCTTCCAGTGGGGGTGAGGGATGTAATATAAGCCATTTGATCCTCCCACAATCTGGGGGACTAGGTTTCCAGAAGTAGCCACTTCTGCTGCTTCTGCTATACTATGACTGCTGTAGGCTTCTCCATCTCCTCCACCACCATGAAGCTGGGGCCAGTCCATTCTACTCTTTCACACAGATCAGACAGGTTTGCTTTTTTTTCCACTCACCTTCCAATTCATCTTGTGCTTTTTGGCTTGTGAAGTCTGGAAAGTACCACAGGTGCCAGAAATTCAGTCCCCCTGAGGTCTGCTCATGTCCCATATGTGCTGGGTTGGGTCCAGCTGGACTGGGCTTGGCTCCTATCACAGTGAAATTAATGCTTCCTGTTGACCTTCCAGGCTGCCTTGGGCTGGATGTTTGCTTTACTCCATCATTCTGTGGGTTCTGAAGCTTTTGAATTTGTTTAGAATAATTTTTTATTACTTGTTATTTGTCTGGGTTTGGGTGTAGATCCCTAGCAAATAAATCCCTGCTTTTACTCCACCATCTTGACTCCACCTCTGGGGTCTCATTATCTGGAGAAAATAACTTTGAAAAGGCTTTGTTTCACTCCTTGTGTTAGATCCCCGCATCTTCTGGGTTATCTTAAATTAGTATCATAGTCTGACTCCTGGACCTCAACACTTCTTTGGAGAATGAAAGTCTCTTCTCACCCCACTCCACACGTTGTAAAGGGTTTAATTGCTGACTATAACTGTTGTACACATAAAACTATGCTTACAACAACAACAACAAGCAAACTCAAAATAAGCTAACAAAAAACTGCTATGGCTAGAAGCATCTGAGGCATGTGGATGATCAAACAGAACAGTGCAAAGGGGGATGCCAGGGATAAGTACTGCAGGTGTGAAGAGCTGGTGAGTTAAGTTGTCACTTTTCATGTCCCTCTCTCACACCATATAAATGGAAACTTTGTGGTGTGTTCTTTCCATTATTATTTTGCTATGATTGATGATATTGCTGTTTTTCCCCCAATGATCTATCTACCTATCATCTATCTATCTATCTATCTATCTATCTATCTATCTATCTATCTATCTATCTATCTATCTATCTATCTATCTATCTATCTATATCATCCATCCACCCATCCATCCATCCATCCATCCATCCATCCATCCATCCATCCATCCATCCATCCATCCCTCTCTCTATCTATCTATCTATCTATCTATCTATCTATCTATCTATCTATCTATCTATCTATCTATCTATCTATCTATCTATCTATCTATCTATCTATCTATCTATCTATCTATATCATCTATCTATCCATCCATCCATCCATCCATCCATCCATCCATCCATCCATCCATCCATCCATCTATCTATCTATCTATCTATCTATCTATCTATCTATCTATCTATCTATCTATCTATCTATCTATCTCTCTATCTATATTTATATGAGTGGTCAATTATGGCCTGAAGTTGTACCACCTTCCCAGCCACCACTGTGTGAGTCAAACTCCAACCCAGGGAGATTTTTCGGTGCTGAGATACAAATGCTAGGTATGTACTTTGATGGTAAATATTTACTTTCACAAAAGCCTAATATGATTTGTGGCTGCTGACATTTTCTGAGAAGAAAATAATAGGAAATAATTTTCTTCAATGGGTTAGGCATATTAAGTGGTAATTTTGTGTTATCTTTTCCTTTTCCTGAAGCAGCCTTCCTTTGAGAGGAAATAAAGGCATAATAACAGTAGTTTTATTGGTGGGGGAAGGGGAACTGTTAAAATGATTTAAAAACAAAGTTGTTCTAAATAGTTATAAAACATTTCCAACCTTAATTCAAAATACTAATGTAACTGCATTTTTAAAACAATTTTGTTTTTATATGTTGAATATAGAGCAGGAGTGATTAAATGTTTTACCCTTATAATTATTAAATTGAAGTTTTATTTTATAAAATATCTAAGGTAGTTTATAGGATCATAGAGTTAGAATTGAAAGGGACCGTAAAACCCAAGTATTCTAGCCCACTGCCCATTTTAAAGAAGAGGAAACTGAGTGGCAGGGACATTTGTAACTTGCCTGAGGAAATACTGTATCAGAGGAAAGATCTGAACCTAAGTCCCTTGCCTCTAGAAATAACAGTTCACTACTAAAGTAATTGAAGTCTGTCATTTAATTTCAAACTGGGAAAAAGCAGAGAAGGGATATCACTGAAAATCAAGAATAATAACACATTTTTCCACGTAATAATTAATTATTTATGGCGATCAAACATCATTACATTTGATTTTTATACACACAAAATGAAGCAGAAAATTGATGCAGTTCCCCCGAGAAGTAATACCCAAAAGAAAAATTTACCAGAATTATCTAGATATTTCAAATTAATAGTTTTCAAATTGATGGTTGCTTCAGTCCTTCAGTTTAGGTATTGCGATAGCTCTAATGCACTAAATATGATGACAGAACATTTTTTAACTTAATTGGGGAAAGGGAGAGATAATATTGCTCTTTATATAGAGAAAAGGAAATTCTCAAAGGTTTAACTTTCCAAAATTAGGATACAGAAATCTCAAGCTTCCAAGAAGCATTTGGCGAAGGGTAACATTTTCAAAATTAGCTGGGGAAGGTATAAGCCAATAATGACATATGCAAATAAACATCTTGAAAATGATCTTTTGAAAATATATTTCTGAAAAGGTCATTTCTTAAAATTTCAGATGCACCCAGGAAAAATTTTAGAAGTAAAAATTGACAGTTAGATGTAATAACATGAGGTTTCAAGATTTCTTACAGGCGCTAACAATGTAGCACAGCTTTACAAGGACATAAATATAATTTAACACATAGTAATCTAAACCCTAACCTGATTTGTGACTGCTGACATTTTCTAAGAGGAGGAAATAACAGGCAATAAGATTTCCCCCAGTGGGTAGGAATCTTTAGTGTTAATTCTGTGTTTTTCTTTTTCCTGTTTTGAGAAGAAGGTTTTCTGGGCCATAGTTTGAATTTTCCTTTGGATGAAATTTAATGGCATTTAATTTCCTATAAATGGAAATGAAAATATTTATTTTGTCAGTTCTGTAGTGAGTCATTCAAAGTTGACTTTCTAGGCCAAAATTTCATATATCTGGTAAGTGACAAATAAAGTAATATTGATAGCTCTTTATTTCTGTTCAACATTATTAGAAATGTGAAGGGTTTGAAAATAAAATTGGGTGATTACCATACATGATTTTATGACTTTCAAAGGAAAAAGGAAAGTGGAAAAAAACTTTCTAGTATATCTGGTATATTTATGCAATAAGTCATCATTCAATGAATAAACCAGAGAATACAAGAAATGTAAGTTTATCAATCAGGTCACCAAACAGAACTGCATTATTAACATCCAATAACTTTATAACAGATAACTGAATGGTATAAATTACTCAAAGCTATATAATTAGGATGTGATTATATTCTCATTTCTTTATGACAAAATGAGCCTATACTTAAATCAAATCCAACAAGAAAGGAAACAGAAAATTAGGTTATCAATCAAATAGTAAGTACTTATTCTCCATTGTTACTGAGTTCTGTACAATGACTAAGTATAAAAGGTTATTTTAATCGGCTATGATTTTTAAAATTATTTTCTGTCAAATGACTTTGGAAATTTGGTACTGTGATAATCTTCCTTTTGTCAGTGTACTATGAATTTCTCTGCATTATGTGGACATGGAAAGATTGCTTTTTTTTGAGGGGGGTTGTTTTTTAGTTCAAGAAATTAATTTATAAACTATAACAGGAACAGTATTTTATATCCAATTATTGCCCTACCCTTTGTATTTTATAGTAATATATATATATTTCATGTAATTTTTCTCATTTGATGTTAGTAAAAGAGGAGTTTGGTGGAGCAAATATTATATCCCTATTTTATAGATGAAAAAAAATAAGCAAAAAATACAGTAAATGACTTCTCTAGGGTCTTGCAAAAAGTTCCATGACTTTAAGTGTCCTAAGTTCAGACCACTAATCTATGATAAGGCCCACATAAATAGATAAAATATACTGTGGTAAAAGGGCCTTGGACAGACTTGTTTTGGAGAATTTTAGGAAGATATGAGTAAAAATAAGAATTATGAAAAATATAAAATAATAAAAAATGATATGAGAAATTATGAATGTGTTGCAAACTGTAACCTTATATGTAGTATCCACATCAATGAAGATATTAGATCCAGTGAAATATGGTAGTAAGTTAACTTCTGGATCACTTTTAAACTCCAGGGAGAATCAAAATTCATTTGGCAATAAATTTACTATTAACAAGAACACTACATAGTACCGATAATTGAATAAAATATCATATTCTCCATTCTAAATGCTCACTTAGGAAAGTTAAAGCTTGATATTCTGTTTTTCAAAGTCCTTTCAATAGGGTTCTGATATACCTTTCAAGGATTATTTCATACTATCCTCCTTCATATTCCTGAAAATTGAGTTGCTTCATCATATTCCATCCTCATCCTGACCTAGTCTTTCCATATCATTGTTTATGCTGTCTTCCATATATGGAGTGAACCCTATGTACCACCACAATCCTAACCATTTCTCACATTTGAAATTCTTCATTTATTCATGGTCCAAGTCAGGTACTATATCTTGTATAAAGACTTCCTAACCATTCTTCTCTAGATTAAAAAAAAATGATCTCTTGATCCTGTAATATTTTTTGATGTTTATGTTTCACTTTCATACTTCCCTTTCCTCCCCCATAGTTAGTTTATAATTAGTTGAGTGTTTTGGCCATGATAGAAACTAAATAAATGTTTGTCAAATTAAATTTATAGAAATCACACTTATTCCACTATGAAAAACTGGAGTGAAAACTAATAAAATGATAATTATACAATTCTTAAATAGATATTGGGTGAAGCAAAATAGCCTGAAATTGAAAGTGTCTTGCTGACAATAATCAGTGTTGGTCTTGTTTATCCTGATTTATGATCCATTCCTCTAACCAGTGTTTCTCATTAAGAGAGGTAAAACAAAGCTGAAACGATGACAGTCAGAATTCCAAATGTTCTCAGCAGGCTTGAACATTTGACTGGATATATTATATCTTATACCTTATTACATGTTACATCTTAAAGATAAGATTGTACTTAATTGAGATAAAAGCCATATTATACATTTAGTTTTTAAAAATCAACTTTATTACAATTTGGAAGAGGCAGAGGTATAGAGATTTTTGTGTTTAAAAGTATCTGTAAGAGTGTATTAGATACTGTATAATAAAAGCAATATAAGTTTAGGATATAATAAAGTGAATTTAGATGGAAAAAAAGTAAACATTCTTCAGGTTAAGGAAATGGTAGTTAGTTTCAGGATGCATTCTTATAATCAGATTAATTTGGAATATTCCATTCAGTTCAGGGTACAATATTTTCTAAATGGTACTGATACACTGTAGGTCATAAACAGAAAGGTGAAGGAATGGTAAAAATATATAAGATCTTGTCTCTATGATGATTGACTGAAGGATGTTATTACAGTTACCCTAGAGAAGAGAAAACTTGGCTGAGATGTAACAATAACTCTCTTAAAGTACTTTATAAGTTTTAATAGGGAAGAGGGATTAAGTTTCCATCACTTGGTCCCAGAGTGCAAAAGTAGGAATTATGGCTGTGAAACTGTAGAGACATATTTCTGTTGAATGTAATGGAAAAAAAATGGAACAGAGGTATTCCAAAGTTGAATGGACTACCTCTGAAAGTAATCGGGTTACCTTCTCTTAAAGAGAATGAAAGCTGATTTTGTTCCACAGTATGGATTTGGAAAAGTGGTTTCAAACAGATTTTAGTCCCAAGTCTCAGATTATGTAATTCTATAATAATGTATGAAAATTAATTACATTACTTGGAATAATGATAGGCACATTTTGAGAGAGGAAGGCAATGTTTATTGACAGAAAAAAAAACAAATATGATAGATTTTTTTCCTATGTATAAATCAAATAATGACATTTTAATAAAAAGTATCAAGTATTTTCTGTGATATGATTTCCAAAGCTTGTTGATCACTAAAGCAAGAGAGCAGCCCCAATATTTCCTAAATGGCTGTGTAATGGACTCTTTGGTAGAAACTTAATTAGAGGGTGCTGCTATCACAATTGCATTTATGGACAAATAAAGTGCATTGTTTTGTACAAATGGATTTTTATTCCCCTAGCAAATGGAACTAAAACCTCTTACTTGGCAGGTAAGAGTCAGTGAGTAGGTCATGTTTTTCCACTTTCAGGTACAAATCACTTAACTCCAAGTCCAGACTATATTTCCTGACTCCGAGTCCAGGTCTATATTGGCTGTGTGGATTAGTTTTCTCTAAAATATTTCTTTAATAATGGGTTCTTCTGGCATAGCTGGGCATAGCAGATAGCTTTAGGGTTGTTGCCAACAGCTGGCAGTTGATGGCCATAATGAGCATTGTATCCCAGAATTCAGACAGCTTCTTGTGATTGTGTACATTTTTTCATTTTTGTAAATATCCATAACAATAGCAAAAAGGAATGGATACTTACCAATATGTCAAAATGTAAACTTGAGATTGTATAGTTAATCAAATTCAGTATTTTCTTTGGAAATTAAAGTAAAAATTCTTAGCTTCATGACCTGTCTGATTTGACGATTTCTGCCATTTTAACAGCTAGTTGGGATGATTTAAAATCCTAATCAACCATAACAGCTCATTCAGAGTAGTATATTCAGGTACTCCTGGATTCAACTTCTCTAATGAATTAAGAAGAAAACACCCAGCATGAGATTTCTTTCTATTGATAGGTATCTGATTGTCACATATAACAACTGGGTCTCTCCTGTTGAAATTAAGTTTCCAGTAATCAACTTAGGAGACAAGCTCAACAAATGCATGCTCATACTAACATTCCAATTAGAAATTTAGATGGAATTTATTGTTTAAGTTTCTGTCAACTTTGAACTCTTCCAGTCATATGGCTAGCAAATCCCACCTTTCTGCTTTCCATTTTCCTATAACTAATAATGGAACCTATTTAGACAAAGATCCTCTTTCTTTGCAATGTCTCCTATATTTTCACCCCTATATATCCCAGCCTTATCTATTATTATCCCCATTTTACCAATGAGGAACATAAAGCAGACATAGGTTTAACAACTTGTTACAGAATTCGTAAGTGTCTGAGATTGGATGTAAACTCAGTAAACTCAATCAGAATGACCCTAGGTCTGGTATCCTGTCCACTGTGCCACCTAACTGCCTCCCAAAATATTAAAATAATTAATCCAAACGTGGACTATAAGTGACACAAAATGTTTAATAATAGAAAGGGTTTAATGTTATTATACTCTTTTCTATGTTTGTGTGGTTATTTCTGGGCACTGTACTTTTATAAATAATTTTGGTGAAATAGGGAGCATTCAGAAAAGAGCAAGCAGGATGATGACAAAGCAGAGTAAGATCACAGATACAGAGCTGGAAAGAATCTCTGAAATGGTCTATTATGACTCCATTTTACAGGTGACAAAACTGACATATTAGGAAGTTAAGTGATTTGTTGTGTCATTTCAATTATGTCTGACTATTCATGGCAACATTTTGGCATTTTCTAGGCAAAGATATTGGAGCAGTTTGACATTTCCTTCTCCAACTAATTCTAAAAGATGAGCATCTGAGGCAAATGGATTTAGTTGACATGCCCAGGGTCATACAGCTAGTAAGTTCTAAGGCTGGATTTCAACTAATGAAGAGGAGTCTTCTTGATTCTAAGATGAGTGTGCCACCTAGCTGCCCCTAAAACTTCCCATAACAACTTTTGTTATTGTTTAGTCATTTCTATCCACTCTGCCACCTAATTGCCCTGAAAGAACTTGTATAGATTCACAAACCTGAGAAATGTATGAAGCAGCCTATATAGTGTCTATGTGATTTTCACAGCACCTAGAGTGGCCATGAATATCCCAGTGCAATTCTGAATCATGAAATACAACATTCACCACATGGAAGACAGAACCAAAACATTTCTTCAGACACTAGAAAGCCAAATCCATCATAGTAGCAAAAGTCTATATACAATAACAATGCAGAAAATATCATCCCCAAACCTTCCCCCTGCTAGGCTTCCCACAAAGCAACTCCATTAAACAAAACCTAACCTAAGGATAACCTAAACATAATCACAAACAAGCTCTTTCACTCACACTAGTCAGCAGCTTGCTTACTTGCATTCTTTTATCTCTGACTAGACTCTGACCAATTTCCTATGGGCTCTGCTCCACCATTCCTGTTCCATCTATTCAGCAAGCTCCTCCCACCACATGTGACTTAGGCTTTCATGTTGTTTAAGGAGGTCACATGGACCTATTAATGAATGAGAAAGATTTTCCCATTTAAATTACCATTATAGCCTGTTAACTCAGGTCACCAAGACTTTGAATCTAGAGTCTGACCCTCTAGATCATTTTGCCCCATATTGAGATTACACCCATATGTGGATGGCTTGAGGAAACAGAGAATGCTGATGTTAGAGAAGTAAAGAGCTGATATTTGGAGTGGGGTGCGGGGCTTGGTGGTATCAGTGATGTTACTGAAAGACTATCATATAGATAAGGAACCATACTTGTCCTAGAGGACAGAAACTGAAGAATGTAGCATATGTTGTGCAGAAACAATTTAGATGGGAGAAAGGAGAAAACAAAACAGATAATAATAACCACCAAAACAAAACTTCCAAAAAAATTAAAACTTTCTGAAAGTGGGAATATCAACTTTTGAAGTTGGTGGGTTTCTCCTCAATGGAAATCTTTAAGCAAATCCATATGATCAGTCGTCAGTGACATTGGAGAAGGGATTATTGTTTATATACGGGTTGGAGTAGGTGACCTCTCAGGTGCCTTTCAACTCTGCTATTTTCTTTTTCTATGAACCTAAGGACTCTGAATCTAGATTCAAGCTTCCTTCTTTGTTATCTAGTACTTTCCCACTGCTTACCACATGCCTTCTATCCATCTCCCAATCAATTCTCTTCCTGCAAAACACATTCACCACCATTGCCAAGTGTGAGTAATGTGAATACTGAGATAGTTTATAACCCAAGCACAACTATCCTGCAGCATATATGAGAAGTGAAATTGTATTAATTAACTTACCCTGGGACAAATTATTCCTCACATTTTGCAAACTAACAATAAAAACACTCTTACCATATCAGTTAAATGTCAATCAAATATATTTCCAGAAAAAAATATCATTGTACAGGTAGATATAAAGCAAATTGATCATTTGGGTATCTGTTTGGAAGGACATAAGAAAAAGCAAATTTATTATTTATTTTGGGAAATGACTTTTCTAGACAATATGATTTGACTGATGATTGACTGATGGGTCAAGTTTGTCTATGCCTACCTATTCTTCTAAGATTATTTCTAGAATAACATTATTCATTTATTATATCAACACCATCCAATAGCACCAGCAACACTTTGTCTCTCAGTTATCTTATCTGAAATTAGCGTCCTGGTTTACTATAAGACATACTGATAGGGATGATCTGATGACAAGTTTTATTTTCACTTGAAGGTCTTTGACCAAATTAAAATTTGTCTAAAGTCAATTTATCTCCCATTCACCATTTATAAACAAAAAGTAACTAAGAAACTGGGCTATTTGTTATGCAGTACATATTTAAATAGCTATTACCAATTTAAATAGCAAATATTTTTCTAAAATAAAGGTTTAAATTCTGAAAAGTAACCTTTTAATAGCATTCAAAATATATTTGAATGCAAGAGAATTTCATTGCAAGGCAAACCTGTATTTCCTGAGCTATTTTAAATAAAAATGTAAGAATTGAATTTAATTTTGCTTCTCTCTTTAAAGGGAGGATTATCATGTTATTCAGAGGTTATAAATTATACACTTCCTGATTCTTTCATTTTTTTTTCTACATATACTGAATTATAACCTACTTTGTGCCATAAGACAGGCTCTCTGAGATGGTTCTTTTTGATCTGATAAAAACTTGAAGCATATTGGCATAACTAGAATGTGATCAAAGATGCATTTCTTCATGGATTGACCATATAGAGGGCACATGTACATTACACTTTTGGTTGCACATTGGTATATGTGAGGTGGACATCCTCTAAATCCAGAAGACTGCTTGGGCAATGACATGCATGCACACATATATGTATATGTATTTTTTATCCATTGATTGGAACTAGAAATTATGCATGGAGTAATAAAGGTAATTTTAAAGGAATAGATATTAATATCGCTCTATTGCATGTTTTCTTGGTAACATATATCCAATATGCTGCTCTGATTTACTGCCCAGGAAAAAGCATTAGTGAATCTTAGAAAACAAAAATTATTATAGTATTAAGAAAATGCAATACCAGTTAAATGTACCGTATTTTCCCTTAGCTTATTAAGATTCTAGTTTTGAGATTAAGTACATTAAAATGTACAGAGGCAAAGTTTATACTAGAAATAACCTAAATCAGTTTGAGAGAATAAGGCTGGCAAATGCTTCAAATCAGGGCACGAATTATTTTTATTAATTCTCTCGACTCATGAAAGTGGTTGAGATAATTTTGGAGTAATTCAATTGTTAAACCTTTACCAGAACATTTCTGGTTAGAGGGTTGCTGTGGGAAATAACTGCATGAAAGTCGTGCCTCTGGTCCCTACTGATTGTATGAATATAGGCACATCAATAACCCTTCAGTACTATGGGAAATTGTTGTAGACATGTAACACCTTTGCATCAGTGGGGGAAATTTTTGCTTTCCAAAATCAGGGAGTTAACCGCAGGAATGAAATTAAAAGTTTACCACAGATCCTTTACTCCATAGTTGCAAGATTATTCAATGATTAAAATAGAAAAAAACAATGCCCAAGGAAGAAATATGAGAAGACATCCCCACTCCACTCTTTTTTTTTATAAATGGGAAGTCCACACCTGTGGTACATTGCATATATTCACAAGTGTTTAATGTAATTATCATTTACTCCATTTTTATCTTCTTCATTTATATCATTATTTGCCAGATAAAGTCACTCTGAGACATGAAGGATTATATGTATTAGGAGAAATTCTGAAGACGGAAAAACAAAAATATATCAACGAAGTTATTTTAAAATGAAATAACTGTATGAAAAAGAACTTCTATTTTTTGATTTAAATTAAATGAATATATAAATTAATATTTTAAAATTCAAAGGTACAAAACTGCCAAGGCCTCTTTGTACAGTTGTATTGAAGTAAAATGTTAAAGTTAAACATAAAATGTGTCTCTTAGAAGTAGTATATTGTTCTGCCCTATTCAAAGGGGAAAAATTACTATCATTTTTGCGTGTTTCAATATGAGGAAATTTTGTATTAAAAAGCTATCTACTTGTCACCTTTAAATAAATACCTCTCTGGCTTAGCTTTATATACCCTATAAACCCAAAAGGGGAAGACATAAAGCCAGTGGTATTGAAAGCACAATTTCATCATTCTTATCATCTGTTTCTTCTTTGCAGACACACATTGAATTCTTGATTCATACAGAAATTCTGAAAGAGGGTCCTAGAAAACTGCAAGAATTTGATTCATTTGGATATATAAGAACCTCTACTCTAAGCACATTTATACAATACAATCATTTTGGTGTATTCTTAATCCAGAAAATGGGCTCACCATTTCTTCTGAATTTATGAATGCATATAAAATATGTAAATATAATTTTGAAATGTGCAGAGCTAATTGATTAAGGAAGAAAACTGGAACGTTTTAATGCATGTAGTGAGAAATTGAAGTATGCCAGAATGGAGCAAATTTGTGTCTTCAATAAAGTATCCATAAAAAATGTTTTATAGTTCTTAAATGGAAATGATACCTTGTAATTGTTCATGTAAAAATGGACTTTGTAGAATAAGAGATGATTAGATAAACCTGTGCATTCAGCAAACCCAAGATATTTTGATTTCTGTGGATAGTTGGAGGGTTTTTTTTTCATTATTGATACTGAATAACTTAGTTTTTTGTTTGATTTTTAGAATAGATTTTATCATGTTAATAATAGGTGAAATGTTCACTATATAAAGTAGACAGTGGTTTTTACATGTCCTAACATGGTGTTTGATGTCGAACTGAAGGTAGACTTTCTCCTCGGGTGTCTGCTTTTTATTTTCTTTCTCTCTAAGTAAAGATGTAGCTAGGATAAATCAAGGCTCCAGGAGATGTCAGGAATGTAATGCCCTGTTTCACAATTAAAAGAGAAAATGTAAGTGGCTGCCATATAAATTCATTATGAAACAAATGCAGCATCATGGAAAGATTTGATGCGTGACATGGATAGAATTGCTTTATTTTTTCCTTAGTTTTTTTACCTTAAAACAACACTGGGTATTTTCTACAATTCAATAAGGATTTATCCACTTATTATGTACACAGGTCTGTGGAATGAAGAATTACATAGCCCTTGCCCTTACAGTCTAGTAAGGAGATAAGGCATATGAACAATAAATTGAGAACAATAATGATGATAATATTGATGGGTAAGGAAACTGAAGGGGCAAACTTAAGTAACTTGCCAAGGATTACACAACTAGTAAATATCTGAGGCTAGATTTGAAATCAGATCTTTCTGTCTCCAGTCCCAGTGCTCTATTTATTGGCCCACCTAGTTGCCTAGGTGTGATGAAGATGCGAGTCAGAGAATCGTGGAAGTAGAAGTCCTTTCTAGATCCAAAGTTGAGAAAAGACTTCATAGATTTGAAATGGAACTTGAAAAAAAGAATAGTTCAATAGATAATTGTGTATTTGACACTTGAGAGATGGACTTTTTTGACAAATTCAAGGAAGTATAAGAAAACAAGCCAATAGGATGAGACAGCTAGCACTCTGGTTATAATGTAAATCATTGTGGACATGAAAAGTGGTGGTATGAAATAATATTTTGAAAGTAAGTTGAAGCCAAATTGTAAACGCCAAAAATATTTTTGGATTCCAAAGTAAAGATTTTGCATTTTATTCTGAAAGAAATCAGAATAATTGGAGTTATTTTGAGCAAGGGAGTGACATAAATAAAGTAATAAATTAGGAAGGGCTATTCAAACAATTGCATGAAGGATGGATTAAAGATGTGATGGGGCAGAAGCAGGATATCTACTCCAGTTAAAACCCTATATTATAATCATCAATAAACATTTAGTCTTTCTCTTTTATTTGAGGAAGACTTTTGTTGAACTCTTCCAGTAAGTTAGAGAATTCATCTAATTTATAAACCATGTTCTTTATTCCCACAAAATATCATGAAATATTTCCTTAAATCAACATCTCTTTTATTTCTAAGATTGCTTAAAGTAATGCATTATTAGTGACTTTTAATGCATTTCTTAAAGCAATCTTAGAAATAAAAGATTTTAGAATCAGCTTTAGAAAGCTGATTTAAGTACAAATTCTCTGTATAATTCTGAATGTGCAAGGGAGAATATAATTTAATATGAGATTCCTTTCTTTTTTGTCATTGTTATCTTTGATAGCATTTAAGATATTCATTTATAATCAGAAGGATTATTCAAAGATTAAACTACCAAATGATCATGAAAAGAATTCTAAACATAGTATTGTTCTTTTAAAATTATGCTTAAAGAATAATTGTTTTTTCACTAGTCACTCACACATTAATTTTAAAGGCAATACTCTTGAACTTGTTCAAGAATTGTTAAGTGTACATATAAGAATCTATATATACCATTATGCTTTCAGCAATACTCAACGGTGAATGCTTTATATTTATTATTCTCCTGTAAAACAAAACACTGTTCATTAGGTTTAATTTGCTTTCTAATGACTTTTCCTTCAGAAAAATAAATAAATAATAACAAAATTATCAGAATCAAATCTTATCTCCCTGATTTATTTGACAGTTATTTTTCTTTCACTGCTTTTTAATATTGCCAGTATTCTGTCAAACTTCATTAAAAACAGTTGCATTTTTTTCAGCATTTTTAAGTTGATATTATACAAAATACATGAAGAATTTTCAAGGAAAAAGATCCAATTTAAATTACTTTTTAATCATCGAATTATAAATAAGTTGTAAAATAGTTTTAAAAATCACATTTCATACCACTATTGTGTATTTCATTTGCTACTAATATAACTGATTTTTTTTAATATGGAAAATTTAAACTGATGAGTATATTGAGAGAGAAAGAGTTAATTATACTGTCTGACTTTGTAATATCATTTAACCTCAATTCACATTACACTGAGAGAGAAGTAAATTTTTACAGATATAAATATTTAAAGGGTTATTTTCTTCCCAGTTCCCTATATCTTTCTATTTTACATGAAAAGTTGTATAATCCCATATTTTACCAATCATAAAGTTGTATGCATTTGCATTGCCAACATTACCCTGTACAGTTCACTCTAATTAATAGGTAGAATCCTAATATAATGAAGCAGTCTAATTTTGTTAATTGTTGTGTTGATCCCATTTTCTATTGGCATAAAGAAGTTTACCCTTATTATATTTAAGTTTGTAATCATCGTCTTCTTTTATTTTGTTAAATTGTTTGAAAGGATGATTCAAGCAAATGCTGAGATGTTCTCCATGTTTGAAAATATTTTATGACATTATTTTACGACATTATCATGGTGAAGTGGGTAGAATACCTGGCCTAGAGTCAGTGAGACTCATCTTTCTGAGTTCAAATTTGGCCTAGACATTTACTAGCTATGTGATCCTGGGTGAGTAGTTTAATACTGTTTGCATCAGTTTCCTCATTTGTAAAATGAGCTGGAGAAGGAAAAAGTAAACCATTCCATTATCTTTGTCAAGAAAATCCCAAATGTGTTCATGAAGGGTCAGATACAACTAAAATGACTAAACAACAAAAACCTACAACAGGTGTATGCTAAAAAGTCAGCTGAGTTTTCTATTAGCTTGCAATGATACTTTATTATTTCATTCATGAAATGCTGTGACTTTTCAAATACATTGCAAGTTCCTCAAAGGAATGAAATTATTCTCATGTAGCAGCCTTCATAATCCCTAGAAATGTATATTAAAAGGGTGCTTTTACAGTCCCCTTTTTTCTTCTTCTTTATATATTAAATTGTTCAAATTCTCAAAGATTGATGAACTCATAATAGACAAAGGAAATGTTCTTAAACTGTTAACAAAGACATTGTATCAATGAAAATAATTTTGTAAATAAATAGGATACTTTAAAAATAATTTATTATTTTTAAAATTTATTTTTCATTCAAACTTCATTTATGATTTATCTTTTATACTTTAAATTGTCATATTAGAGGGGGCAGAGGCAAGAGGGCAGAGTGAAGGCAGGGGGTCATCTGAACTCTTCCACAAATACCTTCAGATACCTCTGAAAAGTGAATCTGAACAAATTTCAGAGGGGCAAATTTGAGTATGGCACAGAGTGTGGCAGATTTCCAATCCAGAACAGCCCAAAAGATCAATGGGAAGGATCTGTTACATGGGGATTGGGGAGCAGAGTGCACCAGCATAGACACAGTCATAGCTGAGCAGTAATGGTTCCAAACAGGCTGAATCACCAGTGGCAGTTCAGATTACAAAACCACTCAAGAAAGGACAGGAGTCCAGCAGAAGTGAGGAAGAGACATCAGAATAAATTATAAGTGCTCTCACTTTCCATTGTTAAATTTGAAGAACTCAGAGAATATTGACACACAATAAATTCTGGAATAGTGGAACCAGCAGAGGGGGTAAAGCATCTTCTAGCTTGGGAGTCTAGGGATACCACAGAGAAAGGTCCCTCTTCTGTAGCTGAAGGGACCACTGCAGTACCAGAGACATCTGAATAAGCCCCAAATCAGTAGACCAGTAGGAGATTCTGAGCCCCAGGGATGTGGAGCCAGTAAGCACCAACACAAGGACCCCAGGCATGCTTTGGCATAGCCAGGGGAATTGGGTAGACACTAGAGCAGACAGGATTCATCAGACACCGAACCTGTCCTTGTTCTAGGGAAGCCCTAGGGAAGCAGGAGACCTCTGTTGGCCAAACAACACTTCCCCCACACATCACTTAGTGAGCTTCAGTGTAACTCTGAGGAAATGCAAATAGATTTCACCTGGCCTCCATCTTGCTACATACCTTGCCAGCTCAGTACCAGGTACAATGCAGGATTATATAGCTTCTAGTCAAAAGAACTCAGTAACTAGGCCCCTAGTTCCCAGCACTAGAAATGGGGGACAGAGCCCCACATACCTCCAAAACAGATCCACTTTAAAATCTGGGAAATAGGTAATCATCATGAGCAAGGAGAAAATTAGAAAAGCAAAGACCACAGAATCTTATTACAGGAACAGGAAGGATGAAAATACAAATTCAGAAGAGGTAAGCATTGACATGATTGATACATCTGAAACACTGAAAGGGGATATGAACTGGTCTCAGACCCAAACAGCATGCTTGGATGAGCTCAAGAAAGATTTTAAAAGCCAAATTAGAGAGGTAGAAGAAAAATTGACCAATAATTTTTAAAAAATGCAATCAGCTACTTAAAAAGTAAAATTGGCCAAATGGATGAGGAAGTACAAGAGGTAACTGTAGAAAATAACTCCTTAAAAGGAACAATTGGACAAATGTAAAAGGAAGTACAAATGCTAACTTAAGAAAACAATTTTTTTAAAAAATTAGAATTGACCAAGAAAAAGCCAATGACTCTATAAGGTATGAAGTATCAGTCAAACAAAATCTAAAGAATGAAAAGATAGAAGAAAATGTAAAATATCTAATTGTAAAAACACCTGCTCTAGAAAATAGATTCAGGAGAAAATATCTATGAATTATTGGTCTACCAGAAAGCCATGATGGAAAAATTAAGGGCCTGGACAACATCTTCCAAGGAATCATCAAATAAATCTTCCTTGAGGTCCTAGATTCAGATAGCAAAATAGTCATCAAAAGAATCCACAGATCACCTCCTGAAAGAGACACCAAATTGAAAACTCCAAGGAAAATTTTTCCAAATTCCAGAATTATCAGGTCAAGGAGAAAACACTGCAGTTAGCCAGAAAGAAACTTGCAGCTTCTACACTAAAAGATGAGAGGTACTGGAACATGATGTTCCATAAGGCTAGGGAGCTTGGACTACAACAAAGGATCAATTACCTAGCAAAATTCGCACAAGAAAATGGACATTCAATGAAATAAGGGATTTCCAGACCTTCCTGATGAAAGACCAGAGAGCAATAGAAAATTTCGTCTTCAAGTATGAGACCCAAGAGAGGTTTAAAAAGGTAAACAGGAAAAAAAAAACAACCTTGTCATTCAAAATAAGTAAATTGCTTACCTCTCTATATGGGAAGATGACATTTGTTGATATTGAAAATTGTATAGTTATTATGACATTTAAAACAGATATACAGTGATAGAGGGTGTAGGTATAAATAAACTGAAGTGATGACAAAAAAAACTAATTAAGGTTTGAGAATAGAGAAGAGGAAAGGAGGAGGAAGAAAATGGTAAATTATATCACACAAAGAGGAACAAAAACACATTATAGTAGAGGGAAAGAAGGACAGGAGATGAGGATTGTTTGAGCTTTGCTCTTATTGGATTCAGATCAAGTTGGGAATAACATATTCAGTTAAGCATAGAAATCTAACTTGCCCTAAAGGCAGTAGGTGTGTTCGTCCTTTGTTGCAGAAGAAGACCATGCCATCACAGAAACAATGACATGACTAGCACTTGACTTTGTTTTGAGTGAGAAGGGCTATGCAGGTCACCATCCTCACTTCTCTTCCAGAGTCATCTAAATCCAGTGACCAGACATTCATCAAGATGACCCAGGATGAGGCAATTGGGGTTAAGTGACTTGCCCAAGGTCACACAACTAGTGAGTGTCAAGTGTCTCAGGTGAGATTTGAACTCAGGTCCTCCTGACTCCTTCACTGGTGCTCTATCAACTACACCACCTAGCTGCCCCAAAGGCAATAGGAGAGAAAAGGGGAAAGAAAAGAGAGGAGGCTGTTACAAGGAAGGGACGAAATAGTAAGAGAAAAGGGAAAGAAAAGGGAGAAGTACTGAAAAAAGGGAGGGAAGATTGAGGGAGGATGTGGTCAAGAGTAAAACTCTTCTGAGGAGGGAAACAGAGAAGAAAAAAAAATAAAAGCATAAACAGATGGGGGGAAATAGGATGGGGATAAAGAGAGATAGTAATCAAAATTGTGAATGGGAATAGGATGAACTCTTCCATAAAATAGAGGCAGAGAAGAGAATGGATTAAAAACCGTAATCCTACAATATGCTATTTCTAAGAAACACATTTGAAGCAGAGCAGGGTCATACACACAGGGTAAAAGGTAAAAGACTGGAGTAGAACATATTATGCATCAGCTGATGTAAAAAATGTAAAAAAAAACAGCAGGGGTAGCAATCTTAATCTCAGACAAAACAAAAGCAAAAATAGATGTAACCAAAATAGATAAGGAAATAAACTATATTCTGCTAAAAGGCACCATAGAAAATGAAGTAATATCATCACTAAACATATATGCACCAAGTGATATAGCATCCAAATCCTTAGAGTAGAAGTTAAGGAAGAAGTAGACAGCTAAACTATATTAATGAGGGATCCCAACCTCCCTCTCTCTGAACCTGAAAAATCTAACCTCAAAATAAACAAAAAAATAAATTAAAGAGAAGAACAGAATCCTTGAAAATGGACATATGATAGACCTTTGGGGAAAACTGAATGGAGACTTAAAGGCATATATCTTCTTCTCAGTGGTACATGACCATATGCTAGGGCAGAGAAACACCTTAATGCAGTGTGGAAAGTCAGAAATCTTCAATGCATCCTTTTTAGATGATGATGTAATAAAATTTATATGCAATAAAGGGCCATGAAAAGATAGACCAAAATTAATTGGAAACTAAACAATCTAATGCTGAAGAATGAATGGGTTAAACACAAATTATAGAAATAATCATTAACTTCATTCAAGAGAATGATAATAATGAGACAACCTACCAAAATTTATGTTAAATTGTGAAAGCAGTTCTTAGGGGAAGTTTTATATCATTGAATGCTTACATGAATAAAATAGAGAAATAGGAGATGAATGAATTGGGCTTGTGACTGAAAAAGCTAGAAAAAGAAAAATTTGAAAATCATCAAGAAATAACAAATTCGAAATCTTGAAAAGTAAAGGAAAGATTAATAAAATGGAAACTGAAAAAAATCTATTGAACTAATAAATAAAACTAAGAGTTGGCTTTATGAAATAAAGAAAACAACAAAGTTGATAAGTCTTTGGTCAGTTTGATTAAACAAATGAAAGAAGAAAACCAAATTGCCAGTATCAAAAATGAAATGGGAAAACTCACCTCCAATGTGGAAGAAATTAAAACAATAATTAGAAAATACTTTGTCAGTTCTATCCCCCCAAATTTCCCAATCTAAGTGAAATGGGTAAACATTTTAAAAAGTACACAAATTGTCCACATTAATAGAAGAAGAAGTAAAATACTTAAGTAACCCAATCTTAGAAATGTAAATTGAACAAGGCATCAATGAACTCTATAGGAAAAAATCTCTAGTGCCAGATTGATTTAAAGGTGGATGGTATAAAATATTTAAACAACATTAATTTCAATACTATATAGACTATTTGGGAAAATTGGTGAAGGAGTCCTACCAAATTCTTTTTATGATATAAATATAGTTCTCATATCTAAAACGGGAAGAGCTGAAACCGAGAAAAAAAATTATAGACCAATTTCACTAATAAATATATACACAAAAATTTAAATAATATATTAGCAAAATTTTACAGCAACTTATCACTAGAATAATACATTATGATCAGGTAGGATTTATACAAGGAATACAAGGTTGATTCAGTATTAGGAAAACTATGAGCAATATTAAACATATCAAAAACAAAACAAACAGAAACCATAAAATTATCTCAATAGATACAAAAAAAACAACTTTTGACAAAATACAATACCCATTCCTATTGAAAACACTGGAAAATATAGGAAAAAATGGAATATTTATTAAAATAATAAGTAGCATCTATCTAAAATTATCAGCAAGTATTATATGTAAAAGGGATAAGCTAGATGATTTCCAGTAAGATTTGGTGTGAAACAAGTATGTCCGTTATCACCACTGTTATTCAATATGGTACTAGAAATGTCAGTTTTAGCAATATGAGAAGAAAAAGAAATTGAAAGAATTAGAATAGGCAAAAAAGAAACTAAGTTATCACTCTTTGCAGACGATATTATATTATACTTAGAGAATCCTAGAGAATTAAGTAAAAAACTACTTGAAATGATAAACAACTTTAGTAAATTAGCAGGATACATAATAAACCCACATAAATCATCGGCATTTCTACATATTACTAACAACGCCTAAAGGCAAGATATAGAAAGAGAATTTGAAATTATGGTAGAGACTATGAAATATTGGTGGGTCTACCTGCCAAAAAATCTCAAGGATTATATAAACACAAATACAAAATACTTTTCACACAAATTAAGTCAGACCTAAGTAACTGGAAAAAACACCAGTTGTTCATGCGAACCAAACCAAAACAAAACACAAGAGAAAATAGTCTGCTATATTCTGACTTCCAATTGCATAGTTGTTTCTATGTATGTGGATGGCATTTTGCTCGAGTCCTTTGAAAATGTGTCAGGTCCTTGCATTGCTGTGAAGGGCTAAGTCTATCAGCAATAGTATTCGCACATTTTGACTCTTACTATGCATAATATTCTCCTAGTTCAGCCCATTTCACTCAGCGTCAGTTCATATGAGTCTTGGCAGTTTTCTCTGAAGTCCGACTGTTCATCATTTCTTATAGCACAATAATATTCCGTTACATTCATATACCACAACTTTTTCAGCCATTTCCCACGTTTTGGGCATTCACTGGATTTCCAGTTCTTGACCACCACAAAAAGAGGTGCTATAAATATTTTTGGACATGTCGGACATTTTCCCAATTTTATGATCTCTTTAGAATACAGCCCTAGTAGCAATATTATTGGGTCAGAGGGTATGCACATTTTAAAAAAATATATTTTATTTGTTTTCATTTTTCTGCAATCACTTCCATATACCTTAGATTTTTTCCTCCCTCTTCCTCCTTCTCCAATCCCTCCCCAAGACAGTGTGCAATCTTATGTAGGTTCTACACATTCATTTTTATTAAATACCATTTCACCAATAATTAAAATGAATGAGACACCAAAAAACAAAACAAAACATAAGACAACAGAACATGGTCTGCTTCATTCTGTGATCCAATTTTTTAGTTTTTTCTCTGATTATGAAAGGCATTTGGCCTCTAGTCCATTTGGAATTTTTTAGGTTCTTGCTTTGCTGGGAAGGGCTAAGCCAACCAGAAAAATTCCTTACACATTGTGTTTGTTGCTATGTACAAAGTTCTCCTGGTTCTGCTCCTTTCACTCAGCATCAGTACCTATAAGTCCTTTCAGGCCTCTCTGAAGTCTTCCTGTTCATCAATTCTTATAGCAAAATAGTATTCTACTACATTCATATACAACAATTTATTCAGCCACTCCCCAACTGATGGGCATCCCATTGATTTCCAGATCTTGACCAGTATAGAGAGAGCTGCTGTAAATATTTTTGTACATATGGCACCCTTTCCCATTTTTATGATCTCTTTGAGATACAGTCCTAGCACTGATATTGTTGGGTCAAAGAGTGTGTACATTTCTGTAGCCCTTTGGGCATAGTTGTAAATTGCTCTCCAGAATGGTTGGAACAGCAAACAACTCCATCAACAATGAATTAGTATTCCAACTGTTCCATGTCTTCTCCAATATTTATCATCTTCCTGCTTTGTCATATTAGCCAATCTGATAGTTGCAATGTGGTACCTCAGAGTTGTTTTGGTTTGTATCTCTCTAATCAATAGTGCTTTGGAGCATTTTTTCCATATGTCTATAGATTGTTTTAATTTCTTCCTCTGAAAACTGCCTATTCACATCTTTTGACCATTTATTAATTGGAGAATGACTTGTCTCCTTGCAAATTTGACTCTGTTCTCTATATATTTTAGAAATGAAGCTCCTATCACTGAATCTATTTCTCTCTTTCTCCTTCTCCCAATATGTTCCTCTCTCCTTAATTTTATGTTTTTACATATCATCCCTTCATATTCAACTCAACTTGTGCCCTCATTTATATATAATTCTTCCAACTAACATAATATTGAGAGAACTCTCAAGGATTACAAATATTATCTTTCCATGTAGGAATGTTAACAGTTCAATTTTAGTAAGTCCCTTCAGGTCTTTTCATCAAGAAAGCTTTAAAATCCTCTGTTTCATTGAATGATCAATTATCCCCTTGAAATATTATATTCAGTTTTTCTGGGTAGGTGATTCTTGGTTTAAATCCTAGTTACTTTGACTTCTGGAATATCATATTCCAAGTCTTTCAATCCCTTAATGGAAAAGCTGCTAGATCTTGTGTTATCTTGATTTATTTTTACAATACTTGAATTATTTCTTTCTAACAGCCTCCAATATTTTTCTCCTTGATCTGGGAACTCTGGAATTTGGCTACAATATTCCTAATAGTTTCTATTTTGAATCTC
This sequence comes from Notamacropus eugenii, assembly GCF_028372415.1. Classification (NCBI taxonomy): domain Eukaryota; kingdom Metazoa; phylum Chordata; class Mammalia; order Diprotodontia; family Macropodidae; genus Notamacropus; species Notamacropus eugenii. Next base: position 226,811,564 of record NC_092875.1, on the reverse strand, counting down.
TTTGAGGATATGGTCAGTGGATTCTTTCAGTGTTTCTTATTCCTTCTGGTTCTAGAATATCAGGACAGTTTTCCTTGATAATTTCATGAAAGATGACATCTGGGGATTTCTGTTCCAGGAGTCAAGATGATGGAGTGATTGGTAACTGCAATCTCCCTTACCTTGTTGATCTTAACCAGCCCAGAGATCATTTCCCCAGAAAAAAAACCCTACAAATGTGGGAGCAGCAGAAGGGGTAAACAGACACTCATCATGGAAGGCTGGAAAGATCGCTAAGGACAGTTGCTCTTGCTGTGATGAAAGGTGACCAGTGCAGGATCAGAGCTGTCCCAGACAGTCCCACTTCAACAAATCAGGTGACTGTCCTGAACCCCAGGGGGGGTGAAGCCAGCAACTGCCAACACCAGAACTGCAAGTGTGCATCAGCACCCCAGTGGATTTGGGAAAACCCTAGCACAGAAAGCTGGACTTGCATATGCTCTAGCTCAGCAGAAGAGCCTCTTGCGTCCAAACTATCCCTCCCTGACCCTTAGCAAGCTACCTCCAGGATAACTTTGGGGAAGCCCCAAAAGACTTAACTGGCCTCTGCTTTCAAACACCAGCCAACTCAGCACCACGTGAGGTGCCACATTTAATTTCTAGCTACAAGAACCAGAGGGAACAACACAAAAACCCTCAAGTTTTAGGCACAAGAACTGTGGGACAGAGCTCCCTGTGCCACAGACACAAAATATACCTTAAAAGTCAGGAAAAGGGTTATTATCATGAGTAAAAAGCAAATCAGAAAAGAAAGGACAATAGAAACTTTTCATGGGGACAAGGTCCAAAACACAAATACCATAAAGGCCAGTATTGAGACTGTACTGCCATCTGAAGCTTCAGTAGGGTATATGAACTGGTCAGAAGAACAAAGAGCACTCTTGGAAGAACTCTGGAAGGATTTAAAACCCAAATTAGAGGAATAGAAGAAAAATTGACCAACAATTTTAAAAATATGAGAAAAAGAATTCACTGAAGAGGACAGCTCCTTAAAAAGGAAAATTGGAAAAATGGAAAAGGAAATACAAAACCTAACTGATGAGAGTAACTCCTTGAAATGAACAATCATACAAAAGGAAAAGGAGATGCAAAAGTTAACTGAAGAAAGCAATTCAATAAAAATTAGAATTGGGCAAGTAAAAGCTAATGAATGTATGAGACATCAAGAATCAGTCAAACAGAATCTAAAGAATGAAATGATAGAATAAAATGAAAATATTTATTTGGAAATACACCTAACCTAGAAAATAGATCCAGGTGAGAAAATCTGAAGATTATTGGGCTGCCAGAAAGCCATGATGAATAAAAGAGCCCAGAAAATGTCATCCAAGAAATCATCAAGGCAAATTCCCCAGAAGTCCTGGATTCAGAGGGCAAAACAGTCACTGAAAAAATCTACTGTTTACCTCCTAAAAGAGACCCCAAACTAAAAGCACCATGGAATATTGTTGCCAAATTACAGAACTATCAAATGAAGGAGAAAATAGCGCAGGCAGCCAATAAGAAACAATTCAAACATCGAGGAGCTACAGTCAGGATCGCACAGGGCCTTGCAGCTTCTACATTAAAAAATAAAAGGAATTGGAATAAGATATTCCATAAGGCAAAGAGCTGGGACTACAACCAAGGATCAATTACCCAGCAAAGTTGAGCTTAATATTTCAGGCAAAAAGATGGACATTCAATGAAATAAGGGATTTTCAGACGTTGTTAATCTAAAGGCCAGAACTCAACAGAAATTTTGATCTTCAAACACAGGCATCAAGAAAGGCATAAAAAGGTAAACAGGGGAAAAAAATCTTGTTACTAAATATGAGCAAACTGTTTACATCCCTATAAGGGAAGATGATACTTGTTAATCTTGAGAATAGTATATTTATGATGAAATGTAAAAGGGATATACATAGATAGAGGGAGTGGGTACAAATCAAATGATGTGATGATAACAAATGTGATTTAAGGGTGGGAAAGGATAGTAATGGAAGATGTGAAAAGGAGGAGGCAGAAAAAAAAATAAATTCCATCACAGGAAGAGGGACAAAAATATATTACAGTAGAGTTAAAGAGGGGAAGGAGATGAGTCTTGTTTGAGAGGATCTCTCATCTCACTGAATTCAAGGAGGGCACCACAAACTCAGTTATGTATAGAAATACAACTAGCTCTATAGGAAATAGGAGGGAAAGGGGGAAAGGAAGGGGAGAGGAGGCCAAATGGGAGGGGACAAGTAGTAAGGGAAAGGGGATTAAAAAGGAGGTAGGATAAAACAAGAAAGGGAAGACTGATGGAGATGGTTGTCAAAAATTAAAGCTCTATTGAGGAGGGGAAGGGAGAACTAAAAGCATAAACAAAGGTAAAGGGGATGGAGGGAAAGACACAAATAGAAATAATGAGTGTGAATGTGAATGGGATGAACCATCCCATAAAACCGAGCCAGATAGCAGAAACACATCTGAAAAGGGGAGATACACATAAGGTAAAGGCAACAGGCTGGAGCAGAATTTATTGTGCTTCAACTGATATAAAAAAAAGCAGGGATAACAATTCTAATCTCAGACAAAGGAAAAGTACAAATACATCTAATCAAAAGAGATAAGGAAGGAAACTGTATCCTGCTAAAGGGACCCAGAGACAACGAAGCAATTTCATTACTAAACATATATACTCCAAGTGGTATAGCATCCATATTCTTACAGGAGAAGTTAAAGAAATTACAGGAAGAAACAGAAAGCAAAACTATACTGGAGGGTGACCTCAACTTCCCCTTCTCTGAACTTCATAAATCTAACCTCCAAATAAACAAGAAAGAAGTTAAGGAAGTGAATAGAACTCTTGATAAAGTAGATATGATAGATCTCTGGAGAAAACTGAATGTGGATAGAAAGGAATAAACCTTTTTCTCAGCAGTACATGGCACGTACACAAAAACTGACCATGTACTAGGCCATAAAAACCTCACAATCCAGGGCAGAAAGACAGAGATACTCAGTGCATTCTTCTCAGATCTTAATGCAATAAAATTTGTATGAAATCAAAGTCATGGAAACATAAACCAAAAACTAATTGGAAATGAAGCAATCTAATTAAAAAGAAATAGTGGGTTAAACAACAAATTGTGGAAACAATCCACAACTTCATTCAAGCTATTAACAATAATGACACAACCCACCAAATTTTAGAGGATACTGCACAACAGTTCTTTGGGGAAATTTTATATCTTTGAGTGCCTACATGAATAAAATAGAGAAAGAGGAGATCAATAAATTGGGCATGCAACAGAAAAAATTTAAAAAAGAACAAATTGAAAATCCCCAAGTAAATACAAAATCAGAAACACTGAAAACCAAAGGAGAGAATAATAAAATTGAAATTAAGAAAACTACTGAAATTGGTGAAAAAGAATCCTCCCAAATTCTTTTTATGATACAAATATGTTTTAATACCTAAACCAGGAAGAGCCAAAACAGAGAAAGAAAATTATGGACCAATTTCTCTAATGAATATAGATGCAAAAATTTTAAATAAAGCTTTAGCAAAAAGAATACACCAACTTAGCACAAGAATAATACATTGTGATCACTAAGGTTTATACCAGGAATTTAGGGATGCTTCAATATTAGGAAAACTATAAACATTATTGACCATATCAAAGACAAATCTAACAGAAACCACATGATTGTCTCAATAGATGCAGAAAAAGGTTTTGAGAAATTAAATAACCATTCCTATTGAAAATACTGGAGAACAGAGGAATAAAAGAAACTTTCCATAAAATAATAAGCAATATCTACCTAAAACCTTCAGCAAGCATTAATGCAATGGGCATAAGTTAGGTGTATTTCCAATAAGATCGGGGGTGAAACAATGATGTCGATTATCACCACTGTTATTCAGTATGGAAAAAGAAATGTTAGCTGTAGCAATAAGAGAAGAAAAAGAAACTGAATGAATCAGAACAGGCACAGAAGAAACTAAGTTGTCACTCCTTGCAGATGACATGATCGGGTATTTAGAGAATCCTAGAGAATCAAGTAAAAAACTACTTGAAATAATAAACAACTCTGGCCAAGTTGCAGGTAACAAAATAAACTCACACAAATCTTCTGCATTTCTGTATTTTACCAACAAAGCTCAGCAACAGTAAGAAATAGAGAAATCGCCTTTAAAGCTATGGAAGACACTAGAAAACATCTGGGAGTCTACCTTCCAAAAGAAAGCCAAGGACTATATGAACACAATTACAAAATACTTTTCACACAAATAAAGTGAGATCTAAGTAAGTGGAAAAACATCAGTTGCTCATGGGGGAGCCAAGCCAATATAGTAAAAATGACTATTCTCCCTAAATTAATTTGCTTATTCCATGCCATACCAATTAAACTACCAGAAAATTATTTTGTAGAGCTAGCAATAATAATATCAAAATTCATCTAGAGGAGCAAAAGTTTCAGAATATCAAGGAAACTAATAAAAGAAATTCTAAGGAAGGTGTTCTAGCTCTACCAGATCTCAGATTGTATCATAAAGCAGCAATTGTAAAAACTACTTGGTACTGGCTATGAAACAGAAGGGTAGAGAAGTAGAAAAAGTTAGATAGCCAAGACACAGTAGGCAATGAATATAGCAATATACTGCTTGATAAACCCACGGACCCCAGCTTCTGTGAAAAGAACTCACTGTTCCACAAAAATTGCTGGGAAAACTGGATAACAGTATAGTGGAAACTATGCATAGACCAATGCCTGACACCATACACAAGAATAAATTCCAAGTGGGCACGTGATCTAGGTATAAAGACTGACAAACAAATTTGTTTGAATATAGCAATTTGTTTACAAACTAATTTGTCAAACAAATTAGTGAACAAAGAATAATGTATTTACCAGATTTATGGAGAGAAGAATTTTTTACTAAGCAAGAGATAGAAAACATTATGAAGTACAAAATGGATAATTTTGATTACATTAAATTGAAAAGGTTTTGCACAAACAAACCCAATGCAACCAAGATCAAGAAGGAAGCAGAAAACTAGGAAAGAATTTTTGCAAGTAGTGTCTGTGATAAAGGCCTTATTTCTAAAATATGTAGAGTACTGAGTCAAAGGTACAAGAATACAGGTCATTCCTCAACTGATAAATGGGCAAAGAATATGAACAGGCAGTTTTCAGAGAAAGAAATCAAAACTATTTTTATTCATATGCAAAAATGCTCTAAATCACTATTGATTAGAGAGATGCAAATCAAAACAACTCTGAGATACCTCATCATACTTATCAGGCTGGCTAACATGACAAAACAAGATGATGATAAATGTTGGAAAAGATGTAGGAGAGTTGGAATACTAATTCAGTTTTGGTGGAGCCGTGAGATGATTCAGCCATTACAGAGAGTGATTTGGAACTATGCCCAAAGGGCTACAAAAATGTGCTTTGACCCAGCAATATGGTTTCTCAGAATATGTGCCCGAGAGATCATAAAAATGGGAAAGGGTCTCATTTGTGCAAAAATATTTATATATTTAAAAATATTTATAACATCCCCCTTTGTGGTGGCCAAAAACTAGAATTCAAGAGGATGCCGATCAATTGGGGAATGATTGAATAAATTGTGTTATATGAATGGATGAAAGAAATGATGAAGAGGAAGACTTCAAAGAGGCCTGGAAAGCCTTATATGAACTGATGCTGAGTGAAAGGAGCAGAACCAGGAGGACTTTATATACAGAAACAACCACAGTGTGCGAAAATTTTTTCTAGTAGACTTAGAAATTCATTGCAATGCAAGGACTGAAAATATTCCCAGTGGTCTCTTAGTGAAAAATGCCTTCCACATTCAGAGAAAGAACTATGGAATTAGATTACAGAAGGCAGCAGATCATTTTCTTTTATTCATTCATTCATTCATTCATTCATTCATTCATTCATTCATTCATCCATTCATTTATTTATTTATTTATTTATTCATTTGAATTAATTAATTAATTAATTTGACTTTTAACATTTATTTTAACAAAATTTTGGGTTCCAAATTTTCTCCCCTTTTTCCCCTTTCCCCACCCCAAACACTGAGCATTCTAATTGCCCCTATTACCAATCTGTTCTCTCTTCTATCATCCCTCTCTGCCCTTGTCTCCATCTTCTCTTTTGTCCTGTAGGGCCAAATAACTTTCTATACCCATTTACCTGTATTTTTTATTTCCTAGTGGCAAGAACAGTACTCAACAGTTGTTCCTAAAACTTTGACTTCCAACTTCATTTCCTCCCTCCCTCCCCACCCCTTCCCTTTCGAAGACAAGCAATTCAATATAAGCCAAATCTGTGTAGTTTTGCAAATGACTTCCATAATAGTTGTGTTATATAAGACTAACTATATTTCCCTCCATCCTATCCTGTCCTCCCCCTTTCTTCTGTTCCCTCTTTTGATGCTGTCCCTCCCCATGAGTGTTGACCTCAAATTGCTCCCTCCTCCCCATGCCCTCCCTTCCATCATCCCCCCCACCCTGCTTATCCCCTTATCCCCCACTTTCCTGTATTATAAGATAGGTTTTCATACCCAAATGAGAGTGCATTTTATTCCTTCCTTTGATGGAATGTGATGAGAGTAAACTTCATGTTCTTCTCTCACCTCCCCTCTTTATCCCTCCACTAATAAGTCTTTTGCTTGCCTCTTTCATGAGAGACAATTTGTCCCATTCCATTTCCCCCTTTCTCCTCCCAATGTATTTCTCTCTCACTGCTTGATTTCATTTTTTTAAGATATGATCCCATCCTCTTCAATTCACTCTGTGCACTCTGTTTCTATGTGTGTGTGCATGTGAGTGTGCATGTGTGTGTGTGTGTAATCCTACCCAGTACCCAGATACTGAATAGATTCAAGAGTTAAAAATATTGTCTTTCCATGAAGGAATGTAAACAGTTCAACTTTTATAAGTCCCTTATGACTTCTCTTTGCTGTTTACCTTTTAATGCTTCTCTTCATTCTTGCGTTTGAAAGTCAAATTTTCTTTTCAGCTCTGGTCTTTTTATCAAGAATGCTTGAAAGTCCTCCATTTCATTGAAAGACCAATTTTTCCCCTGAAGTATTATACTCAGTTTTGCTGGGTAGGTGATTCTTGGTTTTAGTCCTAGTTCCTTTGACTTCTGGAATATCATATTCCACGCCCTTCAATCCCTTAATGTAGAAGCTGCTAGATCTTGTGTTAGCCTGATTGTACTTCCACAATACTTGAATTGTTTCTTTCTAGCTGCTTTCAATATTTTCTCCTTGACCTGGGAACTCTGGAATTTGGCCACAATGTTCCTAGGAGTTTCTCTTTTTGGATCTCTTTCAGGCGTTGTTCTGTGGATTCCTTGAATATTTATTTTGCCCTCTGGTTCTAGAATCTTAGGGCAGTTTTCCTTGATAATTTCATGAAAGGTGATGTCTAGGCTCTTTTTTTGATCATGGCTTTCAGGTAGTCCCATAATTTTTAAATTGTCTCTCCTGAATCTATTTTCCAGGTCAGTTGTTTTTCCAATGAGACATTTCACATTACCTTCCATTTTTTAATTCTTTTGGTTTTGTTTTGTGATTTCTTGGTTTCTCACAAAGTCATTAGCCTCCATCTGTTCCATTCTAATTTTGAAAGAACTATTTTCTTCAGCGAGCTTTTGAACCTCCTTTTCCATTTGGCTAATTCTGCTTTTTAAGGCGTTCTTCTCCTCATTGCCATTTTGAACCTCTTTTGTCAATTGAGTTAGCCTATTTTTCAGGGTGTTATTTTCTTCAGCATCTTTTTGGGTCTCTTTTAGCAGGGTATTTACTTGTTTTTTATGCTTTACCTGCATGTCTCTCATTTCTCTTCCCAGTTTTTCCTCCACCTCTCTAACTTGATTTTCAAAATCCTTTTTGAGCTCTTCCATGGCCTGAGCCCATTGAGTGGTCTGGGATAGAGAAGCCTTGACTTCTGTGTCTTTCCCTGATGGTAAGCACTGTTCTTCCTCATCAGAAAGGAAGGGAGGAAATACCTGTTCACCAAGAAAGTAACCTTCTATAGTCTTATTTTTTTCCTCTTTTCTGGGCATTTTCCCAGACAGTGATTTGACTTCTGAATATTCTCTTCACACTCACTTCACCTCCAGATCCTCCCAGCCAGCACTTGGGGTCTGAGATTCAATTGCTGCTTCCTAGCCTCAGGGCTTTGGGTGGGGACGGCTGCTATTCAGTGTGAGATTAAGTTCAGGTGCTCAGGTAGGGGCAGGGCTGCCTCCCAGGCTCAGTTCCCTCAGGGGGTTTATGTGGAAACCTTCAACAATGGATCTGAGCTCCTGACTGCTTGGGGAGCCCTGGTCTGCTCCCACCTCTACTTCTGCCTCCCGAGGGGGCCTGAGTTATGGGGGCACCCCACTCCCCTCTCAACCCACCAAAGAGACCCTCTCACTGACCCTTGTCACTTGTGGGTGCAGGGACCCATGCAGCCGCTGGAGATTCTGTCCCTGAAGCCCGCTTGTATCTGCTCCTCTGGGTGCCGCGTGGCCAAGGCAGTGGTGGGCTCTGCTCCGGGTCCAGGGCGTGAAGGACCTTTTGCGAGAGGTTTTCAGACTCTCTGGAACAGAAATCTTGTCCACTCTGTTGTTCTGTGGCTTCTGCTGCTCCAGAATTTGTTGGGAGTTCTTTTTTACAGATATTTTATGGGCTGTGGGTTCGGAGCTAGTGTATGTGTGTCTTTCTACTCCTCCATCTTGGCTCCGCCCCCTCATTTTCTTTTTATTACACTTTTTTCTGTTTTATTATTTCTCCCACTCATTTTAATTCTTCTGTGTGACATGAATAAACTGAAAATGTATTCATTAAGAATGAATGTATAGAACCTATATAATATTGTATACTGACTCCAGGAGGGAGTAGGGAGGGGGAGGGAGGAGAAAAAATATAAGTTATATGGAAGTGATTGTAGAACAATAGAAACAAATAAAATAATTTTTTTAAAAAAAGAAAGATGATGACTAGGCTCTTTTTTGATCATGCCTTTCAGATAGTACCATATTTTTAAATTGTTTCTCCTGGATTCATTTCCCATGTCAGTTGTTTTTCCAATGAGATATTTCACATTATCTTCCATTTTTTTTCATTCTTTTGGTTTTGTTTTGTAATTTCATGGTTTCTCATAAAGTCGTTAGCTTCCTTCTGCTACATTCTAATTTTTAAGGAACTCTTTTCTTCCGTGAGCTTTTGAACCTCCTTTTCCATTTGGCTAATTCTGCTTTTTAAAGCACTCTTTTCCTCACTTACTTTTTAAACCTGTTTTTGCCAGTTGAGTTAGCCTATTTTTGAAGGTGTTATTCTCTTCAGCACTTTTTTGGGTCTCTTTTAGAAGGCTGTTGACTATCTTTTCATGATTTTTTTTGCATCTCTCTCATTTCTCTTCACAATTTTTCCTCCACCTCTCTTACTTGATTTTCAAAATCCTTTATGAGGTTTTCCATGGCCTGAGAGCATTGCATATTTATTTTGCAGCCCTCTGATAGTAAGCATTGTTCTTCCTCATCTGAAAGAATGGAAGATAATACCTGTTCACCAAGAAAATAATCTCCTATAGTCTTATTTTTTCCCTTTTTTGGTCATTTTTTCCAGTCAGTTGCTTGACTTTTGAGTCCTTTATCAAGAGAGGCATATACTCTGGGGACCTGTAAGTTGTAAGGTGGCACAATCAAGGGAGAGGAGTTCACTCCTCTCCTGTCCTGTGCTCTGGTCTGGGATCTATGAAAGCTTTTCTTCCAAGAATCTACAAGTAGAATTCCCTTTCCAGCTTCTCCACCAGCTCCACCACGGCAGCAAGCATTCTTCCTCACCCACAGGCTACCACTCAGGACTAAGACGCACATCAATGGCTCAATTCTCCCAGGGGCTTTAAGCTTAGGGCTTCAAAAATCAAAGCTGCTGCTGCCTGGGGCCAGGGCTAAGGGAACACACTGCTCCTTTCTCACCTAATTGAAAAAGCTTTTTCACTGACCTTTGAAGCTGTCTTTGGTGTTTGTGGGTTGAGGGATCTGAGAACCACTGCTGCTCCTGGGGATTCTGTCTCTGAGGCCTGTTCTGGTCCTGTTCCTGCTGGGTGCAGCACTACCAAGGCTGGGGTGGGCTCCATGGACTGCACTCCGCTCCATGCCACCATGTGATATACCTCTGCTTTTGGCCTTCCAGGCTACATTGGGCTGGAAATCTCTTTCACTCTGTCATTTTTCGGTTTCTCCTCCTCTAGAATTTGTTTAGAATAATTTTTTTACAGGTATTTTATCAGCTGTGGGGGAAGAACTAGAGTATGTGCATCTTTCTTCTTCACCATCTTGGTTCTGCCCATCCTGCCATAGATTCTTTCAATATATATTTTACAATCTAGTTCTAGAATATCAGGTCACTTTTCCTTAATAATTTCTTTAAAAATGATGTCTAGGCTGTTTTTATTGATTACAGCTTCCATGCAGTCCAAATTTTTAAAAATATTCTCCTCTTGATATATTTTGTAGGTCAGTTTTTTTCCCCAATGAATTATTTAAAATTGTATTCTATTTTTTTCTATTCTTTTGATTTTGTTTTAAAATTTCTTGATTTTTCATAAAATCACTGTCTGCTATCAGCTTCTTTCTAATTTTTAAGGAATAATTTTTTTCAGTGAGTTTTTCGACCTCCTTTTCCATTTGGCCAATTCTTTTTAAGCCATTGTTCTCATTGGATTTTTGAATCTCTTTTGTCATTTGTGTAGTCTATTTTAATGGTTCATTTTCTTCAGCATTTTTAGGGTCCACTTTCGCAGGCATTTGACTCATTTTCCACGATTTTCTTGCATCACTCTCAGTTTTCTTCCCATTTTTTCTTCGATTTCTTTTCCTTGATTTTCAAAATTCTTTTGAAGCTCTTCCTGGGTCTGAGACAAATTCACAGTTTTTCAGAGGCTTTGGATGTACTAGCTTTGACTTTGTTGTCTTCCTCTGGTCTTATATTGTGACCCTCATTGTCACCAAAGTAAGATTTTTGTATTCTGATTTTTTTCCAGTTTTTGCTCATTTCCCCAGCCAATTACTTCACTTTTGAGGTCTTTGTCAAGGTAGTTCTTTGCTCCCAGTGGGGGTGTTGGAGCGCACTATAAATCCCTAGATCACCCCACAGTGACCTGCACCTCCAGAAACAGTCTTCTCTGGGGTCTGCTCTGCCTCCTCCTCTTCCCTGGTACTAGGGCTGGAACACTGCTCTCTCACAAAGGTCTAAATGTTTTTTTCCACTAACCTCCCAAGGATTATTTGGCATTTGGTGGTCAAGGAGTCTAGAAAACACTACAGCTGTCTGCTATTCAGTCCTACCATGGCCTGTTCAGGGCCAGTCTGTGCCAGTGTGGCCCACACTAGACTGTGCTGTACTCCCAGTTGGCACAGTAGACTCTTTCTATCAACTTTCCCAGCTGTCCTGGTATGATACTTTGTTTCACACCAACATTCTGTGCATTCGGCAGCTCCAGAATTTGTTTGGAGTTATTTTTTACAGTTATTTGGGTGGTTTTGAAGGAGAACTTAAGCAAGTACCTGCTTTTACACCATCTTGGATCTTCCATTCTATAACAAAGGAATTTCAGTGGGGTTGGCCTAATCAGGAAAGGTCTCTAATAAAAGAGATATAACTCATATACATGAAGTGACATATTTTTTTGAGGTGGGATGTGGGGTAAGGGCAATATTAATGTGGAAATAACAAGGCACACACAAGATATATGTACAAAAAATTTGGAAGATAATCTAAAATGGGAAAAACTGGCTGCAAGGGCAGAGAGCAAAAGTTCGTCTTCAGATGTCAAAATCTGAGTTGTCTTAAATTAATTCAGGGAAACTACATGGCAGAAGTAAGGAGGGGAAGTCTATCAAGAAGGGAAAAAAATGTAAGTCAAAGTATTTTAGACAAAAGAGAGGATCACCAATGATAACTCTAGAAACAGAGACCAAGGGGATACAGATAGGGAGTGTCTTAAGTTGGAACTGATTTTAGAAGCAGAACTGAGCAGCACTTTTTTAAAGTATGAAATTGAATTTTCTTTCCCCCTTCCCATCCTACTGCCTATAGAGCTAGTTAGATATCTATACTCAATTAAATTTGCTGTTCTCTTCTTGAACCAAATCATCTGAGAGTAAATCTCAAAAAATGCTCATCTCCCAACCCCCCTTAGCTTTACTGTAATATATTTCTGTGTGTCCTCCTGTAATGTAAATTATCATTTTCTGCCTCCTCCTTTTCACATCTCCCATTACAATCCCTTTGCACCCTTAAATCAAATTGTTATTTTCACATCATTTACTTTACACCTGCTCCCTCTATCTATGTATATCCTTTTAATATAACATGATAAATATGCAGTTCTCAAGATTAACAAGTATCACCTTCCCTTATAGGGATGTGAACAACTTGCCCATATTGCATAACAAGCTTTTTTTCCTCTTGTTTACGTTTTTATGCCTCTTTTGAGACCTGTGTTTGAAGATCGAATTTTCTATTGAGTTCTGCCCTTTTCATCAGGAAGGTCTGGAAATCCCTTATTTCATTGAATGTCCATCTCCTTGGCTGAAATATTATGCTCAACTTTGCTGGGTAATCAGTCCTTGGTTGCAGTCTCAGCTACTTTGCCTTTTGGAATATCGTATTCCAGTTCCTTCAATCTTTTAATGTAGAAGCTGCAATGTCCTGTATGACCCTGACTGTAACTCCTCAATATTTGAACGTTTTATTTCTGGTTGACTGTAGTATTTTCTCATTCACTTGATCGTTCTAGAATTTGGCAGCAATATTCCTCTTGTTTTTAGTCTGGGATCTCTTTCATGAGGTGAACGGTGGATTATTTTGATGACCCTCTGGGCTCCAGGACTTCTGGGCAGTTTTCCTTGATGATTTCTTGGAAGATATAATCCAGGGCCTTTTTTCCATCATGGCATTCTGGTAGGCCAATAATTCTTAGATTTTTCCCCCCTGTATCTATTTTCCTGGTCACTTGTTTTTCCAATTAAATATTTTGTATTTTCTTCTATCTTTTCATTCTTTAGATTCTGTTTGACTGATTCTTGATGCCTCATAGAGTCATTAGCTTCTACTTGCCAGATTCTAATTTTTATCAAATTAGCTTCTTCATTTAACTTTTGCATCTTATTTTCCATCTGTCTAATTGGTCCTTTTAAGTAGCTATTTTCTCCAATTAGAGTCTGTACTTCCTTTTCCATTTGTCCAATTTTCCTTTTAAATTCTTCTGTGATTTCTTTTTTCATGCTTTTAAAATCATTGGCCAGTTTTTCTTCTGTTTCTCTAATTTGACTTTTAAAATGCTTCACGAGTTCTTCCAAGAATGCTCTTTGTGCTTCAGACCAGTTCATATTCCCTTCTGAAGTTTCAGATGGGAATACAGTCTCAGTGCTGACCTCTTTGGTATTTGTGTTTTGGTCCTTGACCCCATAGAAAGTTTCTATGGTCTTTTCTGCTTTGATACTTACTTATGATGATCATCACCCTTTTTCTGATTTTAAAGTAGATCTCTACTTCTAGGCCACAAGGGGCTCTGTCCCACAGTTCTTGTGCCTTGAAATTGAGTCTTTGTTTGTTGTGGCCTCTGGTTCTTTCAGCTAGAATTTAAAATGCTGTAGCTTACCTGGTGTTGGTTTTGGAAAGCACAGGCCAAGTGAAATCTTTTTGAGTTTCCTCAGAGTTACCCTGGAGCTAGCTGGGTTAAGTATGAGGGAGAGGTGGTCTGGCCACAAGAGGTCTCCTCTGATGAGCTAGAACATAGGCAAGCTCAGTGGTTGGTGAACGTGTCTGCACTATTGTCTTCCTGATTCCCCTGGGGTGCTGAGGCATGCCTGGGATCCTGGTGTTGGTGGTTGTGAGGCTCCATCCCCTTTGATCCTGGATCTCCTCCTGGTTTGCTGAGGTGGAGCTGTCTGGGACGGCTCTGGTGCTGCACTGGTCCCCTTCAGGCACATCAAGAGGGACCCCACTTTGTAATTTTCCTAACCTCACAGGCTAACTCACTGTCTGCCCCTTCAGCTGATTCTACTGTTCCAGGATTTTTCCTAGGGAAACATTTTATGAGTCTTTCAAGGTCAACAAGGGGAGGAGTAGAGCATTTACCTATCATTCCACCATCTTGGCTCCCAGAAGTTGAAGTAGATGACTTCCAGACATTTAATCTGTGAGCTGGTAGTCTCAGGAGCAACTGCTGCAGTTACCTGGGGTTCTGTGGCTCTCACTCACTGGCTTTCACTGGACTCCAGTCCTGAGTTGATATGCCTGAGATTCCTCAGTTCACCCACTGCTTCAGACTGCCTGTGGTTTCCTGCTTGACCTTCCCTTGGTGGGAACTATGCTGGTACAGTCTGTGCACAGTGTGCTGTTTTCTCCTCCAGCCTCACACAACAAATACTTCCCATTGTCCTTCCAGTCTGTCTTGGACTGTGAATCTGCCACAGTCTGTCTCCTATTGGATTCTGCCTCTCCAAAATCCTTTCACATTCTGTTTTTAGAGGTATCTGAAGGAGGTTGTCTTAGAGCTTAGGTAAGTAATTGCTCTCACTTCACTGTCTTGGCCAGGTGACAAAATTGAATTTTCTTAAGAGAAATTATTTAGACTAGAATTTTTCATTGTAAATTTCAGACAGTGATTTCACTCTTTGTTTTTATATATCACAGAAGGTGAAATAAGGAGATATTGGTGACTGGTTTCACTCAAAGTTCTTACCATGCCAAAAACTGAGAGGGATTTTTGTTCAAGTTGTCTTTTCATAAATAAGCTCTTTGATGATATTCTGTCTGGTGCAATGAGACATGTGAGCTGAGATTTGAGGGAAACAGTATTCTTCGAGGTAGAGGTGAAGAAAAAGAACATAGTAGGGATGAATAATATAGCATCCAGAAAATAGAGAGTAGCCAGTTTGACTAAAATATCATATATAGTAGGGAAAAGAATCTGTCATAAACCTGTACAGATAAAGTTACAATGAGATTTGTAGTCATTTAGTCATTTTCATTCATGTCTGATTTTTTATGATCCCACTTTATGGTTTCCTTTGCAAAGATATGAGAGTGCTCTGCTATTTTCTTCAGTTCATTTTACAGATGAAGAAACTGAGGGAAACAGGTTTAAGTGATACGCCAGGGTCACATAACTAGGAAGCATTAAGTCAGAATTGATCTCAGGAACATAAATTTTCCTAACTTCTGACCTGACACTCTATCCATTGTGACACTTAGCTGACCTAGATCGAAATAATGAAAGACTTGAAAGGCAAAGCAGAGTGACTGTAATTTATCCAGGAAATAGTAGAAAATCCCTGTTTTTTTGAATAAAATAGTGAGATAGTCAGATTTGTGTTATATATATATAGTATATATATACATATATACGTATAAAGACACAGTCACATACATATATATGTGTATATATGTGTATATATGCATATATATTACATACATGCACATGTATATGTATATATAATATATTAATATAGAGCAAATTTTGTGTGCATATATACATATGCACCTATACATATATACACCTATATATATACACATATACATAGACATACATATATACATATATATACACACGTATGTGTGTGTGTGTGTGTGTGTGTGTGTATAGTAACTGTGAAGTGAATGCATCACCAAGAGAAATGATTGCTTTCAAGGAGAAAATCCTTTGTGTGAGAAGTGACAAAGACCTGTCCTAAGGTGACTCAAGACCTTGTGGATGGAAAGAAGGGAATGAGTGCAAGTAATATTATAAGTGTTATGGAGCATCAACTGATAAGACTGCACAACTGATTAGGTGAATGTTAAGTATACATGCATGTGCATGTGTACACACATAAATTATTTATCTACTATTGTAACATATACATATGTATTCATAGGGAATTTCAAGGTAACAGTTTATAGTGGGCCTATTTAAAGATTGTTCTAGGCACTAGCTTATAGAAATAACTACAATTTTAATGATTGATTTACCCACTTATATGCCACAAAGTTCTTATGTAGCCAGCAACTGGCTTGGTTCATTGCATTTAGAGTTATAAATGCAAGGCTAAGCAATTACCAGTATCCAAATTTCACCTAATCCTGGTAGATATTGTGAGTAAACTTTACTCATTACAATGTTGTTGTAATTATTAAGAAGTCTCCTAATGAAGACCAACCACTGATTGACAGTCCCTGGGGTCCACCTCTCATTCAGTTTCTGTATTTGGCCAGCATCAGAAACTAGATATGAGGATAGATACCTAGAATATCATGGCTCTGTGTTACAGTTTAAATTGTATCATATGCTCCTGTGAATTTTTGTGTCCATGGACGCTTTCTGTCCATGGAACTGTAAGATGATGGAGTCACATGCTTGCCTATCACTTAGTAATAAAATGCCTGACTCGTGATCTTTTGCTTATGATCCTTCTTGATACATCTTCACCCATGATCTACTCATTACTTTTAGACAAAATGCTAATTATATTTTTTTTTTCAGTTTTCTACCGAACTACTTTTCCATAATTTATTTTATGTGGATCTATGAATTCAGTGGCATAGGGATATTTCTTCAATTATGAATACATATTGGCAACTTCTTTTATATTTATAATCCTAGAGAGTTGTCTGGGATCCTGAGAGTGTGAACCACCTGCCCAATCTCATTCAGCAAGTGTTTGTTAGAAGTAATTTTGGAATCCTGGTCTCCCTATTTCTGAGGACAGTTCTAACTACTATGTCATTTCTTTTCTACACATATCCATATCCATATCCATATCCATAACTATATCTATACATCTGTGTGCGCACTCATAGGTCTGTATCTACATGCATACATATAGCACATGTGTGTGTAACTCTCGTTTCAAACTTTGATAGGACCAACAGGGTTTTAGAATGCTGTCTGCTACTACTTGAGAAAGATAATAATTTTGAAGTATTTATGATTTAAGAAGTACTTTTTAAATACCTTTGCTTTTCTGTAAACTAGTACAATGACATGTGTGTAGAAACTTGAGAAGTAACCCTGGAAAAAAGGACACAGTCTTCATTAAAGCTTAGATAATTCATTTGGAGCTGAACTAGGTAAGAGCTTCCAAGGAACACAGGTAAAACAGTAGACTAATAAGCTCTAGAAAAAGTAGAATGTTGGGAAGAACCATTCAGATATTTTCCAAAGTACACAATATTGAATGGTTCATTTGTTAAACCATCAATTCTTTCTTTGTTTTTAACTATTCTTACTCAATGAAGATAAAATACTTCAATTGTTAATGACACATACACAAATAGAAGGCTGAAAACTTGGTGGATGTTTAACATCAATCCAAGGGTCACACTAATAAGATTCATTTTAAACCCAGTGTCAAAAATATTATGTTAGGCCTTTAGTGCATGAATAATTACTCTTCCCAGTATATCAGATGTATATTAATTATATTTTCTTTCATTTTTAACATCAAATACTAATAAGATCAGTGATGTGCATTAGCATTCACTGAAATGAGCCTTTACCTAATACTGAAAGCTTGCTGTAGCATGGCTAGTTATAGCATGTTCATTTTTCTTCACAGGAAATTATCAACTCAATTGATTCAATTTATTTTTAAAATTTCTCAAGATAAAAAGTTCAGTACATGAAGTGCATCCTTTGCTAAACATCCTGTGTTTTATTAGTAATGAAATAAAAAGGCAAAGTCATAAAGTTACAGAATCTCAGAGTTGGAAAGGGCATCAGAAGATACTTAGACTATATTTGACCAAATAATTCTTCAATGACATTCCTCAAAAGAAATCAAACAGGTTTTCCTGGAATACTGTACTGAGGTGATAACCCTCCATCTCCTAAAGTGCACCATTCCATTTCTGGCTATGACACTTCTGTTTGAAAATTTTTCCTTAAATTGATTGCCTCTCAGAAACTTCTAGTCATTGTTCCTAGTTTTTTCCTTGAGGGAAAGGGGAATCAGAGAAAGTTTAATTTTTCTGCCATTTGAGAATTAATCAAAACTTAAAGAAAATTAATGTACTCTTTTACAAAACTTTTATCCTACAAACTACATAGGCCCTATATTTCCATCTCATGTATTTCTGAGGTGGTTTCTAGGCTTCTCTCCACCTCTCTTCTGTATGTACCTAGTTCATCAATGTCCTTTAAACAATAAATTTTATTGATGTCTTTAGTTTTTATGTCAATTACATTTCCTGGTATATTCTTCTTTACCTCCAATCCCAGACAACCATTCTTTGCAATAAACATAAAAGAGAGGGGGCAATATTTTGCAAAATTAACCAACACATCAATAAAGTTGAATTTGCCTACAATGTTGCATGCACATAGTCTTCTTTCACTGTAAAGAAGGATAGTACCTCTTGTCTCTTGTGATCCAGTTTTGCCATTTTAATTTCACAGCATTCAATTTGTTGTTGTTGTCATTGTTATTTTGTCCTACAACATTGTTGTAAGCACTATGTGTATTATTCATCTCCTCCTGTTCACTTCATTTTGAATCAGTTCATGTGTCTTCATTTGCTTTTCTCTATTAATCAAATTCATGATTTCTTCCTACAATATAATTATTCAACTGCTTTCTTTCATCATGGTTTTTGCCCATTCATCAATTTCTTTCTTGAAATATAGTACTCGAAATGAATCTAGTGTTTCAGATGTATTGCAGATATGAATCAATCAATTGTTCAATCTGTAAATATTTATTATTTACTATGCCTCAGACAGAGAGGCATAATGCAATAGTGGATAGGTAGTTGGTCTCAAAGTCAGGGAAATCTATATTGAAGTTTTACCTTTGACAAGTGCTGACTGTGCTACTCTAGGTAAGTCACTCTGCTTCTGAATGTTCAGAGTAACTGCCCATCACTTTGTTAGAAAGAAATTAATGACCTCTATTCATTAACAGAAGGAATTTCTCCAAGCTGGAGTTACCTACCTTTAAAAAATCACATGTCTACGTAGCCCAGCTAATTCTTCTTCATGTATTTGCCTCTTGCTCTTGCCTCTATGAATAAAGTTTAGAAAATACATTCTTGTTCACTGGAATACATGATAATTAAGGTAAAGGAAGAGGAAATGGATTCTGCAGTCTAGCTCTAATAGTATCTAAGTTTACTGGCACCAAGAAGGCTCTGTGAGCTGATTTAATTTTTGAAGGTCAATGAAACACAACAGGTAATAAAAGAAGAAATCATGGGGCTCAAAACTATAGATCCTCTAAATTAAATATGAAAAGGAGTTAAGGCCTTCAGAAAATACAGTGGGAATCAAAGCCCATATTCAATGGCCCCCAGAAGAATTTTCATAGTACGTCAGACATGTAAGATATTGCATTTCATTATTTTACTTACCTGTTATTTCATCTATGAGATATATTTAACTATGAATAGAGTGTTGGGACCAGAATCAAACAGACATGAAGCTAGTCCAACTGCAAATACTTACTAGCTTTGTGATTCTTGCTAAGTCAATTAATGGTTGTTTTCTTCCTTTTTCCCTTCTGTGAAAAGGAAGCACTTACTATCCAGGGTCATTGTGAAGACAAAATGAGAAACTTGTAAAGAGTAATGAAAATATTAAAGAATTATATAAATGATAGCCATCATCTTCCTCTTCATCATCCTCACTCTCATTTCCTCTAACAATGCTTATCACAGATCACCATCAATGAGTATCTATGGCCAAAATTTTTCATTTCTTGCATTACTTTGGGCCTTCTCTGACTGACTTCACCTAGAAGCTCAATTTCGGGAAAACATCATTATCCTGTAAGATCTCATCAGCCTCAGAATTCCATCTCATCATTTCTATCTGTGGCTCTGTTTAGAAGGGTCCATGAACTTCAAACCTGCATTTTACAAGAGAACTCAGACCAGGCATTGCCTAATTTCTCTTTTGAATGCACTGCTTAGATAGTTCTGACTGATTTATTCACCATTCCCTCATATCAGGTCACTTCTCAGCTCCTTTTTGTGTGTTGTGTTCCTCCATTAGATTATAAGCTTCTGGAGAGCATGGGATATCTTTTTTTCTTCTTTTATTATGAATTTGTAACTTCAGTACAGCATAGTGTTTGACACATAGGAGGTACTGAATAGTTTACTGATTGATTATCAGCTAATCAATCACCCAATAAACATTTATCAAATGCTCACCATATGCCAGGTACTGTGCCACCACTAGGGATACAAGAAAGGACAAAAGACGGTCCCTACTCTTAAAGATTTCACAATTTAGTGGAGAAGACCACTTATAACTATGTACAATTATGTAGATATATACAACTATATGCAGATACATACCAGATAAATTGGAAATAGTCAGCAGATGGAAGGTATTGGACTTAAGACACATTAGGTAGAATGTGGAGTTTTAGTTGGAACTAGAATTAAACTAAAGAATCCAGGACATAATAGATGAAAATCGATTTCATATCCCAAAAGTAGTAGTGTATTGTAAGAATTATATAGTTTCAGAAGAAGAAATGTGACCAATATATAACTTCATTAACTTAAATGGCCATTATTTTTGTTTCTTCCACATTTATTTGTTTTGAGGAATTTTGAATAATGTTTAATTTTAATAGAATGTGGCATCTGTGACAGTTTCTGGATGATATTTTTTCAGATGCACAGATAGGTAGACTAGGTCTTCTTGCTTGGCCACTTTGATCACACAGTGTTAATTAGAATTTTTTTGTGTGGTATTTTCAGAAATTTTACATATATATGCTTATATGTACATATATATATATATATATATATATATATATATATATATATATATATATACACCTATATACTAAAACATCATCCTTTTGATAATGTTAAGGTTGGGAGTATAAATGCAATACTTTTTAGTAACTGAATAGCATCTGATCAAAATTTGTGCAAAATGCAAAAACTGAGTAGAGCAATGTATGGTTTTAGCTAGTAATTGTGTTTAATTTTAATATGAAGTACATAAATTATTTTTAAGAAAAATTTCAAATATTTTTGTAAATTTGGAGTAATTATACTTCTGAGATTTTTAAAACTTAAAAGCATACCATGTCTTTTGAAACACTACTGTATTTAGAGCAAGACTTATTTATTGTTTTCACTCTGAAGATATTGAAATTGAGCTTCAGAGACTTTATTAAAGTCACTTAAGCTATTTAATAAAAGACTGAAAACTGGAATGCAGATTTTGTGACTACATCTTATACATTTCATGTTCACCATATTGCTTCCACTTCTCTTTCAGTCTTGCCTTTAAAGCAGTTTTCTACCTTAAAAATGATTACATAATTGTAAAAAATTCTTCATGGTAGAACTCAAATAGAAGATTTATTGAATGTTAAATAAAATCTGCTCAAGCCGTTTGCCATCCTGACTGATATTTGAGCATTGGACCCAGATGACTCTGGAGGAGAAAGTGAGGCTATTGACTTTTCATAACCCTCCTTCACTCACATCAAAGTCAACTGAAAATCATGTCATCATCTCCCTGATGTCAAGGTTCTTTTCAAGAGTGAAGGACAGACTACAGCCTGTGAGTAGCTTGAATAATCTGACTGGAAATCCATCTGGTCAGTTCCAGTTGGGCCACTTCACTCTTCCTCTCCTGACCTCACCTCTCCTATGCTCTAATCTATTCTCTTCATCCTCTCCTCTCTTTTTCTGGTTTTCTTCTCTCATCTCATCTTGTCTTGTCTTGTCTCCTATCTCCTCCTCTCCTCTTTCCTTACTTGAGAGTGCTCTGCCCAAAGGAAGGGAAATTTTGATCACTGAAAGCTACCAAGGTTTTGGTACTAAGCTTGAGGTATACTGGCTAGAATTTTTTTCTCAAGGACCAAGGCTTTAAACCCAATTCATTCTGGATCTCATGAAGAGGACAATAAGTCCCTGCTGAAGCACCACCTAATGCATATTTGAGGGGCCTTTTTTTCTCAGAGTGAATGCTAATAATAACTGTTTCTCTTTTGGCTAGCATCACTGGGAGTCTTCCTTTCCCAGTATGATTTGTTTTTATTAAAGGGGACATCCATTGACACTTCTTAAACAGGACCATTCACTAAATGACTGCTGCCTCACTCAAAGTGAGAACCTGAAAAGACCTTAACTTAAAAGGGCCAAGGTATCCCGTGGCATTCTGGGACATCTCTAGTCCTCCTGATTGATATCTGGCCACTGAACACAGATGGTTCTGAGGAGAGAGTGAGTCTGGTGACTTTGCACAGCTCTCCCTCTCTCAAATCAAAGTCAATTGCAAGTCATTTCATCATCTTGATGATGTCATGGTTCTCTTCAAAAACAAAGGACAAACCACACAACCTCTTGGACTATTATGATTATTCATTACACAACCCAGGTTCTTTTCTTTATATAATGCATTTTAAAATAATATATATTATGTCATAGATTCTACTAAATTTCAAGATATGGAAAATAAATCCGGTCACTTACCGTTTAGAGGAGTTAACAAAATGACAGGTTGAGGCTGTTTTGCTTCTCTGTTGTTTTCATTACCACTACCCATTGTCTCAAAGATTTCTTCCTTAGTGTGATGGCCTTGGGAATGTAACATTTCTAATTTTGTATCATTTTCCTACACCCTATGCAATAGTAAGGCATTAATAACAGTCTTGAGTGCAACAATAGTATTTTATTGCAAGCATGGGAAAGTATCTGGATATAAACTGCATGTAGGTAGGAGATTACAGTTACAAAGGATAATTGCTGTGTTTAGTTATGTCCATTTCATTAAATACTCCATTAGATCCTTGATCTCTCTGCCCAGAAAGACTAGAGTCTAGGGCAAGCCCAGACAAGGTCATTTTTAGCTTGCCTATCAGACAGGTATTTCTGTTTTTAACATTCCCATTCAAAATCCAGGATTATGTACTCTCTCTAACCTTTTTCTAAAACCAGTCTATCTTTGTGTAATATCACAATTCACTTAGTCTCCTTAGATTAAAAAAAACCAAACAAACCAAAAACTTAGGTTTAAACCCTTCGAATTTTCCTTCACTTTACATATAAAATAATATAATAATTTCTCTCCATTTTATTTGCTAATGAATTCTCAAAAGTGTTTCTATCTCTAAATTCTCATATCAGCACCCTATTCTAAGCACCCCTTTATACCTATCTAGTCTACTAAATTGAGCTTTTAACATTGATTTTTTCAACTGTTTAAATTTTTCTTTCCTCTTCAAATCATCCTTTATGCTACTGCAAGAATATATATTTTTTATTTTATGTTTGTAGCTCATCTTTAAAACAATTCTCATGGTTGTCTGTCAGCTACTGAGCAATGTTTAATTTCCTCCTCTGACATCTAAGTGACACAGTGGGTAGTGTGGTAGTCCTGGAGTCAGCAAGATGAGCTCAAATCCAGTCTGAGTCTCTTACTAGCTATGTAACTAGCTATATGAGCAAGACATTTAACCTGTATGCCTTAGTTTCCTCAACTGTGAAAGGGAGATCATAATAGAACAGCTTTTTATATGGTGGCAAAAATTTGGAAATTGAGTGGTTGCCCATCAGTTGGGGAATAACTAAACAAGTTACGGTATATAATTTTGATGGAATACTATTGTGCTATAAAAAATGATGAGCAGGATGTTTCAGAAAAATCCTGTGAAGACTTTTATGAACTGATGAAAAATGAAGTTAATGGAACCTCGAGAACACTGAACACAGTAACAGCAATAGTTAATGATGATCAACTCTGAGTGACAGTTCATCTCAACAATTCAATGATCCAAGACTTTTCCAAAAGACTTATGACGAGAAATACTACCAACTTCCATAGAAAGAACTATTGGAATCTGAATGCATATTGAGGCAAACTTTTTTTAAACTTTATATTTTTTCCTTTTTTTTTGGAGGGGAGTTGTCTTCATTCTCTTTCATAACATGACTAATACAGAAATATATTTTGCATGTTGCACATTTATGACATGCATCAAATTGATTGCCTTATCAATCAGAAGGTAGAAGAAGGGAGGCAACTTGGAACAGAAAATTAAAAAAAATATTAAAATGGCTTTTGCATTTAAATTTGAAAATAAAATGTTAAAAACAATAACCATAAATGTAGAACTTTGGACATGTCATTTAGTGGAAAAGTGTCAAGCACTGGCTACTGGTCACAACTCCAAAGTATGACTGGAACTAGATTAAAATGTAATTGTGAAATATTAAATAAAATACAATAAAAATAATGTAATACATTGTATTCTACATCTGGAGCCAATAGGAATTCATACATACATATATACATATGTATGTATGTATGTATGTATGTATGTATGTATGTATGTATGTATGTATGTATTAGTGGCCCTGTTTCTACTCAAGTTAGACATCACACATGTAGCATAAACAAGTTTTCATTTGACTAACAATTCTGATATTGGGCTTCCTAATCCCCCAAAGATTCAAGAAAGAATACTAAATTTCTAGTCAGAATCAGTGGGTTAGAATCAGATTACTGAATGCCTACCTTGGACTAATTGTTTATCTTTCCTGGGTCACCTTTTCTTTATCTCTGTGTAGGCAAGCTTCCCATAAAGTTTAGGTTGTATTGCATGTGTAAGACATGACTACAGATTGTCTCTGAGGAACTGGATTTGATACTGCCTACCTATGTCAGGGATAATGATGCAGTCAGAGTTTCGTAGATGGGAGATATACATGGTTCAAAAGACTCTCAAGAGAGGCAGGTGGATAGATGAAACCCCAGGGAAGTCAAAGAGGCTTTAAAACAGCTTTGGATACTGAAGACATGTAAAGGAAATTGGTTTGTCAATATGTCACTGATTTCCAGAGTGCCTACCTAAACACCTTAGTAAAAGAATTGCCTTTTGGATAAGATTGGAGATTGTCCCAAGATTTTAGCTGAGATATTAAGTCTTTGCCTAAAGAAGATCTTATTTACTGCATTTTCTGGCATATTCTATTCTGTAGAATTTGTCCAGAATCTGTTTGATGTTTTCATTGGATAAATGCACTTACTTGTCATTTGCTGTGTGTGAAAGTCTTTTGAGTCATAAGCATTCAGTAAAAAAGAGCTAAGCTGGAGAATTTAAGACAAGTGTGACCTTCCCTCCTTAAAAGAACTAACACGGAACTTTTCTTTCTCAACCTCTAAAAATAACATCATGAAAGGCTCTCTCTGTTTGTCTCTTTGTCTCTGTCTCTCTCTCTATAAACACACACATATACACCCATGTATATGTAGTGCAGTCATATAAATATATTAATATACATACACATATATACACATATGCAAATACACATAAGTATATGCATATGCATGATATGTGGGGGTCCAGAATATAATCATAAGTCCAGATTGATATCAATTTTGCATGTAAATGAAGAAAGAAGTGACCACCCATGACAATTGCCCTGCCCATCTCAAGTCAGATATCATTGTCTTTCTGGATAGAAGCAGATCATGTTCCAGAGAAGTTTATTGTCACATGTGACCCATAGCTATAAATTTAAACATCTTGCAGCTATACATGTCTTACAGGTAGGAGGTGGACTAAATGTTTTTATTGTGAAATATATATAATACATACATATTTATACACATACGTGTGTATATATACAATATATAATATGTACACATATCAGTAAATGGACCCATAACAACATATACATAAGCACATATACACCAATGTACATACGTTTTATTTTGTACATGTGAATGTATTCATTGTATGTATGTATGTATATGTGCACAAATACAAACATATCCATATATAACACACGTATATGTACAAAGGTCATATCAAATCTTAAGTCTGTAGCTCTCCTAGTGTCTAGAGTATTAATTAAAGTGCAATATGTGTAATAGCATCCATAGCCACCTACATCAAGCTTTGAGCCAAGTTGAAGAGTTGAAGAGATCTCAAAGCCATGTACTGATGTTTGACCCTGTATTGTAGTAATTCAAAAGGACTGAATCAAACTGAGAAGAAGAGGACAAAGAATGGAGCCCTATTAGGATAGATGAGTGTCCTTCCTTTCCATTTCTCAACAGGATCAAACATGACATATTATTCTTTGTGTCTCTATCTATGTCTCTGACTTTCTGTCTTTGCTTGTCTCACCAGTCCTCTCTCTACCTCTCTCCTTCTTCAGTTGTAGCTGACACTGTGAGTTTCTTGTAGCTGACTATTTGGAGGTTTCTTAGCAAAGTTACTGGAGTGGTTTGCTTTTCCTTCCCTGGCTCATTTTACAGATGAGGAAGTGAGGCAAACAGGGTTAAATGACTTGCCCAGAGTCACATAGCTAGTAAGTGTCTGAAGAGGAGTTTTCATGATGACAGGCCTACATGTGCACACACACACACACACGCACACACACACACACACACACACACACACACACACTCCTGGGGAATTAACATATTTTTTGACTTACTTATCTCTATCCTTTAAGGAAAAAAAAAAGAAAGGCAACAATTTTATAAGTGGAACAGATTATGGACTTAGAGATCCTGAATTTACAACCTCCAGCGGGTCTGACTCCTGGCTAGACTCTTCCCAGGAAGTGAAATCACACAGTGAAAGCTTCCATCCTAAGGGCAAAAGTGACTGATTCCATGGAGGAAGCCTCCTGCTGTTGTCTCTCACCAAAGAACCTGGGTAAGTACATCACGGAGAAGGCTTTGGACTTTTCTCTGGTTCCCTGCCCTCCAAAACTGTCTCCAATACAGCAGCTGCTGCAGTGTGATCATAGAGTAGGAGGCCCCCTTTGCTCCCATCCTATGTGGAGCCATGCAGGGCTACAATGTCCATGTGAACGATGAGCTGTGTCAAAATGTTGATGCTGGCTCCCAGAGCAAAGTCATCACAGACAACGTAGACCAGAAGATAATGACATATGGCATCTCTGTGTAGAATGTGATGGAGAAGGGCTGCTCCAATTAGCTGCAGTGCTCTTTCCTTGTGGGTCAGAGCTTCTGCCCAACACTACCCAAGTTGCATCTCAGCAATTTCATCCCCACCTCTTCAGGGATAACATGGCTCTGTGTAGTACCAAAGTGATATTCACAGTACTTATGGTGGTCATGAATATTCCAGCACAATTTTGAATTGTGAAATACAACAGACTCTCCACATGGAAGGCAGGGGCAATACATTTATTCAGACACCAGAAAGGGAAATCCATAATAGTAGCAAAAACCTTTACACAATAACAATGCAGAGAACAGCACCGTCCCCAAGCTGTCCCCCTGCTAGGCTTCCCACAAATTATCTTCATTAAGCAAATTGTAAACAAAATCACAAACAAGCTTTTTCACTCACACTAGCCAGCATCCTTCTTGCCTGCATCTTTCCTATCTGTGACTAGACACATGACCAGTTTCCTCTCAGCTCTGCTCTAGCTCAGCCTCTTCCTATTCCATTCTTCCTGTTTTACCCATTCAGTAAGCTCCTTTCATCACAGACTTCAGACTTCCATGTGATCCAGGCAGGCCATATGGGCCTATTAACAAATGAGAAAGATTGCCCCATCTAATTTACCATTACACTCTGTAGCAATACTAACTACCCCCCATGGTATAGCTCGATGAGCAGGGTCACAACGTTACGAAGGATCTACTCCCATGTGGAGGTATGTTCCCTCAGCAGACCTCCAAGAAGCCATGAGAGGAGATGCCCTCCTTAGTTGCCTTCACAACTACACCAACTCTGCCACTTAACCCTTCCTTGGATGTCCTGGTGGAGCATCATGCCTCCCCAGACACTCTACTCATCAGATTGATCCCAGTAACCATCCGTCAGCAGGGTCATCCAATGAGATTTCTGTTATGGGCTACATAGTGTATTAACAGAAAGTTACTGAAGTGGTCACCTCCATGGCAGGGAATGTCTTGATAGAATTTTCCTAAGTATAGTAATAAAAGCTTTCCTCAGGGATTTCTGTGAGAACCATGTGTCACAGGGAAAAGAGCTTTGTGTTGCATTTTGTGCCGGTCCAGATTCCTGGGAGTGTTGAAACAGTCCAATTCTTATAGATCACTTCATTCTTTTCCTGTCAGTCATAAATGTGGGAATCTGCCCCATGTCCATATCCCTTCAACATCTATACCTATCTTCAAGACAAATCCAGTTTTGTCAGCTTTAGTACCAAGGCTGGCACCACCCCCTCCCTTCCATTCAGCTGTGGGAGAACTAATATTGCTACACCAGATGGATTCCCAGATTTCTTCAAAAGGAGAGTTTCAAAGCCTTCAAAACACGAGTTGCCAAGCCCAAGAGATAACTATTCCCACTAGGGGCATAATCTAGGGGCACTAGGGGCAGAATCTCTTTCTCTGTACCCTCTACCTTCTAGTAGGAAAGAGTTTCATGGGCCCCAAGTCATGAAGAACAGCAGGTTTGGGAATCCCAGACATCTGTTTAATGGCCAAATTGGAGTGGAGGAGAAAAGTCCCAGAAGGACAATTCTAGAATGGAAGCAAGTTCTAGAATGGAAACAAGTTCAGGAGTTGCTAGATACTCTCCCAGAAAAGGACACCATGAAAAATATCGATAGAGAGAACAATTCTGTTAAGAAGGTGCCTTGAAGTAAACTATAAGCAGAAATATTAAAGATAGCCAGTCTGTGATCAGAGACCCATGCTGATCACAGCCACGTGGCTTTCCTGTCCAGTCTGGAAGAAAAAGGTTTGGTATGTGAACATACGGGGCATAAGGAGGCCTGATCAAAAGCAGCTTATGTTCTGAAAAGGACAGACCAGACCTGCTATTTTTTTTTGTTTTGGACACTATCAGGGGAAGATGACCAAGTACACAAAAGCCAGCCCTATGATACCTACCCTAGGGTCATGATTCAGGATCCCAGAAGCATCCTTCTGAAAGGAAAGGTGGCACGTGACCTTGCCCAAGTCTTAATGGCCCTTGGGAGCTATGACCCCAGTCTAATGTCCACCAATCCATGTGCTGCTAAGAGAATCCCACCTTCTACTGGGGTCAGATCCTGAAGGTCTAGGGGGATCTGGTGGATTCTGTCATGGCTTGTGTTCTTGTTGAATGGACTGCATCCCAGGGAACATATTCCAAGAAGTACAAGTGGAGGACAGTGATGTACTCAAGAAGCTACTCTGGCAAGGCCACCTGCCATCAGATGTGTCCCTGGATGACCTCCTGGCACTCCCCACTAAGCCCCAAAAGAGCTTCTCCATGGCAACAGGTCCCCTGATGAGTCCAGTTTGAGTATCCACATACTATAGTGGTCACCTTTGACTACTATCCTGGCAAGAGCTCCAGTCTGATCATAACCAAGGAGCTGATCCTGAGTGCCAATGATGGGGTCTCTGTGCTAGGCTCCACGACTGATAGCAATTTCTTCTATGGAGAGGTGAATGGGCAGAAAGGCCTGGTCCTCTTGAACTTTCTGAGAATCCAGTTCTGAATGTAAAGTAGCAGTGGGCCCTGCAGGCCAGGCTTCTGGTCCTTCCCTAGTCCAGGACACAAAGACCCAGCTGCTGAAGGTTTAGCACATTGACAACTGTAATATCTACTAAAAAAACCCACTTTTCTAATGATAGAGACTATAGGATTATAATCACTTTATCACTTTAGGCCCTAGACCTCTGAGAACATGGGTTAAACCTGGCTTCAGGTAATTAAAAGAAACAAAGAACATTAAGGTCTTCCTTTTTATGGACTCATCCCAAAACATTCTCTTTATATCAAAACAGTGGAGTTAATCAGTTCAATCCGATATTTCAGAAGATATCCCTAATTTTTTCAATAAACTCCTCAGTTTGAATATATACCTAACACTTGTCATAAGAAGAAGCACACAAAGTTAAAAACCTCATTCCACTATAACTTTATGAAATTAATGTGGAAACTCTCCTAATCAATCTCTTACTAATGTTTATTTACTTGCTTCCTTAATTAATTTCACTTCTCCTGTCAATGAAAATTTCACCTTTGACTGGAATCACTAACCAGGACCATCATTATTATATAACCTCTAATTAGAGTTCTTGCTGGGTCACACATGTACAACAGTTCCTACTAGTTTCTAAATTGCTATTTCAGTCTTTTTCTACTGTCTTCTACTATTCATTATCTGCCTTTTCTCTTCCTCAACTCCTGAACTCACATAATTCTTTCAGAATATTTAAATACAATCTTATTTTTTTGCTTAGCTAAGCCTGTTCTTACTTTAGTTTAAGCGTTCTCAAATCAGAGTAGCCTCTCACATACCCAACAATTTTAGGTTTAATGAGTAAAAACACGCAGTTATTCACAAAAAGACACATTGTTGGTGACCATTGAACCTATAGGGCATTCTTAAATGATCCTTTTCTTTTCATAGGGCAGCACTGAAACCTCTTCTTTGGGCATAGTTGTTATAATGAAAATCTGACAATTCTCTGGCACATCTCCATTTGTATTGATTTTGCATATTTGGGCAGTTTCACCTTTATGTTTTATCAAGTCTCTTACTTGGATTTCATCTGATCTTAGTGATTTATTAAGATTTAATTTATAAATTTGGTATAAAATACTCTATCACTGTTTTATGTGCCATTTACATGACTTTTTCAAAAGATCATTTGAATGAAAGAGGTTCCTTAAATAGAAATGAAAGTCAAGTATAGTTCTATTTCTCTTCATCCCTTAGTACTCTGTGAGGATTATGTGGTCCCATTGAATTTTATGTAGCAATTTATTGGATAAATGCTTCTTGAATGAATGAATGAATTACTTTCAATGTATTAGAAGATTTTTATTGGCTTCATAATCCTTTGTAAACTGCTCTTGAAATTTTCTTTTGACCCATTAAAAAAAATCTAACCATCCATTCTCAATTTGCTCCATTGCTCTTTTCACTAAAGCAGGAATTAAAAAAATAAAGATGCTATCCCTTTTTGATGACCTCTTTTACTTTACCTGTGAGCCATGGATGGTTTTATTTGAGGGCCTTGTGCTATTTGATCTTTGAAATATATTTAATGATGAAAGCAAGATTTCAAAATACTCTTCAAAGTGAGATACATCAATGAAGTAGACAGGGTGGAAGGATGATGGGGACAAAGGAAGAGTCACTCTGGGGAATGAGAAAAAAATGTTAGACCTTATTAAATGGTTACTGGACTTCTGCCTTCTTGTCTGGTTCTATCTCTGCAGAAAATAGTTTCTATGATTGGATTGGTAAAACATTTATGTCAAAACTTATGCTAATTACTACATAGCAATATTTGATCCAGTAAACTGACTTACATTGAGTTATTGATTTGCTTGTTTTTTACATTTCGAAAAGGTACTTGATCACTAATATCTGTGCTTCACTTTTTAATTTTTTTTTTAATGAGAGTGGCCAAACACAAATCTTTTTCTCTCCTTCCTTTTTTTGTCTTAATTTTCACTCACAAGTATTTCATATATTAGTACGTTTTCAAAAATGCTCCCTTTTTCTTCACACATACACACACACATACACACACACACATATATACTACATACTATATAAACTTCCCTTTTAATTTTGCTTATTTCCTTGACTGGGCTATTTGCTATGCATAGAGCACAACTGGGCAGTGTACCTTTTTGCATACTTTAGAGAATTATATGCATATGTATCATTGTGTGTTAGTTGAAATATGGAGCCAGTAAATACCCACTGAGAGCACTTAATTGCTTAAAACATTGTCATAGTAGCAATGAGTCCCTCATAATTCTAGATAATATGTCTCTGATTACTTGCTGGTTCTTAGCTCCATAACGTTAGGACAAGTGTTAATGCAAGCTTCTGTCTGTACTTACGATCATCTGTCATCCTGTGTAAGTGGGCCATAAAACAGTAGGATTAGACTGGTGCTAAATAATAAAAAATGTGATGCATGAATGTAGAGGTAAATTAAGGGTTTCTAAGTTATGCTTCTCTAACACTATGTTGTACTTGCATTTGAAACAAAATATGTTTTTAATGAGCAGAATAATTCTGATGACCAGTTGGAATAAGGCATTCATCTTCAGGATATGGGAAATTTATGAACAGTTACTTTTTCCAAATTTCTATTTTTGTCTAATTTTTGGTTTTGCATATGGGCTCTAGAGCAAACATTGATAAATCAGCCAGGGTGTAATGAAATAGGACCCTTCAGAGAGTATTTATCTTAAAAAAAATATTTGGGAGCTTAATCACAAGTGTTTATACCTGTCTCACAGGTTCTCCGGACAGAAGTGACAAATGGAGTCATAACAGCTACAAAGTCTCAATAAGGGAGTTGGTAGGATTTTGGAGTCTTGTTTTGATAGTTATACCATGATAGTTATTAAAAGACATGATGGAATGGAAGAAATGGGTCCCCCATGTATAGTGACACTTTATTGGCCTCTGATGTGAGCTATACTATTTCTAAGACTCCACAGGCAGAAATCTGGACATTATTCATTCATTTGTACCTGTGGAATTGTGTCACCTATATATAGGGCACTTAAAACAATGATACAATGATAGTTTTTAGGGGTGGTAAGAGACTGGTTAAATGTACTGGAGTAAGAGGTTTGCATTGCATTTTGTCATAACTTGTATTAAAATATCAAGACAGCAATTGTAAAGACCACTAAAAAAATCTTTGCAAGACTATATTTTGAATATCTGACATTATCTATACTGTTTTGGGAAATGAATGCAAAGAATTGAGCTACTAAAATCTGGAGTTTAGACAACTGAAATAGTATAGCAACTGGAAAATTATTTTAGTTTTCTGAAGCCTCTCTTGGTTCTTTTTTCTCTTATCAGTCAATTTATGCAAAAACAATGATTGAACTAAACCTGTAAAAGTTATTTCCTCTCTCTCTCTCCTTCTCTCCCTCTCTGTCTCTCTGTCTCTCTCTGTCTCTCTGTTTCTCTCTCTCTCTCTCTCTCTCTCTCTCTCTCTCTCTCTCTCTCTCTCTCTCTCTTTCTTCCGTATTTTCAATAGAAAATGATTAAAATTGAATGCCAGAACTCTCAAATTTTCAGGATATATAAGGCAATTTTTTTTCCATTTTGCTAAACAAAAGAGAAATCTATACCTAAGTAGCAAGATTCTGTTATCATTAAAAATGTGGTTAAAGTTAAAGTTAATGGTTAAAGTTACTGGTTAAAATTTCTCTTAAAAAGACAAATTGATCCTCTTACAATAACTGGATAATAATGGCTATTGGGCACATAAATTCATATTGTCCTTTAAGCAATATTAGGTTGAAATAATATACAAAAAACATGATTGAAAGTAAAAATCAGCTGTATTCTTTTTTTTATATTTCATTAAATTAAAAAAAATGAAAGAACCAAAACATGTTGGTGATATACCATAGTATTTCATGATTCTTCCAATTTGGAAGTGCTTTTCAGTGTTTAATCCAGATCTTTACTAACTCTGTTTTGAGAAAATTGCTAGGAATACCATAGTAATATAAAGCATGTGACTTATCAAAATCCATTTATGTTCTATGATTTTATAAGATATTCATTTGATTTCTCAAGGATCACTATGCTGTTCTACTGAATTAAAAAGAATCAATTACAAGACAGACATTTATAGAAAATTTTAAAATTTGGCAAAACTCTTTAGGTACTTTAATTTGAGATGTTCAACAACCCCGTAACAAGGAATAACATATATTATTGATGTACATTTATATTTATGGAAAATGATGCTCAGAGATATTTTGTGATTCATTGCCACAGAGTTGGTAAGTATAAGAGCAGATTCAAACCTTTCTCATCTTTCTGCTCATTCTGATTTTGTCAGATCCCATTAATCAGAATGTATTAATCACATATTATGTGCCATGCACTGTACTTAGCCTGAGTATCCCAAAATAAAAAAAAAGGAAAAACATGTTTGCTCTATCAGGCAAATTGTTTTTAAGGATAACATTCCCATAATAAGGCAGACAGCTAGGTGTTAAAGAGGGATACAACACTTACCTTAGAGTTAAGGCAACTCATTTAACTTCTGCTTGACTTAGTTTCCTCAATTGTAAAATAGAGATGATTACAATATCTACCTCACATGGTTCCTGTGAAGATCAAATGTGATAATACATTTAACACAATACTTGGCACATAAAAGGCACCATTTACATGAAATACTTATTTCTTTCCTCCCCTGCTCTTCCTATAGTGTGACATTTGGTAAATAGTTTTATCCTACATTTTAATATGTACATGCATGTGTGCATGTGTGTGTGTGTGTGTGTTCATTCTTCATTGTCAAAGAAGACCATACCATCAGAGAAATAATGACATGACTTGCACTTGACTTTGTTTTGAGTGAAGGAGGGCTGTGCAGGTCACCAGCCTCACTTCTCCTCCAGAACCATCTGAATCCAGTGACCAGATATTCATCAGGATGACTGGAGATGACCCAGGATGAGACAGTTGGAGTTAAGTGACTTGCCCAAGGTCACACAGCTAGTGAGTGTCAAGTTTCCGAGGAGAGATTTGAACTTAGGTCCTCCTGACTCCTGAACTGGTGCTCTATCCACTGCACCACCTAGCTGTCCTTACAATTTAATACAGTGTTGAGTTAAAGTTATTATAGTTGAAGATGAATATAAGAAAGATTATGAACCCACTAACAACAACGGTTGTTATAATTATTGTTGTAATAGTTATTGTTGTTACAACAACTGTGGAACCAATTTACAAATGAAATCAGAAACATTTTCCAAGTAAAACCAGAAGCATTAGAACAAATATCAGGCTTCTGTATAATAATCCCGGTGTTAAGAAAATTAAACCTACTGCCACCCTCCTGTATAACTGTATATTCTTTGCTGGATTTTACTTGCTTCCTTACAAATTTTTCACAAAATATCAGTTAGAAAAGAAGCAAAAAGTATCACTTAGCTCTTCATAGGCTCAAAATATATTTTAAAAAACTATCTTAAAATTAAAAAAAATCTTCCTCCAAAATTTTAACCCAATCTGCATTAAAAAAAAAAAAATTCATTCCCTTCTGGCAGCTCTGAAGGTCATGGTGCTGATTCTGTATGCATTAGTAGCCTGAGGAAGGGCTGAATCTGTGCTATATATTGTTCTCTCTATTTTAATTAAATTTCTAACCCTCACCATTTTGACCTCATGTAAGTCCATAATAAGCACAGTTGGTATAGGTAGAGATTATAGCTTTTAAATTTGTCCTCAGGATGTGATCTCTTTATTAGTGAAGACACATAGCCACAGAAGTGATTTGTTATTCATATTTCCTGAAGCAGTATTGTTTATAAATAGAAGCAGGAATAGATATGCAAACTTGTGTTGTCACTGTTGTGAAATTAAACTCAAACCCTACCATTAAGGCCAATTTTAGACAACTAGAGCTGATATTAAGTAATGAATAGTAAAACAAATAAAAAATTATTGTTGTTTCCTCATTTTCAGGTGTGTTTGATTGTAAGCCCATTTGAAGTTTTCTTGACAAAGGTACAGGAATGGTTTGCCATTTTGTTCTCCAGCTCATTTTACAGATTTTAAAACTAAGATAAATAAGATTAAATGACTTGGGTAGGGTAAAATAGCCTTTAAGTGTCCAAAACCAGTTTTGAATTCAAGAAGATGAGTTTTCCTGACTTTAGGCCCTGCACTGTACCTCCTAGATATCATATAAAGTACAATGTTGCTATTTTTTGATAAAAACCAACAATCATTAGCTTTTTAGGGGTTTAAATGATAGCAAACTAAGCTCAGGTAATGAATCAGTGTTTTTATACATACACACACAGTGTGTATGTGTGTGTGTGTGTGTGTACAGTGATTTGTTCCTTAATGCTTGTATTACCTTTATTGAGTCAGATCATACCCCTATATCTCATTTTTCCAACAAGTCAAAATAAGGAAATTAAATAATTTCTAAGGTCTCTGTCAGCTTCAAAGTTGCAAATATTTTAATTGCCCTTTATTTTGGATACTTTCTAGGTTTTTAATTATTCAGGTAATGTTCATGGAATCCTTTGCATGTACATAATATTCTAGATGACTTATGTTGAGAAGTGGAGCTTGGACTTAGGCTTGGGGTAATAGGCTGTAGTAGAAATGGTGCTAAATTTGGAATAATGAAAACCTGAGTCACAGTTCTGCCTCTGACATTGACTAGATGTGTGTCTATGGCCAGGTCCCTCATAGCTTCAGCTTCCTCTCCTCTGAAAAAGATAATAATATTGGAGTGTAAACCTCATGAAATTTCTATGCAGATTAAATGAGATAATGCATGTATCAATATATGGCAATCCTGAAAATTCTATATGTTTTTGAGTGATCATTATGTTATGATGTATTATTTAATTGCTCCAGGTTTGGCATTTTTTTGATACATGGAATTACGTTAATACTTTACTCTTTTATTATTTATCCCCCTATACTTAACATTTATCTTTCCTATTATAGATAAGGATAATTTTCAACATTTACTTTTATAAGACCTTGAGTTCCAATTCTTTTCTCCCTCCCTCACTCCTCTCCTCCTATCTATGACAGCAAGTAATCTAATATAGGCCATACATGCACAATCAAATTAATATTATTTTCACATTAGTCAGGTTGTGAAAGAAGAATCAGAACAAAAGGGAGAAAAAGCATGAGAAAGAAAAGAAAGAAATTAGAAAGCTTCAATATGTATTCAGACTACATAGTTCTTTCTCTTGATGAATCTTTTGGAATTGTCCTTGATCACTGTATTGCAAAGAAGAAGTTAGTCATAGTTAATCACAGCAAAATGTAGCAGTTACTATGTACAATGTTCTCCTGTTTCTTCTCATTTCCCTGAGCATCAATTCATGTAAGATTTTCCAAGTTTTTTTTTTCCTGAAATCGGCTTACTCATCATTTTTTATAGCACAATAGTATTCCATACATTCATATACCACAGCTTGTTCAGCCATTCCCCAATTGACAGACATCCCCTCAAGTCTCAATTCTTTACCAGCACAAAAAGAGCTCCTCAAAATATTTTTATACATATGGGTCAATTTCCCTTTTTAGTGATCTCTTTGGGACACAGATCAAGTAGTGGTATTGTTGAATGAAAGGGTTTACACAATTTTATAGCCCTTTTGGCATAGTTCCAAATTTATTTTTAGCACTTTAAAGAAATAAGAGCCACTGTCCTCTCAAAATCTGAAGGAATAAAGTGCTAGCGAGCTATCTCTTTCTCTGCATTAAAGTAGCTATTCTAAATGCCAACAGAACCTTGATTCATTGTATATTCTGCTAAGGACAGATGAGGTGTCAAAACAGGTTTCAATTCTGGAAGCTGCAAACAAGTATCAGGAAACAGAAATGCTAAAAATTAAGTCACCAAAATCCAGTTTGAACAAGAAAACTTAAGCTGTTGTAATAAAAAGCAATATTAGTCATATTTCTTGCATAGAAAGCCACGCACACATAAAACAAGGGTATGAGCAAAAGGTGTCTTTGGTCAAAGGGAAAAGAAGTCATTGATGTGCCAAAATTGTTTTAGATGGCCTATTAATTTCTTATAATAGTGTTAAGATAACCTTGTTCTGATATTCCATCATTGTGGTTTATAGCAAAAGCACAACTCTATAATATAACCTACAATTGTCTAATTTATTATTTATAGTCCTATAATTATTTGAAAGCTAGTATTTACATTGTCTCTATTACATGAGTGAAGAAGAAGTAGGGTTTATTGAACAAAGTACTCACTTTGCAAAGGAGTCCTTGGGATGGCTAATAATTATCTTTAACCTACAGGCACTACCAGTGACACAACTGACCCACACTCTATGATTATCTAACTTCTGGAGAGAGGATTGACATTCAAATCCTGGCCTTGGATGTGTATATTTTGGTTTCCTTGGGAAAATTACTTGAACCTCAGTTTTTACACATGTGTATGAAGGGAGTTGGATTACATGGCAGCTGAGGTCACTTCTGACTTTGCTTCTGTTTTCATATGAATATCATTAGCTAAATAATAATAGCATAACAACTTCAGGATATTTACTTTGAAGTGATATGTAAAGTACTATTGTACATGACTCTGACTTCTTTTTAATATATAGTATTCAGTTGAATTGTCTCTGTTCATATTAAAAAAAAATATCCTTAAAGTCTCTTTCAATTTCATCCCCCTCTTCATCAAAAAAAAAAATAGTAATACTTATCACTGCACTGTCTACAGTGTTGGATGATGATGAATCTTTTTTTTTTTATTGAGGTTACTTTGTGTCTTTCTTTTTCTATTACTGTTTAAAATTTTAGAAGCTAAAATCTCAGCTCCCTGCAGATGAGATCCACACTTCTCATTTTTATTGAAGCTTCTTATCACAGATAAAATCTTTCTCTAGAAACTTCTCTATTAAAGGATTTTTCACATGAAAGGTCAGCAAAAGTTTTTTCTTGATTAAAATAAGGAAGAAAAAAAGAAGAAATGGGAAATCCTAAGCCTTATTTTACCCAGAGGTGGTCCTTTTCTTACTAAGATATTATCTTTCTGTAGTTATTAATAATACTTGGGGGAAAGAGGGCAATTTAAAATTTCTCTTTTATATTTTCTCTTTACTGACTTCTATGGAGATACTCCACAGAAAAAAGGGGGGAGGGAAGGTAGGAAGATTAAAATAAACCTCAGAATTGTTCATGTACATGATGCTTATAGACTTACTTTTTCTTCAAAAAAAAAAATAACCTTTCTACAGTTGTCTACAGTTGCTGCTACAGTGCTCAGCATATAGTGGATACTCAGCAAGTGTTGACTGACTGAATGATTGAGAAGTGAATAGACCTGTAAACTACTTCAATTCTATATTGTGAACATTAATGAGATCAACTGCCTAAAATGCCCCTGTCTTTGGAACTTTTCTTCTCTGGATTGCCAATTGAAATTTTTACATGATTGGTATAGGTTGAATTGCCATTCAATTGTCACGCAGCAGAATTACATGCAGGGGTGAGATGAGATTATATTTCATTTCCTAACTTTTCATATCCATTCCATTTTGACTTCCTCACCACCTGCAAGCCATGAATGTTTATTTCCATGATATGAGCCTCTGTCCTCTAGGAAAAGTGCTGAAAGTAGGAACTCATTTTCTCTATTATTCAGCTGCCCTTTCTATGAACAATTTCCTGGTGTGACCTAGAAGTTAAAAAGTTCTATAAATTCACACTAGTAAATCAGAGCAGGGTGAAAACTAAGGATGATGACCACAAAGTCCTATAGATTAATGAGATTTATATCATCACAAATGTATGAACTTCTATTGATTTCAGAATTAATGGTCTCACTTTTACCTCCATTTCTTAAAAAAACCATGAGAGAATTTTCTAAGTCACTATCATTTTTCTGCAAGCAGATTTGGGATATTCCCCTGGTATTTAGGTTATTAGAAGCCCCTGTACTTTAGAAACTGGGTGAAAATTAGAAACAATTAATTCTAGAAGAGTCCCAGTGTGTGTGCAGTTGCCCACACTTTTGCAGGTTTATGAAGCATGGAGTTACTTGTCTAAGAAAAGGTGGATAAAAGGTTGTAATTTCATCTTGAATCTGCATCCCATATTTTGATTGTTCTTTGAATATGCAATAAGTAAGGAAGGTAACTCTCACAGTAGTGGGAAAATATTTCATACCTTTTTCTGTGCCAAACAACAATTATCTGTGTATCAATCTATTAATGGCTCAAATATTGAGTACTAAAGCACATAAATCACTATGTACTAAGACTTCAAAAATAATTAAAATATTTATTGTATATGTCATACATAGCCATATAAAGAGAGTTCTATCCCAAAAGCTGTGGGGATCCAAAACCATATAAAACATAGTCTTTATCCATAGGCCTATAATTTCTAATAGGAAAGGTGAAATATATACATAAGGAGAAACAGTAAAAAAAAAAGCAATATAAAATAAAATTCTAAAATAACTGAAAGCAGTAGTGTTATTAAATTAAATAAAAGAGAAATAAATAATATAGTTGTAATTATGAAGTGACTAAAAGTAAAGCATTTTTTACATTTATAAAAGGAGATTGGGAAATGTTCATGAGAATAATAAGTCTTCATTAAAGAGAGATTGAAAATATATTAAAGGAAGAGGAAAATATGAAAGTGTAGAGAGGAACACATAGATTCAGCAGAAGTGATATTATATAGCCAGCAATACAAATATTCTAGATGAGAGACAGATGTCAGAGCTCTAATTTCACTGTTATTTTGCACTTAAGAAACTAAGCTTGTTATGGCCACCATACCTCCATAAATCCAATGTTTTAGGAATACAGTAAAACATCATTCTGAGACTCTGTTTGTCCTGAAATTTGTTCATATTCCAAAGGGAATTTTCCCATAGGAAATGATGTAAAATCAGATGATCAATACCACATCCCCAAAAATATTCATATAAAAAAATTATTTCTAATTTTAAGTGTTTTGTCCCCAATGTGTCTGAAATACAATAACAATCATTAGGAAATAATATACACTGAAAATAGAATAAATTGACCTCCATTTTACCTTTGAGAAGAGCCGTGACTGGCATGAGGAAGATGAGAAGGAGGAGGAGGAAGAAGGGTTATTGTTTGGAAGGAGAATGCCGTATGAGAACATCAGAGATTTCAACATCAGGAGTATTCTCTCTTATGCTACTTTCATTAAAACTAAGACTAACACTATGGCCTTCACTTCTTTTTCATTTTTTAGAATCACTGTCATGTTTTGACTCACTGATTTTTTTTCTTTATATTGTTCACTTCTGACTAGGAATCTATCTAATTGACACTTGTTTTTGATGTTTTTTTTTATTCAGAATGTCATGGAAATGTGACATTGCATTATCATTAAAAATATGCATGGCTCTTATAGTTACACCTTTATCTAGATGATGTTTTCTAACAAAATTTTTATGTTTGTACCCTGAATTTTTGTTCATCCTACAAGACAAATTTTGAAAAAAAATTTTCTTGTCCAGGGAAGCATGCGTAACCAGGTTACTTGTAAACCTCAGTTTACAAGTAAACTGAGGTTCTATTGCATTATTCTAGTGTTACTTCTACTTCTGTTGCTTTACTCTCCTCTGACTCTGAATGACCCTATTTGGGGTTTTCTTGGCATGGATACTGGAGTGATTTGCCATTTCCTTCTCCAAATCATTTTACAGATGAGCCAAACAGAATTAAATTACTTGCCCAGGGTCATAAATTTAGTAAGTGTCTGAAGGCAGATTTGAACTTAGGAAGATTAGTTTTCCTGCCTTCAGGCCTAGTATTGAGTGGGTATCTGCCCACTCAGGAGTTACTTTGTAAAAATAAACCAGAAGGGGCTAAGATTAAAGAAAGGAAAAGTATAAGAAGCAGATTTCCAAATATAAAGCATGGGACAACAAGGGTCTGAATCACAATGGTGGCAACCAGCATGGAAAACACAAAGTTTAGCCTTGAAAGTATATTCAAAGTAAAAAAAAAGTAAGCTTATGACTAACTGAATTGTCAAGGACAGTGGAGAGTAATAACAGATAATGTCAACATTTTTGTCCTAAGAATTCTTGTTATTAGAAACGGATAAAATTGGAATGGAAGCTTGGCATTTTTTAGAGAATCTAGAAAATTTTGGAATTTTTCATTGTGAGAGGAGGTGATAAGCCAAGTTTTAGATATGCAGCATTGAAGATTATGATGAAATATTTAGATGAAAATAACATATAGACCATTTGGAAATAAGTTAATATTGTTGGAGTTAGCCATTGATTTTGCTGTCTTCTATTACTACCCTACCAAGATAAATATAAGTGCATAAATGTTTCTGTATAAAGATTCTGAGCAAGGTCACAACCTTAACAATACTCAGGCATAAAAACAAAATTAAAGTAAGTATTTTTGTGTTTGAAGTAATATAATTTATTTTTACTTTTTCTGGGTGAGAGTACTTGGATCACATCACAATTAGAAAGTAACATTCTTCTATTTAGAAGATGCTGTTTCTTGGCACACTGGTAATTATAGTAAAAAATGATACTGTTTTAGGAAATCCATGGAGGAATATAATACAAAATTAACAAAATTTCAAATATGTGTATATGCCTACATGTAGACACACACATTTGCATACAGAAAACACAAATGTAAATGTGTGTGTACACATACATTATATACACCTATTTGTGTATTTGTACTCACCTATTACCCATGATAAATTGATACTTCTCATAGGTTAATGAACAACTAACTATTTTGTGACTGCATAAAAATAGTGGGAGATAACATAAGTTTCTAGTTTCATTAAAAATAAAATTTCATTAAAAAATAAATTCTCTAGATGGTGGACTCACCTAAGCTCTTGGACAAACTCCTTTGGATACCTCTGAAAGGAGAATCTGACCAAATTTTGGAGGTGTGGAATCCAGTGGGAGACAGACTGTGGTAGACTCAGAGTCCAGGACAGACTGGAAGGTCCATAGGAAGGATCTGTTCCATGGTGGTGAGCCTGCAGCATACCTCACAAAGTATCCAGCTTGGCAGAGCCTTAGGGCCCTGGGAAATCTGAGACAGCAGCAGGCAGAACCAACAGAGAAGCAGCCAAGTGTGGGAGACCAACAGAATCGAACAAGTGGTGGCCCCTGAGCGCCAGATATCAGCACAGCAGCTCCTGAGACTTTCAGCCCGCATATTCAACATTAGTAAGTCACCTACTTGAACTTTTGGGAACCAGGATGGCAGAGTGATCAGTAAATGCTCTCTATTCCCCCCTTGATGACCATGAAAGAACCATAAAATGTTTTCCTAGAGAAATCCTGGATCAGCAGGAACAGGAGAGGGGCAAATAGTCTCATAATACTTGAGGCTAGGAAAATAGTTAAGGAGGATTCCTACTAGAGTGGCAGAGGCAAACCAGAAGGACAGAGAACTCAGGGTGGAGGGAACTTGCACTAGGACCCAGGCAAGTCTCAGAACCAGAAGAGGAGCCCCAGGAGGGGTGGGAACTCACACTAGCATTAGGCATGCCTCAGCACTCCAGGGGAAACAGGAAGACAATAGGGCAGCTGGAGTCACCATCCCCTGAGCTTGCCTTTGCCTCATTTCAGCTGAAGAGATCTCCTGTGATAAGACCACCCCTCCACCACACTTAACAAGCTAACCCCAGGGCTGATCATGGAAACACAAAACAAAAACCTGCTATTACTTTTTTCACACAAGTCAGCTCAACACCAAGTTCTGCAGCTTCTAACTGACAGAACCAGAAGCCTCAACGCACAATTATCATCATGAATAAAAAAAATGCAAAATAAGTGCGAAAAAACCATAGAATCTTTCTATGGGGATAAGGACCAAAACACAAATGCCAAAAAGGTCAGTACTGAGACGGTACTTCCATCTGAAACTTCAGAAGGAACTATGAACTGCTCACATGCACAAATAGCTCTCCTGGAACAAATGAAGAAGGAAATAGAAGAAAAACTGGCCAGTTATTTTAAACTTATAAAAGAAGAATTCACCGATGAGAATATCTCTTTGAAAAGGAAAATTGAACAAATGAAAAAGGAAGTACAAAAATTAACAGGAGAAAATAACTCCCTAAAAGGAACAGTTGGTAAAATGGAAAAGGAAGCACAAAACCTAACTGGGAAAATTGGACAGATGGAAAAAGAGATGCAAAAGTTAACTTAAGAAAACAATTTGATAAAGATTAGAATTGGGCAAGTAGAAACTAATGACTCAATGAGACAGCAAGAATCTGTCAAACAAAATCTAAAGAATGAAAAGTTAGAAGAAAATGTAAAATATCTAATTGGGAAAACAACTGACCTGGAAAATAGGTCCAGGAGAGAAAATTTAAGAATTATTGGCCTGCCAGAAAGCCATAATGAAACAAAGAATCTGGACAATATCTTCCAGGGAATCATCAGGGAAAACTTCCCAGAAGTGCTAGATCCAGAGAGCAAAATAGTCATTGAAAGAATCCACCATTCACCTCCCAAAAGGGATACCAAACTCAAAAACCCAAGAAAAATTGTTGCCAAATTCCAGAATTATGAAGTGAAGGAGAAAATACTACAGGCAGCCAGAAAGAAACAATTCAAATATGGAGGAGCTACAGTCAGGATCACACAGGACCTTGCAGCTTCCACATTAAAAGTTAGAAGGAATTGGAATGCAATATTCCATAAGGCAAAGGAGTTGTGACTATAACCAAGGATCAACCCCAGGTAAGGAGGTGGTCATTCAACAAAGTAAGGGATTTCAAGACCCTCCTGACATAAATGCCAGAACTTAATAGACAATTCGATCTTCAAATGGAGGTCTCAAGAGAAGGATAAAAAGGAAAACAGGGAGAGAAAAAACAAAAACA
This sequence comes from Notamacropus eugenii, assembly GCF_028372415.1. Classification (NCBI taxonomy): domain Eukaryota; kingdom Metazoa; phylum Chordata; class Mammalia; order Diprotodontia; family Macropodidae; genus Notamacropus; species Notamacropus eugenii. Next base: position 226,767,166 of record NC_092875.1, on the reverse strand, counting down.
AAAAAATAACTTGTTACTCAATTTGGGCAAACTGTTTATCTCCCTATAAGGGAAGATGATACCTGCTAATCTTGAGAATTCTGCATCTATTATGAAATATAAAAAGGATATGAATAGAGGGAATTGGTATAAAGTAAATGATGTCATGTGAAAAATAAGCATGCAAAGGGATTGTAACAGGAGGTGGAAAAAGGAGGAAGCAGAAAATGGTAAATTACATCACAGGAAGAAGTAAAAAGTATAGTAAAAGGGAAAGAGGAGAGGGAGATGAGCATTGTTTCAGAGGTTCGCTGACCTGATTTGTTTCAAGGAGGCAACAATAAACGTAAGTAGATAATCCTAACTAGCTTTTTAGGCAGTAGGAGGGGAAGGGGAAAGGGAAAGAAAGGAGAGGGAAGCTAAAAGGGAGGGAAGAAGTAGTAAGGGTAAAGTGGAGCAAAAGGGAGTGGGGCTAAAAGAAGGAAGGGAAGGCTGCAGGAGGAGGTGGTGAAAAGTGAATACTATTGAGGAGGGAAAGGGAGACAGGGGAGCTAAAAGCACAAAGGGTGGGAAAGAGGATGGAAGGAAATACACATTGTAATCATAACTGTGAATGTGAATGGAATGAACTCTCTCATAAAACAGAGATGGATATCAGAATGGATGAAAAGCCATAATCTAACAATACATTGTTTACAAGAAACACATTTGAAACAGGGGAATTCACACAGGATAAAGGTTAAATGTTGGAGCAGAATATATTGTGTTTCAACTGATGTAAGAAAAGCAAGTGTAGCAATCCTAATCTCACACAAAGCAAAAGCAGAAATATATCTAATCAAAAGAGATACGGATGGAAAATATATCCTGCTAAAAGGCGCCAGAGACAATGAAGCAATATCATTATGAAACATGTATGCTGCAAGTGGTATAGCATCCAAATTCTTAGAGGAGAAGTTGGGGGAGTTGAAGGAAGAAATTGGCAGCAAAACTATACTAGTGGGGGACCTCAACCTCCCCCTCTCTGAACTTGATAAATCTAACCTCAAAATAAACAAGAAAGAGGTTAAGGAGGTAAATAAAACTCTAGATAAGGTAGATATGATAGATCTCTAGAGAAAATTGAATGGTAATAGAAAGGAATATACATTTTTCTCAGTGGTGCATGGCACATTTACAAAAATTGACCAAGTACTAAGTCATAAAAACCTCACAGTCCAGTGCAGAAAGGCAGAGATAATCAATGCAACATTCTCAGATCATAATGCAATAAAAATTATGTGTACTAAAAGGCCATGGAAAGATAAACCAAAAATCTGTAGGAAACTGAATAATCTAATCCTAAAGAAGGAGTGAGTTAAAGAAGAAATAGAAACAGTCAACAACTTCATTCAAGAGAATGACAATAATAAGGCAACCGACCAAATTTTATGGGATACTGCAAAAACAGTTATTAGGGGAAGTTTTATATCTTTGAATGCCTACATAAATAAAATAGAGAAAGAGAAGATCAATGACATGGGCATGCATCTGAAAAAGCTAGAAAAAGAACAAACTGAAAATCCCCAAGTAAATATAAAATTAGAAATACTGAAAACCAAAGGAGAGATTAATAAAATTGAAATTAAGAAAAGTATTGAATTAATAAATAAAATCAATAGTTGATTTTATGAAAAAACTAATAAAATTTATAAACCCTTGGTCAGTTGGATTAAAAAAAAGAAAGAAGAAAATCAAATTACTAATACTAAAAGTGAAAGGGGTGAACTCACCTCCAGTGAGGAGGAAATTAAAACAATAATTAGAAATTACTTTGCCCAACTTTATGCCCACAAATTCGATAATCTAAACTAGCTGGATGAGCATTTTAAAAAATACAAATTGCCCAGATTGACAGAAGAGGAAGTTAAATACTTAAACAACCCCATCTCAGAAAAAGAAATTGAAGAACCCATTAATGAATTCCCTGGAAAAAAATCTCCAGGGCCAGATGGATTTACAAGTGAATTCTATCAAATATTTAAAGAACAGCTAATTCCAATACTATATAGACTATTTGGGAAAATTGGGGAAGAAGGAGAATCCTCCCAAATTCTTTCTGTGATACAAATATGGTTTTGATACCTAAACCAGGAAGAGACGAAACAGAGAAATAAATCTATAGACCAATTTCTCTAATGAATAGAGATGAAAAATTTTAAATAAGGTTTTAGCAAAATGAGTACAGTATCTTATCATGAGAATAATACATCATGATCAGGTAAGATTCATACCAGGATTTCAGGGCTAGTTCAGCATTAGAAAACTTTTAGCATTATCGATCATATCAACAACAAAACTAACGGAAATCACATGATTATCTCAATAGATGCCGAGAAAGCTTTCTACAAAATACAACACCCATTCCTATTAAAAACCCTGGAGAACATAGGAATAAAGGAAACTTTCTATAAAATAATAAGCAGTATGTACCTAAAACCTTCAGCAAGCATTATATGCAATGGGGATAAGATAGATGCATTTCCAATAAGATCAGGGGTGAAACAAAGATGTCCATTATTACCACTATTATTCAATATGTACTAGAAATCTTAGCTGTAGCAATTAAACAAGATAAAGAAATTGAAGGAATAAGAATAGGCAAAGAAGAAACTAAGTTATCACTCTTTGAAGATGATATGATGATATACTTATAGAATCCAAGAGATTCAAGTGAAAAACTACTTGAAATAATAAACAACTTTTGCAAAGTAGCAGGTTACAAAATAAACCTACACAAATCTTCTGCATTCCTATAAATTAGCAACAAAGTCCAACAGCAAGAGGTAGATAGAGAAATCCCATTTACAGGTAGGGTAGACAGCATAAAATACTTGGGAGTTTACCTGCTCAAACAACACAGGGACTATATGAACGCAATTATAAGACACTTTTTTCACAAATAAAGTCAGATTTAGGTAAGTATAAAAACATCAGTTGCTCATGGGTAGGCTGAGCTAATATAATAAAAATTACAATTCTACCTAAATTAATTTACTTATTTAGTGCCATATCAATTAAACTATCAGATAATTACTTTCTGGAGCTGGATAGATGCATAAGAAATTAGATTTTCTTATTAAAATTGTAATATCATTCAGATTTAATAGGCCTGAGCTATTGAACGTTTAGTCTCAGGACTTGACCGTTCTTTAAACCTTGTACGTTCTTGGCAATAAAAACCAGGAACTCGCCATTCCTGGAACTATTTATGTTCAAGGGAAGGTGGCCCCTTCCTTGAACATGAACACTTGACAGTGATAAAATGTGCTGAGCTTCAAGGTTTTTGAACATGTCAGCAATTAAAAAGCCAGAATTAGATCCAGTCACACAAGCTGCACATGATATGGACTTGTGCTAAAACTCTGTATGTAACTGCCTTGGCTGAGAGCCTTCTTTGTTTGCGAACCCTATAAAAAGCTCGGACTACAAAGTCCTGTTGAGCTCACCCGTGGGAGGACGCTTCGCGCGGGACCATCTTTACACAATTCAAGTTGTTCCGGCTGCAACGGGGCTCCCAGCCGATTGAGTTATTGGAGGTTCCCTTGAATTGGTGATGTATTCTCTTCCACTGCCTATCGTAGTTATAGCTCTTGTATTAATAATCATTATATTTGCCTTCTGCTTCTTCTGCTGTCCTAAACTGTCTGTGCCGTGCCTTGTGTAATTAAAGCTTTTTTTTTTTTTTTACTTTCGTTTTGATTGAGTCCGAGAGCGTCATTTACAGGAGCGAATCCGAACTTTCTTAATACAATAAAATAACATCAAAATTCATATGGAGGAACAAAAGGTCCAGAACATCAAAGGGATTAATGAAAAGAAATGCAAGGGAAGGTGGCCTAGCACTACCAGATCTCAAACTGTCCTATACAGCAGCAATTATCAAAACCACTTGGTACTTGCTAAGAAACATAAGGGTAGAAAAGTGGAATAGATATGGCACTCAAGACATACAGTAGGCACAGAATATAACAACCTCCTATCTGATAAACCCAAGGATCCCAGCTTCTGGAATAAGAACTTGCTCTTGGATAAAAATTGCTGGGAAAACTGGATAACAGTGTGGCGAAAACTAGACATAGATCCATGCCTGACACCATACACAAGAATAAAGTCCAAATGGGTACATGATCTAGGTATAAAGATTGATACCATGGACAAACTGGAGGAGCAAGACATACTACATTTATCAGATTTATGGAGAAGGGAAGAATTTTTTACTAAAGAAGAGACAGAAAGCATTATGAAGTGCAAGATGGATAATTTTGATTACATTAAACTGAAAAGTTTTTGCACAACTAAACCCAATGCAACCAAAATTCGGAGGGATGCAGTGAATTGGGAAAGAATTTTTACAGCTAATCTCAGGGATAAAGGCCTCATTTCTAGAATATATAGAGAACTGAGTCAAATGTACAACTATACAAGTCATTCCCCAATTGATAAATGGTCAAAAGATATGAACAGGCAATTTTCAGAGGAAGAAATTAGAGATATCTATAATCATATGAAAAAATAAATCATTTTTGATTAGAGAGATGCAAATCAAAACAACTCTGAGGAACCACATCAGACCTGTAAGATTGGCAAACATGACAGAACAGGAAAATGATAAATGTTGGAGAGGATGTGGGAGAGTTGGAACACTAATTCATTGTTCGTGGAACTGTGAGCTCATCTAACCATTCTGGAGAGCGGTTTGGAACTATGCCCAAAGGGCTACAAAGATGTGCATACCCTTTGACCCAGCAATATCGCTACTAGGACTGTATCCCTAAGAGATCATAAAAATGGGAAAGGGTCCCACATGTACAAAAATATTTATAGCAACACTCTTTGTAGATGTCAATATCTGGAAATCAAGGGGATGCCCAAAGTTGGGGAATGGCTGAATAAGTCGTGGTATATGAATGTAATGGAGTACTATTGTGCCATAAGAAATGATGAATAAGAAGACTTCATAGAGGCCTGGAAGGACTTGTATGATCTGATGCTGAGTGAAAGGAGCAGAACCAGGAGATCTTTGTGCTCAGCAATGACCACACTGTGCAAGAGTTTTTTTCTGGTAGACTTGGAACTTTGTAATAACACAAGAATTAAAAAAAAAAATAATTCCCAATGGTTTTCTAAGGCAAAATGCCTTCCACGCTCAGAGAAAGAACTATGGAATTCATTTGCAGAATGTAGCACATCATGTTTGTTTGTGTGTGTGTGTGTGTGTGTGTGTGTGTGTGTGTATTATGTTTTGATTTGTTATATGATGTCTTCCATTTATTTTGGTTCATCTACACAGCATGACTATAGTGAAAACATATTCAACAGGAAAATATATGTAGAGTCTACATAAAGTTGTATGCTGTCTTAGGGAGGGAGGAAGGTGGTGGGGGTATGTGGGGGGGGTAAAAATCTAAGTTTTGTGGTAGTGATTGCAGAACATTAAAAAATAAATAAAATTAAAAGTATAAATTCTCTAAAATGATGAAAATAATAGCATTTTATATCTCTCTACATGGTGCTTAATATTTCTGAGAGTTCTTTGATGTACATTTTCTCATTTCATATATACATAACAACATGAAATGATGAGTATATTTCATTTGCAGAAAGAGATTATTAATTTTTCTATGTAAAAGAGAAACATTGTTTTATAAGACTCTGTGAAGTTAATTCAAGCTAAATTCCATGCAAAATTTTCAATTTCCTATGTCAAAAACAAAATATAGCTAAGTTATTATCTTACAGTTATCATTTAGTAAATTATGAGAGTTCAAAGTCAATTGTTTTGGTTTTGCTTCTTTGTTTTTTCCAAAATTGTAGGGTTGGGAGATCTTTATAGATCCCTTTTTAACAAATTACACAAATACATTTTGTTGATAGACAGATAGATACAGATATAGACATGTGTTTGTATAGTGCATATAAACACACACATTCATGCATAAATACCTGATTAATATTTTATTAAGCATCCTCTAAATGCAAAGCATTGTTCTAAGTACTGGGAATACAGATAAGAAAAATAAAGATAATATTTGTACTCAAAGAGCTTACTATCTAATAGGGGAAAGCAATATTGTAACAGTAAACACCCCAACATACACAGTGGGGGCCTACTATCACAGATTCTTAGATCTGAATTCATAAAAAGAAAGGCAACTTTTGAGGGGTTAGCAATCACTTTAATCAAGCACAGGTGTCAGAACCGAAATCAAAATTTCAGAGGAATCAAAAATCAAAAGACAGTACTTCCATACTGCTTGACCATCAACATACATGTATCTTTTACCAGAGAGAGAAGTGTCAACACCTGTGTGTTCAGAAAGCAGGAGGGGGTGGCTTAGTAGCTTCCCAGAGTTTTATCTGTCAAATGACCTTCCAAAAGCTAAGTCCCAAAGTAAAACCTCACTCTCAGAGTATTTATACACCTTTCAGAGCTAGAGGGCGTAACCCTTTCATGCAGTGCCTCAAAAAAAAAGTTACTTGGGACCCCCTACAAAACAACTCCCCTAATCAAGCTTCTCTCAATCAGCATCTCCCATATCCATCACTGGGTAGGAAAGATCCTCCTTAATCACATTCAAATAGAGGCAATATAAACAAAGACAAAAACAGCAAGAGATTCTAATCTGATTGCCATCACAAATATGCATAAGAATGCTGAAAAGAGGGGTAAGGATGCTGCCAAAAGTATCAGAGATTGGGATAGTTGTGGTTAAGATAATATTATTGTAATCAGAATCAAGAAGAGTAACTGTTGGAAATGAAAAGATGGCTGGAAATTCTGAGTTATCTATAAAGGGAAGATTTAGATGAATTTTTTCTCTGATGTCTAGCCCTTCGATCATACACATGAATCAACTAAGTATATTGAAGTGTGAGCATGAAACGGTTTCCATGTTAAGTTTTCAGGTGATGATCTTATCCTGGGATAAGGAATGGGGCAGGGTACCAGGTAGCTGAGAACCTGATATTGGTGGAGTTAGAACCCGGAATAGCAATTCATAGGACATGAAAAGATTTATCTGTTGTTGTTTTTGAGCTTCCTCATTTTCCAGATTACAAAATTGAAACCCCAAGTGGTTAAATGAACTGTGTTAATGGCAGAGCTAAGTTTCTTCTCTTTCTATCTATTCTTCTCTTTCCCAATGTTGTAGGTCTCCTAAATTATACAGTAAGTCTGGTGAATTTTACTTCAACTATGAAATGAATCTAATGTTTCACTGTAACTTATAACGTTATGATTATAAGATTTTGGAGTGCCTGATACATTGTTATTTTGATAAAACTATGATATTATCAACGTAGGCATATATTTCAATATCCATATATTTTTTCAGTCTATGTAATTCTTCACTATACATTTTAAGTACTACTAAATAGAGGATCTCTTCAATGCAAAGAATAAAGACCTTCTTTTGAAAGTCTATTTTGGGAAGATATTCATATATGATACTATAACCATAGATTCAAAGCAAGAAGGCAAATCAAAAGTCACCTAGTCTAATCCTTTCATTTTATAGATGCAGAAACTGAAGTTTAAAGAGGGGTAAGATTTTCCCAAGATCATATGACGCTGCAATATCTGCAAGTGAAATGCTCAGATTTCCAAAGCTTACTTTTCTTACAGGACTGGAGTTTTTTTTCTTTTCTGTTGACTAATAACTTCACTGAGAAGGTATTATAGTGCCCAACACTATGAAGTTAGAAAAATGTCAGCCATGAAAAGAGAATTTGTGGAAATATTTTATCAAGAAGGAATCATGATTTTTTTTCAACTTTATATCTGTCACTTTTCATGACTCTGGGGAGTAGCCTTTGTTGAATATATATCTCCCAGTTTTATATCTTAATTGATGTCAATATGCACCAGGTCATTGAAAGAGTTGATATTTCTGTAGTCATATATGTTATAGGTTTCTCTCTTTGAAGAATGACTTTATAAATATGTAAAATTGATGGACTTGCTTGTCTTTTCCTAGTGCAAGTGCATTGTGCCCTGCTGCTGCTGTATAACCCTTTAAGATCTCAGTAAGATTGCCCTTCTCAACCCTACTGGACTCCATCATTCCCTGGATCCTGTGGCAGGATATAGTAAACTACATAGAGCTCATGATTCTATACAGAGTCACACAAAAACTGAGACATTTGCCAATTTTTTTCACATATTTAACCAAGATTATAGGGCAATTTTGGGGAATTTCTTCAAAATGTGCCCTTTAATGAATGATTGTTGAACAACTAGTTTTTCAATACAATAACATCAGTTACCTTGTTCAAACTGGATTTTGGTGACTTAATATGTAGCATTTCTATTCCCTGATACTTGTTTGCAGCTTCCAGAATTGAAACCTGTTTTGACACCTCAGCTGTCGTTAGCAGAATATACAAGGAATCAATGTTCTTTTGGCATTTAGAGCAACTACTTTAATACAGAGAGAGCGATAGCCTAGGCTAGGACTTTATTCCTTCAGAATTTGAGAGGACAGTGGTTCTTATTTCTTTAAAATGCTAAAATGAATTTGGAACTAGACCAAAAGGCCTATAAAACTGTGCATACCCTTTGATCCAACAATACTACTACTTGGTCTGTGTCCCAAAGAGATCATTAAGAAGGGAAAAGGACCCATATGTTCAAAATGTTTCGAATAGCTCTTTTTGTGCTGGTAAAGAATTGGAAATTGAGGTGATGTCTATCAATTGGGGAATGGCTGAACAAGTTGTGGTATATGAATGTATGGAATACTAGAGTGCTATAAGAAATGATGAACAAGAAGATTTCAGAAAAAACTTGGAAAGATTTACATGACCTGATGCTCAGGGAAATGAGAAAAAACAGGAGAACATCATACGTTGTAACAGTTACATTTTGCAATGATTAACTTTGACTGACTTCTTCTCTGCAATACAATGATCAAAGACAATTCCAAAAGACCTTTCATCAGAGTGGGGTCCTTGGGCGTACATGGAACTAACCCCCACCTACCATAGACAATTTCATCCCCTAGATGACAACCTTTCCCAGGAGAATTCTACAAAAAAGGACATTCAGTGTCTTGCTGCACAGTCCGCATCTTGCTCTGGGGCTGAGCTCTGAACTCTAAGATTCCTCCTCCTCCATATGGAGCCAACTGAACCCAGCTCCCACCTGATGGGCTTCCCACAAGCATCGCTCTGCTCCATGGCTCACCTCTCCAAGGTCAGCAAACTTGCAGTTTTCAGCTCCTCCACCAGGGCTCATTTCCAAGTTCTTGCTGCTGTGGTCTGGATTTCAAATACAATACTCTTTCAGGGCCTTCATTCCTCTAGCAGTAAAGAGTTGGGTTAATCCACTCAAGCCCTGGCTCTGTCTATCCCCACCTCCCAGGGCTCCACAGAACTATAGCCACCACAATCAGCAAACAACAGAAAATTATCCCAGTCCCACAAAACCTCATGCTTTCTTTTTAATTTATGCAAATCCTGCTGATTATGTCATAATGTAAAAGTAAACTTCCTGACACATCCAGATCATAGGTTCTTTGGTCAACTTATCTAAAAGGAAAGGTAACTTTTGAGGGGTCAATAATCTACTTTAATCGAGCACTTAGATCATTCACTTAGTTCAGGAAGTCATCACTATGAACTTCAGAGAAAATACAAAGAGAGAAATGAAGACCAGAGTCAGGGCTTCCAACTGTCTGACCATAAAGAATACATACATCACAGATGAACAGACAGATCCAACTGTCTGACAATTACATAATATATAGTTACTAGAGAAAGAAACACCAACATGCAGGTTTTCAAAGGGGAGGGGGAGGAGTTCCTTACCCAGTGTCTCATCTGGTCAAACAAACACTTCCACTGAGTAAGTCCCCAAAGAAAACCTCTCCTCAGAGTGTATATACATTTTTCAGTGCCAGAGTGCATCACAACCCTTGAGAGCCAGTGCCTCATTAGAAATTAACAAAAGTTGTGGGTCTTCCTACAAAATGAATCTCCCTTTCTCAAGCTTCCTCTAATGGGCAGGCCCATTAATGTGTGGGAAAGATCTTCAACTTTCATTAACATAATTAACATTACAGTTGACAATGCAATTTTCTAATTACTGTACCCATTTGATATTCTGATCATATAGAAATAAGAAAGTTTATGCTATTTTTAGTATGTTATTATTGGTTTCTAGATCTTAGTGATGAGGTTTATTATCATCATTCCTTACATGCTACATGAATGATATAAAGCATGAACATCATCAGAACTAGAATTATTCTCTGTTTTGATTGCCAATAAAATTTGTGTCATCAATAGAGGTATTAAAATGATTTCAGATGTACAAGAAGATTGGCCAGCAGACATTGACATCAGAAGGCAGGAAAGTGTCAGAATACAGAGATGGTGAATTGCTCCTTCAAATACCCTGAACAATCAATTCTTCCATTTTTTTCCAATAAATGACATACTATATAGGGTAGTAACACACAGCGATGGTCACATCTTGCATTCCACCTGTTATTCACAAATATACTGCTTTCTTGATTAAAAAATTCTGATATTTATCTATCTGATCATTACCTCCTATCATTCTTTCTCAAACTTCACATTTCTTAAACTTATTCTTTACTATCACTGACATCCAACCCCTATAAACTTTAGACTTTTAGAAACTATGCTCTGATTATGTTCTTTAGCTACTAGTTAAGTAACTCAATACCACACTTACCAGTATTACCAAATCACTCCACTCTCTACTGATCCTTGACTAAACCCAAGCTATGAATCCCTCCTATATCTACCTTACATCAATCCTTACTAACAAAATTAGATGAGCACACCTTATTTGTGCTTCTCAATACAGATGGAAGAAGTCACAAAATAAAGACCTAACTAGGTAAACTAAAAATACAAGTCCTCCAACTTCAATTTGAGCTTCATTCAAATAAAAGACAAGTATTTTATTCCTCCATTATTTGATTTCATATTTCAATTCCCACAGAACCTATATGAAACATTCTTTTTTCTCATCAAGTCCCTAACACCTTCCTCTCACTCTATTAACTGAGGATTTCACTTCTCATTTTAATGAGAAAATTGTGAAATCCACCTTGAACTCCTTTTTAATCTCTTTCTCTATATATTAAAATATATTAACTATATTTTCACTTTTCTTTTTCTTTCCCCCTTCTCTAATGAGATAGATGATCTTTCAGTTTCAACAAGTCTGACTCTTCCTGACAAATCCTTGAGTCAATCTTCTCCCATTTTCTCCAAAATCATGCTGAACCCTTAATCTTCAAACTCTGCCTATCTATTGCTTTCTGGTTCCATTTCTATTGACTTCAAATCTAACATCCTTTAAAAAATCTTCATTATACTTTAAAAACTCCTTAGAATATCATCCTTATGAATCCCTTTTTTTTAAACCAGTTGTCTAGGAAAAAAACATTTACATATATTTTCCTAAATTCATCTCCATTTACTCGTTGTTGAGCCCTTTGCAAAATGCATCCAGTTTTATCACTCACAGGAAACTATCTTTTCCATTAAAGTTTATCAGTGTCTTAGTTTCAAAATCTGATTATTTTTTTTTCCCAATCCTCATCCTGTTTGACTTCTAGCAAGCTTTCAATGCTATTAAGCACATTCTGCTCCTAGAAACTCATCTCTAGATTTTCTTGACACTGCTTTCTCCCAGTTCTTTTCTCCCACAGTCCCCAGTGCTAGTTCAATATCCATTTCATGCCTTTTAACTTTGGTTGTTTCTTTTGACCTTGTTCTGGGTCTCCAGTCTCTGTCTCGGTTTCTCTCTGTCTCAGTCTATCCATCTCTGTCTGTCTCTCTGTCTCCATATGTCTGAATATCTCTCCCTGTCTCTGTCTTTCTGTCTCTCTGGGTATATGTGTGTGTGTGTGTGTGTGTGTGTGTGTGTGTGTGTGTGTGTGTGCATTTAAAACTGAATGGCCAAGAATCCAAAAGAAAACTTCATTATCTCCACCTCCCAAGCCTTTCTTTCCTCACTTCATGTATTCATTTGTCATATTTTACCATTTCTACCTTCTCAACATTTTTCTTCCTTGAACTTCTTTCTCTTTACACAACTAATGCTTCATTCTAGCCCTCATTACTTCTGACATTCCACACAGCAGATCTATCAGCGCCATGCCAGGAAACTGAATCGTTTCCATTTGAGCTGTCTTAGGAAGATTTTGAGTATCACCTGGTAGGATAAGGTACCAGACACTGAAGTCCTTGCTCGAGCTGAACTGCCAGTCATTCAAACTATGCTTCAGAGAGTGCAACTCTGATGGGCTGACCACTTTGTTCAAATGCCAAATGTAAGCTTGCCAAAAAGACTATTTTATGGAGAACTTGCATGGGGGAGATGATCACATGATGGCCAGCAGAGACAATACAAGGACACTTTCAAGTTCTCTCTCAAGAACTTTGGATTTGACTGTGCAACATGGGAGACACTGGCACACAACCGCTCAGCATGGTGTCCCCACAGAAGAGAAGAAGCTGTGCTCTTTGAGCAAAGCAGAATTGAGACAGCACAAAGTAATGCAGGATGCACAAATCTGGGATATTTCACCCCAAATATTCAGATGGACTATCTGTGCCTAAACTGTAGTAGAGCATTCCGAACTCATATTGGTCTGATCAGCCATAGTAGGACACACCGAAATCTCACTTTACAAAGATGATGTCATTTTGGTCCTCTTTGAAGAAGAAGGACAACAACAACAACTTCTGACATAAACTGTTGCACTAGACGCCACGAATCAAAAATCTCCTCACTTCAGTCCATGCTCTACATAGCTGTTAAAGTGATTTTTCCTCAACACATCTGACCATGTAACTTCATTAGGAAATAACTTTCATGGTTTTTTTTCTTGCCTCTAAGATGACATATGAACTCTTCTTTTTAATCTCTAATGCCTTTAGAACCTGAGTGCAACCTACCGTTGCAATTTCCTTACACATTACTCTGTTTTCCACCCTATGATTTATCCAGACATTCTCTCAAATCCTAAGATAATGATTTTTCTCTCTTCTACTGTAAACATATACTATGTTTCCACAGTTATTTTTTCTAGATCTTTTTATGATGGTCTTATTCAGACTGGTTCTGTTCTTCTCACCTTTTGAGTTGACCATCCTAGGTTCCTTCTTCTAGATAGTTTCTTTCATTGCCTTATACATTTTGTGTTATGGTTTCTCCCTTTCCATCGTGTGTCATTCTCCAAACAGGTGACAGAGAGCACAGTGCTCCACAGTAACTATCCCTGCCCAACGATATCTATCATTATGCAGATCATTACTGATCTATGCCTAACCTTGAGTACCTTCTTTTTCCCCATTTTGCTCAAATTTTCCTTCTTTTGTTTATTCTTTCCTACTTTTCTGGATGCTAGTTGCTGGTAAGAATTTCAGTCCCCCTCTCCTTGTGAGAATTAGTAGTCTTTTCAAGCACAAAATTGCTAAGCTAACACCAACACATGTTTTCCATCTCCCATCATACAACATCTCTCTTCACCCCTTGGAGCATTAATCAGTGGAGTCCCTTCACACTACCAAAAGAAGAAAATTTCCTCCTCTTCTTCCCCCATTTAATTCTTCTTCCTTTCTCCTCAATTACTCCCCTAAAGGTTCTTTTCTTCCTGAGTGACCACAAGGGTCATCTCCCTGATCGTTGCTAGCTTTCACTTTAACTTGGGCACATCACAAATATGCCTCTATCCACTCCCTTTCATGAACCTTCACATTTTATAAAGTAGAGCCCTCCCTCCAAACATACAACATTGATTTACCTGTAGTTAAGATATTGATAAATTCTATCCATAAAGACCCAGGCCCACATCTTCACTATTACCTGCAGTTGTCTTCCACCTTCACCTCTGTCTAACTCTAACAACTTAAAAAAATGTTTACTGATCTTCCTGTGGTCACTTTGTCTCTCTTGTTGCATCCTTTCATGCATCAGGTCTTCTTGTTTTCTGAGATGTTCATGAAATAAATAATCCTTTTATTTCATTTTCTTTTGAAGAATATTTCAAATGCTTCTTTATTTTGAATGTTTTTGTATGTGTGTGTTTACACACACACACACACACACACACACACACACATATATATATATATATATATATATATATATATATATGTAATAGTTGTATTTATGATTAAACTTGAATTTACAGGGTAGGTTATCCCAGATTCATCCTGAACTCCATTACTTTGCAAAACACATTATTCCATTCTCTCCTGCATCTTGTAGTGGGTGAAGAATAGTTTTGTGGTATTTGCATTTCATTCCCTTTATGTTTTTTTCTGAAAGAAATTATTTCTGAATTAAATTATTAGATTTATCTCTTAAATGGATTTGATTTAAAGTTCTTATTTTTTTCATTTTTCTTCTAGAGTTGATACATAATTTCTTTCAATTGGCTTTTAGTTTTCTGTGTTCAGAAGTGCTTGTTAGTTCTCTTGTATTATCTCATGCTCTATCATTGTCAGTAGTGTTGCTGTTTTTACTTATTGTGTTGATCGAGAGACTATAATACTCAGGTTGTCTCTACACAAACCTGTTGTTGAGATCAGTATATATTGCTTGAGAAAAGAGCATATTTTTATGGTTTAAATGTTATTGCTTATTTATTTTTAACAGTTCTTTAATAAAACTTTGAATTCTAACTCTCTCTCCCCATGCTCCTATTCTCTTCCCTCAGCCATTGAACTGGCAAGGAATATGCTGTCAATTGTTCATGTGAAATAAATCAAATATCTTTCCATATTGGTAATGTTGCAACAATAAAGAAAGGAAAAAAATACAAATGTCATTTTGTACTCATTTTCTCTCTCTGGAGATGAATATTACATCCATATATGCATTGAATTTTTACCCCCAAAGATTGAAACTTTGGGCTCATGAATTATTATGATCATATAATATTGTTTGCTTTATTTATTCCAATTATCCACCCCTCTTTTTCTTGGCTACTATTAGATTGCTTTCATGAGTTGCACTTGTTTTATAGTTTAAAATCTTCTACTACTAGGGTGCCTTTTTTCACTTTTTTCTCATGGATACCCCTGGTGTTCTTACCCTTTTGTTCTTCCAGATTTATTTTATAATGTTTCCTAGATTTACATAATCATTCTTTGGTAGTTTGATTGGTATGGCACTAAATGAACAAATTAATTTGGGTGAAATTGTCATCATTGTCATCTTTATTTGGCCTATCTGTGAGCAATAACATTTCTCCAACTGTTATATCTGCTTTCTTTCTGAGAGAAGTGTTTTATAACTGTGTTCATATAGTTCTTGTGTTTGTCTTGGCGGGTAGAATCTCAAGTATTTTACATTGTCTACGATTATTTTGAATGGAATTTCTCTTTCTATCTCTTTCTGCTGAGTTTTGTTGATAATATATAAAAAGGTTAATGATTTATGTGGGTTTATTTTACATCCTACAACTTTTCTAAAGTTATTAATTGCTTCAATTAGTATTTTTAGCTGATTCTCTAAGGTACCCTAAGTGTATTGCCATATCATCTGCATAGAGTGATAATTTTGTTTTCTTAATGCCTATTTTTAATTATTTCATTTTTATCTTATTTCTATAGCTAACACTCCTAGTACAACATTGGATATTCATGTGATAATAAATATTTTTTCATCATCCCTGATTTTATTGAGAAGACCTCTAGATTATGTTTGCTATAGATAACGATTGCTCTTGGTTTTAGATAAATACTACTTATCAGATTAAGAAAAGTTGCATTTATTCCTATGCTTTCAGGTACTTTTAGTAGGAATTGCATTTTGTCAAAAGCTTTCTCTACTTCTGTAGAAAAAAATCAGATGGTTTTTAAAAATTTTCTTTATTATTGATATGGCCAATTATGCTTGTAGTTACAAAATATAAGGGCAGTTTTTCATGATGTTTTCTAGAAATGTGATGTCTAGATCCTTTCTTTGATCTTGGCTTTTAGGTAGCTCACAAATTCTTAAATTATCTTTCCTCAACCTACTTTACAGTTTAGTTGATTTTCTGATGAGATATTTTATAATTTCTTCTAGTTTTTTGTTCTCTTGACTTTGTTTCTTCATGTTTTATGGAGTTACTGGCTTCCCTTTGCTCAGTTCTAATTTTTAAGAAATTATTTTTTTCAGTGAATGTGTCTGTCTTACTATTTGACAATTCTACTTTCTCAGGAGTTGTTTTCTTCACCAAGTTTCTGTGTCTCTTTTAACATTTAGTGAAATCTATTTTTTATTTATACATTTTTGTTCTTCTTTTACCAAGGTATTAATTGTCCTTTAATAATTCTACTGCACCATTCTCATTTATTTTCCCAGCGTGTCTTCTACCACTCATCTCATTCTTTATCTTTTCCATGAATTCTTGGTGGGGTTGTGTCAAATTTGGATTTTTTTGTAGCTGTTTGCACATTGTTGACTTTATGCAAATTTGTATCTTTATCTTCCCTGTCAGCATGGCAACTTCTTTTGGTCAGCTTCTTTTGTTGTTGTTTGCTCATTTTTCTAGACTTATTCTTGACTTTGAATGTTATGTTAAATTTGATTTCTGCAGATGTGAATATTGGGAGGCACTGTCATAAGATTTATACTTTTTTGTCCTGCATTTTCAAAGTTAGTTCTGGATATCTATATGTTTTCAATGTTTCCAGGTTGGTGGGATCAAAGGAGTGATGTAGTCACTTTTCTCTTTGTCTGGACTCTAGTTTTTACCCAGGAAGGGTCTCTGCTCCACTATCATCACAATTGGTAGTACTCTTCAAACTGGAACTGGGCCCTTGCTCTCTTGTGAATGACCACAAGTATTACTCTCTGCTCTAGAATTGTAACTAGATCTGCTACATATAGCCACAAGCACTAATGCTCCATATGAACAATGAAGACGAAAACATGTGCCAGATTCTGTGCTCACTGTCAGCAAAAGATCCTCTAAAATTTCTTTCCAACTAGTTGTCTGATTTTGTTCCTTCCTTAGGCTGAAAACTTGCCGTAGTGTTGATGCCATTGTACTCATCTCCAAAGCCCTACACTGGTGTTACTATTGAGTAAGTTCTCTGCTATGCTTCACCTTGGTGTCACATTTTTTCTGCTGATCTCCTAAATTGTATTGGACTAAGAAAATGTCTCATCCTGATGTTTTAATTTCTATGCTACTCCAGAAAATTATTTGTTGTATTATATTAAAGTAGTTGGGTTAAAAAATGTTACAATTTAACGGAATTTCTACCTCAACTCTGTCATCTTTTCTCTGTCCCTTATGGAGCATATTTCCATTTAATTTTAATGATTTATTTTGCTTCTCTTCTGTGAACTTGTTCTTCACTTTTCAGTATTTGCATCTGCCTCTTTTTTTTGTTTGTTTCTTTGGGGAGATTTGTCATTTAAAAAAAAACAATCTCAAAATAAGCATGTTATAGTTCCATATTCTTAAATTCAACAGTATTTGAGGACTTATCAATTATTGTATTACTTCCTTTGTTTAAAACATCATAGAGGCTGGTACACATTTACTAGATTAGAAGTCATCACATTCTACTGTTAATGCTTTCTTTCTTGATACTGTTAGTGGTCCAAGGTCAAGGTCTTTGATTTTCTTCCTCCCATATTTTCCTGCTATTATTCAATTTCTACGTCCCTGCCTTGTGATGGTGGTTTTTCTCATAGTAGATTTTAAAGAAGGCTAGCCTTCTCTCTTGCTGAGCAGTTCATGCTTAATTCACTCTGAGTCTCTGCTCAACTGACTTGTTTTGGGAAAGAACTGGCCCCAGCTATGTGTTGGACTTCTTTCCCTCAGGCTTAGTGAAATGCCACACAGTCTCCTCACACATTATATCTTGTCCCAGTATCCTGTTTCACTCCCTTTCTTCCTCACTTCTCTGGCCTGGTACCAGCAATTCAGACATTTTCTGTGATTGATTTCACCAGATTGAATCCCTTAAGCTTGGAGAGAACAGGGTAGGACCTGTGTTTGTGTGTTTAAGCAGTTTGAAATTCAAATATATATTTAATTATTTTAATTATGTTCTCTCACTCTTCTGCAGAGACCTTTTGCACCACAGAACACTTCCACCATGCTGACAGTTATAGCCCCAGCAAACTTTTACAGTCTCAATGCAGGATCTACAAAGCAAAGGGAAATAGAGCATTGGGGAGAATATGAGATTGAGTTTTGTTGTAAATACATAAGTCAGATCCTTGAATGTATTTGATCCTTGGGTTGTCCAGTACAGCTTTTCTGGCAATATTGATGGAGGGGGTGCTGAGTGCTCATTATAAATTTCAGTTCATGTTTTTGTTTTTGTTTCTTTTTTAAGTTTTTACCTTATTTTCTGTTCCCAGTGTCCTAAAACATGGAGAAAGTTAAAGTTGTTTTTTTTTAATTTTGGTGCATAACTTATGTTTTGGAAAAGTTTAAGAGGTCATCAAGATCAGATAAAATGTTTAATCCTCCATCTTGATGGTCATGTGGAAGCTTTCTTCTATAAATCTTATATAGAACACTCCTTCATGAACTATTTTATCTTTGCATCTAGCATTTTTCATGCCTGAAATACACTCTTACTCTCTATGTTTTTCACAGAATCTGTCTCATCTCTCAAACGACAATATATGTATCATCTTTTACTTAAAACATTTTTCTAGAAGAAATTTTTACTTCCTTAAATTATATAATAACTATTTCCATTCATTGCATATGTCCATATGTATATGCATATATGTACCTGTGTATATATGTACGTTTTATCTATATATATAGATGTCATGTGTATATGTATATATACATACACACATGTGTGTATATATGTATGTGTGTGTGTGCATCAAAAGAGAATCTACAATTATTCAGTCTAAACTGACAATGATTTCCAGTTTGTTGAAAGGGGCTAAATTCAGGTCAAGAAATGTCAGATATAAGATTGGGTGGCAATAATTCTACTTTTCCCTCTATCAGACAACTTTGGGAGCATTAGAATCTTTCAGGCCCTGAGCCTTCCCTTGAGATTCTACCCAAAAAATTAACAACAATAGCAACCCAGAATTTTCCTCCAGAAGTGTCATAGAGCCCAGCCATCATATCAGGCCTTAAGCCACAAAATAGTTTGAAAGATTCAGAAAAATAATTCACCATAAAATCTATTATGGTGGCAGGGAAAGTCAATACACAAACACACAAAAGGAGATTTTTTTCCCAAAATATCTAAAAGCAGAGCCACAGAGAAAAGTACATCTCAGAATAAAATCAGTTCAAATTCATGAGATATTCATAGCAATAATATTTTAAAGGAGATGAAATGTCTTTTTTAATAAATGAATTGAGAGTGCTTGAGGGAAAAAATAGAAAGGAAATATGAACCATGGAAGAAAGCATTAGAAAAGGAAATAACAACTTGGCACAAGAGATACAAAACTTTGTTTCAGCAACAAACTACTTGGGAATTGGATTGGACAAAATGGAAAGCAGTGACTATATGACACAACAAGAAATATTAAAATAGAAAGAGTGAAAATTATGGAAGCAAATATATAGTATAACATAACAAAAATAACTGACTTGAAAAACAAATTGTAGAGGGACAGAGATAAGATGGCAGAATGAGAGCATCTACTCCCATAAGCTCTTAGACAAACTCCTACAGATACTCTAAAAAGAGAATCTGACCAAATTTTGGAGGTACAGAATCCAACAAGAGATAGACTGTGGCAGATTCAAAGACCAGGACAGACTGGAAGGTTGATGGGAAGGACCTGATTTGCTGGGTGGTAGAAACCGTGGCATAACCAAGCAGGTAAGACCCATGGTGGTCTTAGGAACCAGCAGCATGACAGAATGGCAGAGTGGAAGCCCAGGGTGGGAGACCAGTGGAATTGAGTGAGTGACAGCCTCAGAATTCCACATATCAGCCTCAGCCCCTCCTGAGACTTTCAGCATAGAGATTAAACCTCTATAAGTCACCTACTTGAACTTCTGGAACTCAAAAGGGCAGAGTGATCGGTAAATGCTCTCTCC
The DNA here is from genome assembly GCF_028372415.1 of Notamacropus eugenii. Classification (NCBI taxonomy): domain Eukaryota; kingdom Metazoa; phylum Chordata; class Mammalia; order Diprotodontia; family Macropodidae; genus Notamacropus; species Notamacropus eugenii. The sequence continues at coordinate 226,747,118 of NC_092875.1, read as the reverse complement.
CTTCCTCTTGTTGACCTCAAAAGAACCATAAAATATTTCTCCAGAAAAATCCTAGATCAGTGGGATCAGTAGAAGGGGCAAAAAGTCTCATAGCACCTGAGGCTAGGAAAGTTGCTAAAGAATATTCCTCTTATTGTGGGGAAGGAATAAGTCAAATGGATTAAAAGCCATACTTCCACAATACGTTGTTTTCAAGAAACACATTTGAAATGGGGGATACACACAGCGTAAAGGTAAAAGGGTTGGAGTAAAATATATGGTGCTTCAGCTATGAAAAGCAGATGTAGAAAAGCAGAGGTAGAAATCCTAATGTCAGAAAAAGCAAAAGAAGAAATAGATCTAATCAAAAGAGATAGGGAGACTATATCCTGCTCAAAGGCATCATAGACAATGAAGCAATATCACTACTCAACATGTATGCTCCAAGTGGTATAGCATCCAAATTCATAGATGAGAGGTCGGGGAAGTTGAAGAAAGAAATAGACAGCAAAACTATACTAGTGGGGAACCTCAACCTTCACCTCTCTGAACTTGATAAATCCAACCTTAAAATGAACAAGAAAGAAGTTAAAGAGGTGAATAAAACTCTGAATAAGGTAGGTATGATAGATCTCTGGAGAAAACTAAATGAGGATAGAAAGGAATAAACCTTTTCTCAGAAGTATATGGTTCATATACAATGTACATATGACCGTGTGCTAGGGCATAAAAGCCTCAAAATCCGGTGCAGAAAGGCAGAGAGAGTCAATGCATCCTTCTCAGATCATAATGCAATAAAAATTTTTTGTAATAAAAGGCCATGGAAGGATAAATTAGAAATTAATTGGAAACTAAAGTTTCCTAAAGAACAACAAATCATAGAAACAATCTAAAACTTCATTCAAGAAAATGACAATAATGAGACCACTTACCAAACCTTATGGGATACTGCAAAAGCAGTTAAAAGGGGAAGTTTTATATCTTTGAATGCCCACATAAATAAAATAGAGAAAGAGGAGATCAATGCCTTAAACATACAGCTGAAAAAGCTAGAAAAAGAACAAATTGAAAATCCCCAAGTAAATACCAAATTAAAAATACTGAAAAATGAGGGGGAGCTCAATAATACTAAAACTAAGAAAACTACTGAACTAATAAATAAAACTAATAGTTGATTTTATGAAAAAAAAACTAATGAAATGGATAAACCTGTGATCAATTTGATTAAAAAAAAGAAAGAAGAAAACCAAATTACCAATATCAAAAATGAAAGCAGTGAATTCACCTCCAATAAGGAGGAAATTAAAACAATACTTAGAAATTATTTTGCCCAACTTTGTGCCCATAAATTTGACAATCTAAACGAGGTAGATGAGTATTTAAAAAAATATAAATTGCCCAGATTAACAGAAGAGGAAGCTGAATACTTAAACAACCCCATCTCAGAAAAAGAAATTGAAGAAGCCATCAATGAACTCCCTAGGAAAAAATCTCCAGGGCCAGATGGATTTACAAGTGAATTCTATCAAACATTTAAGGAATAGTTAATTGCAATACTATATAGACTATTTGGGAAAATTGGGGAAGAAGGAGTCCTCCCAAATTCTTTCTGTGATACAAATATGGTTTTGATACTTAAACCAGGAAGATCCCAAACAGAGAAAGAAAATTATAGACCAATTTCTCTAATGAATACAGATGCAAGAATTTTAATAAGATTTTAGCAAAAAGAATACAGCAACTTATCACACAATAATACATTATGATCAGGTAGGATTCATACCAGGAACGCAAAATTGGTTCAATGTTAGGAAGACTATTAGCATTATCGATCATATCAACAACAAAACTAACAGAAAACACATGAATATCTCAATAGATACAGAAAAAGTTTTTGACAAAATACAATACCCATTTCTATTAAAAACTTTGGAGAGCATAGGACTAAAGGAAACATTCCATTGAATAATAAGCAGTATCTACCTAAAACCTTCAGCAAGCAGTATATGCAATGGAGATAAGTTAGATGCATTTCCAGTAAGATCAGGGGTGAAACAAGGATATCCATTATCACCACTATTATTCAAAACGGTACTAGAAATGTTAGCTGCAGCAATTGGAGAAGACAAAGGATTTGAAGGAATTAGAACAGGCAAAGAAAAAACTAAGTTATCACTCTTTGCAGATGATATGATGATATACATAGAGAATACTAGAGATTCAAGTAAAAAACTACTTGAAACAATAAAAACCTTTGGCAAAGTTGCAGGTTACAGAATAAACCCACACATACCTTCTGCATTCCTATATATCAGTAACAAAAACCAAAAGAAAGAGACAAAAAGAGAAATCCCATTTAAAGCTAGGGTGGAAACTATAAAATATTTGGGAGTTTACCTGCCAATACAAACCCAGGGACTATATGAACACAATAACAAGACACTTTTCCCACAAATGAAGTCAGAACTAAATAAGTGGAAAAACATCCATTGCTGGTGGGGAGCAGGGCTGAGCCAATGTAATAAAAATGACAATTCTACTGAAATTAATTTACTTATTTAGTGCCATACCAATCAAACTATCAGATAATTATTTTCCAGAGCTGGAAAAAATAATATCAAAATTCATCTGGAAGAACAAAATATCCAGAATATCAAGGGGACCAATTGAAAGAAATGCTAGGGAAGGTGGTCTAGGGCTACCAGATCTCAAACTGTAGTATAAAACAGCAATTATGAAAACCACTTGGTACTGGCTAAGAAATACAATGTTAGACAAGTGGAATAGGCTAGGTACTCAAGACTCAGTAGGCAGTGAATACAGAAATCTACTGTTTGATAAACTCAAGGAATCCAGCTTCTGGGTAAGAACTCACTGTTTGGCAAAAATTACTGAGAAAACTGGATAACTGTGTGGCAGAAACTAGACATAGACCCATACCTGACACCATACACAAGAATAAAGTACAAATGGGTACATGATCTAGGTATAAAGATTGATATTGTAGATTAATTGGTGGAGCAAGGAATAGTATATTTATCAAGTTTATGGAGAAGGGAAGAATTTCTGACTAAAGAAAAGATAGAAAGCGTAGTGAAGTGCAAAATGGATAATTTTCGTTATATTAAACTTAAAAGTTTTTGCACAACCAAACCCAGTGCAACCAAGATTAGAAGGGAGGCAGAAAACCGGGAAACAATTTTTGCAACTAGTGTCTGTGATAAAAGCCTTGTTTCTAAAATATATAAAGAACAGAATCAAATGTACAAAAATGCAAGTCAATGGCAATTGATAAATGGTCAAAGGATATGAACAGACAGCTTTCAGAGTAAGAAATTAAAGAAATCTCTAGTCATTTGAAAACATGCTCTAAATCACTATTGATTAGAGAGATTCAAATAAAAATATCTCTGAAGTACCACATCACACCTATCAGATTGGAAAACATGACAGAAGAGGAAGATGATAAATGCTGGAGAGGATGTAGGAGATTTGGAATACTAATTCATTGTTGATGGGGCTGTGAACTGATCCAGCCATTCTGGAGAGCAATTTCGAACTATGCCCAAAGAGTTACAAAATGTACATACAATTTGACCCAGGAATACAGCTTCTCGTACTGTATCCCCAAGAGATCATAAAAGTGGTAAAGAGTCCCACATGTACAAAATTATTTATAGCCGCACTCTTTGTGGTGGCCAAAAACTGGAAATCAGGGGAATGTTCCTCGATTTGGGAATAGCTGAATAAATTACAGCATATGAATGTAATGGAATACTATTGTGCTGTAAGAAATGATGAACCAGAAGACTTCAGAGAGGCCTAGAAAGACTTATATGGTCTAATGCTGAATGATATGAGCAGAACCAGGAGAACTTTGTGCACAGCAATGAAAACAGTGTGCAAATTTTTTTTTTTCTGGTAGACTTGGAACTTCGTTGGAATGCAAGGACTTAAAAAAATTCCCAATGATCTTTTAGGGCAAAATGCTTTCCACATCCAGAGAAAGAACTAAGGAATTCATTCACAGAATGTAGCAGATCATTTTCTTTTGTGTTATGATTTGTTTTGTTATATGATTTCTCCCATTCTTTTTAATTCTTATACACAGTATGACTATGGTGAAAATGTATTTAACAGGAATGTATGTGTAGAAGCTATATAAAATTGTATGCCATCTTGGATAGGGATGGGGCAAGTAGGGGGGTGGGAAGGACAAAAAGAATCTAAGTTATATGGCAGTGATTGTAGAACACTGAAAATAAATAAAATTAATTAAAAAATAATAAAAATAATTGGAACAAAGGAAAAACAAATTGTGGATTAAAAAATAACAATTATTGTGCTACCTATTTTAACAATGTAATAAAAAATGAGACTTGACATCTTATGTCACGAAACTTTTAGAGAAAAAAAAAATATCCAAACTTTTTAACACTAGAAGACAAAGTGTAAATACAAAGAATCTGGAAGCCATCTCCTAAAAAAAAAAAAAAAAACCCAAAATAAAAATCCCAAGAAACATTATAGCCATAACCTAAATTTTCCAGATGAAAGAAAATATATTGCCCACAGAAAGAAACAATTCACATATGGAGAAACCACAGTCAGGATCACACAAAAATTACCATCTACTAATACAAGGAAGAATCAAACTTGGAATATGATATTTCAGAAGACAAAGGATGTGGCCTTATATCCCAGAATAATTTACATAGCAAAAGTGAGTATAAGCTATAGGGAGAAATGGACTTTTACTGAAAGAGAAGACTTCCAAACACTAGTGAAGTTCAGTTGTATCAAAACTTTGATGTTCATAAATAAGAGTGAAGATGAACATTAGAAGCTCAACAAGGATGAGCAACAAAAAATTACTAAACAAAAATAGAATATATTAAAGAAGAGAATCCCTGAACCCCATCATCACCAAGGGTAATACAGGGAGTCCAATTAGACAAGACATGGAGTAGCTCTGCTTTGTATTCATAATATTAAGAAAAGGATAGAAAATTAGGCCAATAAATTACACTGTGAGGAGGGAAAATTAAGGGAAAGTTAGGAAAAATATGTTTCATATTCAGGGTGAGCAAGTAGATATTTATATAAAGAGGGGAAATTGGTGAGAAATGGCTGATATATGAATCTCATGCTCCTTTAAACCAGTGAGAAGAAAGAATAAAAAAATAATGTTTAGTAGAGAAATACATTTCTCAACATGGAAATATGAGGAAAAGAAAAATCAAGGATTAGACAAAAGTTTGATTGAGAGAGGGATTAGTCCCAAGGAAATTAAACTCTAAACATATATGTGTGTCTGTGTATGGTGTATACACAATATACACACATATATGTATATATGTGTGTACATACCATGTATATGCATAATTGTATAATATATGTATGTGTATGAGTATGTATGTACATATATACATATATGATCATTTGAAGGTGATGAAAAGTTGTAAATGAAAGTAATACCAACTGAAGTGGCAATCATAAATTTGGGAATGTAGGAAGAAATATGGATTATGAATGTCATGAAATTCTATTATGATAAACTCTCATCAGAATAATAACCGAACATGTTTCCAAACAACTAATAGTGAACAATGCCTACCTAATGATAGAATGATAAAGGTTTTACAGTACAGAATTGGGAATCTTTAATTTTTATGTAGCATGGCAAATTTAGAAAATTGTATTACGAATATTATACCTGTTTGTGATGAGTTATTTCTTTATAGTTTACAAATAAGTTATGTCTTCATTGTATACACATTTGATGAAAGGCTGCTAGAAGGGAGAGAAAGCAGATTTAGGCTGATAAAAAGAAATGACATATTTGGAAATGTTAAAAATTCAGTCCAAAACACATCTATGAAGAATTCCCAAATCATGGAATTGCAGTATCTGAGCTTTGAAAAATCTATAAAGATTATGTAATCCAACCTTAACAGAAATGATTTGCACATTTGTACATTTGTACATTTTGACTCAAAGTCTTTACTTCAACACAATCAATGAAGGGATACTTAATTTCCTCCTACAGTTGTTTTTTCTATATTTTGACAGCTTTAATTGTTATCACTTCCCCCAATTTACATAGAGCCATAATCTGCCTTCTTTCCCTCTTTCCTTCCTTCCCTTCCCTTTTTCTTTCTTGTCTTGCTTCCTTCAATTCTTTCTCTTCTTTACTTTTTTGACTACCATGTCACAGTTCATACTTGTGTTGAGTCTGCGTCCATCCCCTTTTCACACATTACTCTTTAGCCTCTATTCTAGGATCACATAGAGCAAATCTAATTCTTCTTCTACATGACAACTTTTGAAAACTTTAAAAGCAGAAAATATGTTTTCCATTCCCTCCTTTCATTTGGTCTTCTTCAGGTTAAACATGTCTAATCCTACTATCCTAAAAAATCCCTTGACCATCCTTATACATTTCCAGTTTCTATAAACAAATATCATTTATATTATATAATTATAACTTCATAACTTCTTTATTATTTCTCTTTCGTGGAATGTGGTGCTCAGAAATAAACAATGTCACTTATGTACTTTCCCCTAGGGTTGAATATAGAAGTAATAACCTACAAAATCCTAGACATTTCTTTCATTTCTATTTACAGTTACATTTTCTTTTTTTATTGGATATTGTCTCACAATGTTTTGGGGTTTTTTTGCATTGAGTTAGCATTTACTCATCTTTTGGATATTTCATATATATTTGTAAATCAGTCATTAAATATGGTCTTGGAAGTCTCTTCTATTTCATTTTTTTACTCCATATAAATGAAATATAATTTAATTCTTTTCAATTTTTAACTTTAGCCCCTACTATGGAGCTTGAAAGTTATGACTTTAGTAAAAGATGAGAGATAGATAGATAGATAGATAGATAGATAGACAGACAGATAGATGATAGATAGATAGATAGATAGATAGATAGATAGATAGATAGATAGATAGATAGATAATAGATAATTGCACAGAAGTGTAGGATATTGGACAGGAATGTCTCATTAATTTTAAAGACAAAAAAAATAGAAATAGAGATAATGGCTTTTGTTTAGTTCCATAAGTAGCTACTAGAAAATTCGTGGGATTAGAGTAATATAATATCAGTTACAATAGAGATCTGTCATGTGGTATACATTTTAGATGTAGAAAAATTAGTATAAAACTAGTTTTTGAGTAAGGGAAACCAGATGTTTGTATGACTTGATCTTGTTTGAATTGACCAAATATGAATTTTTGATCACTGAAGAACAGAGGATTAAAATATGCTTACAAATCTCCAAAAAAAAAAAAAGAAAAATTAAATTAGATTCGTAGGACATTAACTAGATGATTGTTCTATACAAATCTTTCTTTTAAAAACAAATTCCTTTAAATTGATGTTTTCGCTTTTTATGTCCCATTCATTTCCACAAATACTACAATCCTCTGCTATGTACTGAGACTCCTCTTGAAACTCAATTTTTAAAAGTTAATTAATTTTTAGTTTTCAACATTAACTTTCACAAGATTTTGAGTTCTGAATTTCCTCCCCTTCTCTCCCTTTCCCCACCTGAAGACAGCTTGCATTCTGATTACCCATTTCAAGAATCTGCCCTTGCTTCTCTCACACCTCTCCCTTCTCTTATCCACTTTCCCTTCATGTGTTACACGATAGATTTCTATATCCCATTGCCTTTGTGCTTATTTCCCAGTTGCATGTAAAAAAAATTTTAACATTTGTTTTTCTCTCCCTTCCTCCCTCCCCAAACACCCACATTGAGAAGGCAAGCAATTTCAAATAGGTTATACATGTATAGTCATGCAAAACAATTCCACAACAGTCTTGTTGTGAAAGACTAATGATATTTCCCTCCATCCTATCTTGATCCCCCGATTTATCCTATTTTCTCTTTTGATCGTGTCCCTCACCAAAATGATTTACTTCTGATTAGCCCCATCCTCTCATTTGCCCTCCTTTCTATCATGCCCCCTCTCTTATACCCTTCCCCATTAATTTCCTATTGGGTAAGACAGATTTTCTGACAGAGTATGCATGTTATTTCTTCCTTAAGCCAAATCCAACAAGATCAAGGTTCATAATTTCCCTCTCACATACCCAGTGTTACCTTTCATTGTAAAAGCCTTTTTTTGCCTCTTTTATGTGAGATATGATTTGCACCATTTTATTTCTCCCTTTTTCCTTCTTCCAACATATTCTTCTCTCACTACTTAATTTTATTTTTTAGGTATCATCCCTTCATATTCAAATCATCTTCTGCCCTCTGTTTCTCTTTGTCTCTCTGTCTTTGTCACTGTCTTTCTCTCTCTCTCTCCCCACACACACACACACACACACACAGAAACCCACATACACACAATTCATCCAACTGCCCTAATTCTGAGAAAACTCTCAAGGGTTACAAATATTATCTTTCCATCTAGGAATGTAAACAGCTGAACTTTAGTAAGTCCCTTATGATTTCTCTTTCTTCCTTGCCTTTTCATATTTCTCTTGATTCTTGTATTTGAAAGTCAAATTTTCTATTCAGTTTTAGTCTTTTCATTCAGAATGATTGAAAGTCCTCTATTTCACTGAATGACCATTTTACACCTGAAGTATTATACTCGGTTTTGCTGGGCACAGTTTTAATTCTATCTCCTTTAGCTTATGGAAGATCATATTCCAAGCCCTTTGATCACTTTATGTAGAAGCTGCTAGATCTTGTGTTATCCTGACTGTGTTTCCACAATACTCAAATCATTTATTTCTAGCTGTCTGCAATATTTTCTCTTGATCTGGGAACTCTGGAATCTGGCTACAATATTCCTACGAATTTTCCTTTGGGGATCTCCTTTAAGACGTGATCAGAGGGTTCTTTCAATATCTATTTTCCCTCTGGTTCTAGAACATTAGGGCAGTTTTTCTTGATAATTTCTTGAAAGATGATGTTGAGGCTCTTTTTTTATCATGAATTTTAGGTAGTCCAATAATTTTTAAATTGTCTCTCCTGGGTCTATTTTTCAGGCCAGTTTTTTTTTTCCAATGAGATATTTAATATTGTCTTCTATTTATTCATTCTTTTGTTTTCTGTTTTATAATATCTTGATTTTTCATAAAATGATTAGTTTCCATCTGCTCCATTCTAATATTTAAGGAATTCTTTTCTTCAGTGAGCTTTTGAACTTCCTCTTCTATTTGATCAATCCTGCTTTTTAAATCATTCTTCTCCTCACTGGCTTTTTAGATCTCTTTTGCCGTTTAGGTTACTCTATTTTCAAGGTATTATTTTCTTCAGCATTTTCTGGGTCCCTTTTAGTAAACCTCACTCATTTTTCTTGATTTTCTGACATCACTCTCATTTCTCTTCCCAATTTTTCCTCTGCTTATCTTACCTGATTTTCAAAATCATTTTTCAGTTCATCCATGGCCTGAGACCAATTCATATTTTTCTTAGAGGCTTTGGATGTAGGAACTTTGACTTTGTTGTCTTCTGGTTGTATATGTGATCTTCCTCATCACCAAGTAATATTCTAAATTCTGTTTTTGTTTTTTTTTTTTTTTTTTTTTTACAGTTTTCCTCATATTCCCAGCCCATTACTTGACTTTTGGGATTTTTGTCAAAGTAGTACTCTGTTTCCATTTGGGGTGGTGAGGTATGCTGTCAGCCACTTGATCCCCCCACATTCTGTGAGCCTAGAGCTCCAGAAACAGCTGCTTCTGCTGACTCTGCTGCTGCTGCAGCTCCCACTTCCTTCACCACTCTAATGCCCTCAGGCTGCAGTCATTCCATGCTACTCTCTCACACAGTTCTCACAGGTTTTCTTCACTGACTTTCCAAGCCAGTCTTGGTGTTTTGGGGTCAATATGTCTGGAAACCACCAAAACTGCCAGTGATTCAATCTTGCTCTCCCCCCACCCAAGTCTTGATCATACCTAATCTATGTTGGGGTGGCTTGTGCTGGACTGACCTCCACTCCCAACCCTGTGCAACAGATGCTTCCTGTTGACCTTCCAAGCTGTCCTGGGCTGGATATTTCTTTCACTCCATCATTCTGTAGGTTGTGCAGTTCCAGATTTTGTTTAGTCATTTTACACATATATGAAGGGTGTTGAGGATAGAGTTCAAGCATGTCCCTGCTTTTACTCTGCCATCTTCACTCTGCACCATCAACTCTATTTTAAACAAAAGATAAGAAGAATTTGACACATGCCTGACTCATAAGAACAAGAAAAAAAAAGTCTAATAATACCAGCCCCCCCCCCAAAAAAAACATTAGTGATGTTTTACAATATAAATAATATTGTGATATGAATTCTAACTTTTTTTTGGGGGGGGGAAGTTTTCCCAACTCTTCCCTGGGGCTGAGCTTGTTCACTATAATTATAAAGCATTAATTTCCTGTTATTTCCATTAGCATAGTTTTAGTCATTTGGTATATTGTTTTCCTGTCTGTTTGTTTTATTCTGCAACAGATTACATAAAATTTCCCAAAATTTTCTGAATTCTTCCTATTTACTATTTATTACAGTGTAGCAGTGTTCCATTATACATATGTACCATAATATGTTTACCTTTTTAATCATGTGCCCCTCACTACATTGTTTCTTTCTATACAATTTTAGTACTTTGGGGTATTTCTGTTAATGTCTGTCAATGCTTACCACTTTAAAAACCAGTCTTTCAAATGACTTTGTATTTTAATTTAAATGGAAAAATCCTTCATTCTAGTCCTCAGTTCCAATGCCTCATAAGCAATACAATCAATCAGGTACAGTGCCTGATGAATATGTCAAATGATAAACATAGCTATAACTATTTCAAGGCTACTGAGTCAGACTCAAAAATTTGACTCTATTCTCTTAAAGTCTGTGGTTTGAAATTAACAAGCAGTCAGTAAAGATGTCCTTCTCTGTATGGGTTATTTAAACACCTATACAAAACTGTGACACATGGTTTTGTTCTGCTGAATTATTAAGTGGTTAAAGATTTTGCAATTATGCTAGGCGTGAATTGAGTGTTCTATTTTTTTAAAAAATGGTTTGAAGTTAACTGTTTTGTTGTCACTGAGTGTCAGGAAATAAGTATACAACCAATGAATGAGTTTTGGTTCATGTTTGCACAATGCATTTGGTTATTGATGAGAAATTTATCACACTAATTTCAGCATCATTTTAATTTAATGTTTCAAGATCAAAACCAACTGTATAAATTGAAGTTAGGGAAAAATAAATAAATCTGAGGAAAAAAGAAACCAAGCTTTGGGAAAACAATGATTGTAATATTAGAGAATGTGGATACTGATAAAATCTTTCTTTGATATAATGATTTTCATTGTCTTCAGATATATTATCAATGAACATGTTTTAGAATAAGCAATGAAATCAGTTGTTAAAATAATTATTTTGTAAATACACTTAACAAAAATTACTAAAACAAATAATTGCTTTTGTTTTTCATGAATCATCAAAAATTCCACATTTTGCCTAATGTGTTTAGTAATTTCTAATAAATTTAATTATTACTGGGTCCAAATAAATGTGGTGCTTTTCTTCTAAACTCATGTTGCACTATTTTATTATAGTCTTATGACTCAATTTTGAGCTATATCAGAGCTTTGGGAAAAAATGACTAGTAATTGTTTTTGTACTTTAGTGACAAGAGCAATATGGCATAGTGGAGAAGGCTTTATTTGGCTTTTGGAGGCTGTAAAATCCTTTCTCTGCCACTTATTGACCAAAAAAACTTAAATACAACGGCCCATAACTTTGGGCTTTTATTTTCTTTATCTGAAAAATAAATGTATACAACTAGATTATATTGAAGGTCACTTCTTACTTTAAATCTCTGATCCTGTGACCCTTCACTATTAGTAAGCAAGAAAAATCCATTCATTTAGTTTTTCAGTCAGCAAATTTGAGTACATGTCATTTAAACATTTGTGTTGAAGGTGTTGCAGACACTTATGGGGGCTATCATTAAGGCTAAAGCATGGAACTTGCCCTCAAGTAGCTTGCAGCTTAGCATGATTATTTTGCCATATGAACAATAAGAAGCATAGTATTAGCATTAAAAATATCACCATTTGTTGATTCGAAAATATTTAAATTTCTTCCATTGCGATTTTTTATGCATGCCATAAAATACTGACATATCAGTTACACAATAAAAATAACTCATGGGATCACAAATTCTCAAAGTTGAAAGAGACTTCAGAAGTTGTCCTGTAGAAACTGTATATGAATAAAAATCCCAGTAGTATTATCTAAATTTGCAATATCATTATTGGTGTACATGTTTTTGCTGAGTAGAAATGTGTCAGGAGGAAGAACAAGCAAAGGCACAAAACATGAGACATTTTGATAGAATGAGAGTGTACCTATATGATTGGAGCTTAATAAGAATTAATAAGATTAATAAAATTAATAGTTAATTTAGATATATTTATATTTTATATAATAATTAATAAATAAAAATTAATAAAATTAATAAAATAATTAATAAGAATAGTCCAAGATATGCCTGGAAAGATGGTAGAATCTTAATAAATATGATTTTGAAATACTTGAAATTTCTTAAATAATGGAAAATAATTGAACACTTTCTGTTTTGTGATTGTGATATCCACAGCTGTGCATTTCTGAAGACTGACACGGTGGTAAAGGGTAGATGCAATAAGAGAAGAGAGTAAAAGAGATTATTTAGGAGGAAATTATTGAAAATTTTCATGTAAAAGATAATGAGGTCTTGAATAATGCTCCCAGCAGTGGATATGGAAAAGGAGAGTAGTAGATTCCAGAATTATTTTAAATGTAGAATATAATAGATTTAATGAGTAATTTAATGTAGAATAATGAAAATACAGTGATAAATTCTTTATGTATAACCAATTATAATATTTTGGAATGTAGTGAATATGACAGTGCATCTGACATACTTAATTTCTGAAAGGTACTTGTTTTCTGACCCTCAACAACTATGAGGCCATTAACTTCAAATCACTTATTTAACTGGAGAATTTTAAGCCTACATTACTGTGAAGATAAACTTATACAATTGCCAAGCCTAGAGGCCTGTATTGGGCTACCCGAGTCTTCCTTACCTCACCTCCCGAGGTCTTCGGCTGGCCACGCCGGATGCACGTACGAGAGAAAGGACGTTCCAGAGTCAAACAGGGGTTGAGCTTTATTACAGGGTTTCGGTTACAAGTGCAGGGGATCTTCTTTCTTAGGACGAAGAGGGGGAGATTTCCTAAGGAGGCTAAGCTTAAGGGATTGGAAGTAGAAGTACAAGCGGGGAGAGAGGGGGAGGGGAGAGAGGAAAGAAAAGAAGCGGAGCCCTACTTTTCTCTTTGGCTCCACACGTGCTAAGAGAGCTTTTAGGCTTCCTCAATCCTACTTAATCTTCAGCCACACAGTTTGCATCTCAATACCGTGCTGTTAGGTAACTAGATGTGCTCCAATCCGGGACTACCTCGAGGGCAGGGAAACTCCACCCATCAGGTATCTCCGGGGGAGAGGCGGAAATACCCGAGCTAGCCGAGCTAGCTCGGTCTGACCTTCTCGAACCCCCGCTGTTCATGGAGGGCCTCGTAAGACTCTAAGATTTAGAAGTCCCACTTTTACCTGCCCGAGACTGTCCACACGGAATTGAGCTTCCAGTCCCAACATACAATCTAATATATTAATTAGACATTAAAATTGATATCAACCACCACCTGATGTGTGTACTCTTACAGAGTTGATAAAGCAATATTTTAAAAGGAAATAGTGATTGGAAAGAATGAGCATGCTTCCATCAAAAACAATTGAAAACAAACTAATCCCATTTCATTTTTGGGGGAAGGGATATTGGACTAGTGCATCAAGAAATGCTGTAAAAACAGTTTCCATGTGTTTTAGCAAAACAATTAACATAAATCATGCTATTATTATGGAATATACAAAATAATAATGATAGCTAAATAATAGCACAATTAGGTGATTTTTAAATATGGTAAGAGACTGGTCCAAAAGAATGGTCACTAACAGTTAAATTTTAAATGAAATCTTCAGTAGAGTATTCTATTGATTATGCTTAGTGCTAAGCTTTTAGACAATTAAAATAATATTTTGTGTCAAAATTTGCAAAGACTGATTTGAAAATGACATAAAGCAAGGAAAAAATATGTAACTGATCAATGAAAGAGTGGACATGCTGAGCTGAATCTAATAAAATGATATTCAAGACCAATAATTCTACATTCATATACTTTGGTTAAAATGAAGCTTGACTGGTAAATGAGGATTACATGATCAGAAAGAAGTTCTTATAGAAATGTTTAGAGGCATCAGTGAATTGTAAGCTCAACAGTGTATATTTCAAATACTTTGTTAAATGCTGAGGGTATAAACTCAAAATTGAATTGACTGTGACCTCATTGAATTACATTTTAATGAAGTAGACATCAGTGTGTATATAAGTACAAACAGAAGGTATAAAAATAAAAAGAAATTTTAGGAAAGGAGAACACTAGGAGCTGGACAACTAAACTGTTAACGTGATCTCAGGGAGCATTAAAAAAACAATGTGAAAAACTGAGGAGTTAATCATTTGATTGTCCTACTTGCAGATCACATCTTGGTGCCATGTCATGAAGGATTCAGGTGATCTGGAGAGCAGATAGAGGAGGGTATGCAAGGTAGTAAAGGATCTTGAAAACAAATTATCCCAAAGTAAAGTGTATTAGATCGGGAAGCAGTATACTGTCCATTGACTAGGGATTTTCAAGAAAAAAAAACGGGCACTAATTAGCAACTTTTTGGTTTGACTCAGAAAGGATTATTGTTATTATCAATATGAATTAATTAATATCAGTGTTATTAGGCATAATTTACACTATATGTACTCTGAGAGATTTTCTAGCTTGGAAAATGTTAAAATGCAGTCAAAAGCTCATTGTCTTTTAGCCTATTCCTGTTTTAACCATCTTAATGAAATTTTTTCGTATTTTAAGATGAAATTACCTCACTACAATTGGCACCCCGGTTGTCAGTTTTCTCTTCTGGGTGTAAAGGGGGAATATTAATTTTTTCAATGGAATAGCAACTTCAAATATTTAAAGACAGTAGCTTCTTAATATTTTCCAGCATCTTCTTTGTTGTCCCAAACTACTCATTCCTTGTTAATCCAAATAATCTTCTACTAAAAATTTTTTAATTAGACCACCAACTCAATTGTCTTTTTATGCATATGATTTAAGTTGTCAGCCTCCCAGTCATCCCTAGTAACACTTTCATTTTTGCAGCCAAAGAGAACAAAGTATTTCATATGTGAACTGACTAGGGCAGTGTTCAACAATAATTTATCTGTTGTTTGTTAATTATGTTTTTATCAATGCTGCTTTGAAATTTTGGTAGTGGATTTAATCTGTTTAGATTACCCTTATAATTTTAATTTCCTAAGATTCCTTCAGATTCCAAGTATATATGCCTTTGTATCTCCTGTTATTCTCAGATTTGATGAACTTTTCAATTATTTCTTCAATCAGTTGATTGATTAAAATGTTGACTAGCACATGATCTATTCTAGAAACGTATGTTATACTAATAAAGGTAGATCTCAAGCCAAGCTGACCCAGTTCTGTTAATCAGTATTGTTTGGAGATCTATTTATTCAAAAAGTGTTGAATTCATCAAAATGTGTTGTTATCTACCCCACATTTCTTGGGAAAAATTTTTAAGTACCTTGCTGAAAACCAGACACATAAAATGAGATACCATATATAAATATCTTTGTAACCTGAAGTAATATAAATATTAAGTGTTAGTATCAAAAATACTGTTGTTCATTTGTTGTTATTGTTCTTCTTATCCCCAATAATCAAGTAATCATTTGCAGAACAAGAACAAAAAAGAATGAATTTAATACGGAAAATTATTCCTAATTAACTGTTAGAAATCATTGATTTTTATTCCAAGTACTCAACAATCACCCTTTAATAATACTTTCTGAATTGTCACACATGGTTACTAATCACTCCTAAAGTCTGAATTCTCAACTTTTGCTTATGGCCATTCATATAGTGTCTCCTCCTTTTTCTATGATTCTTCAAGGATTTGAGGAAATCACAGAAACACATTTGGAATTTTAGCATATAAGCCCAGGTATGATACTTCAATCTCATTTAGGACAATTAGATACTCACTATTTCTTTACTTATCTTGTACTTCAACTCTTTTTAACCTCTTTGTCTTCTGTCCCCCAAGTAAATATATGAATAAGCATTTGTGTGTGTATGTATATGTTTGCCTTTCAAAGAAAAAATAGGATAAATACACCAACCATTTATTAACCACATATTGTGTACCAGGCATTCTAGGCAGTGAAAATTCAATGCAAAGAGACAAATATTCCCTATAATCAAGGAATTTAGAATCTATTGAGGAAGGAAGCATGCAAATTCAGAGGTTTGTGTAAAATAAATAGAATATATATATTGAGGTAGGATTAGCAGTAAGAGGAAAAGTTATATAAAAGTAGGGAATTGAACTGAGTCTTTGAGAATTCTTAGTAATCTTATTAAGCAGAATAGCCAGTGGAAAAAATGAAGATGGGAAATGGAATGTTAGGTCTGAGGAACATTAAGAATAAAATTAGCTTTTTTTCCCTTTTTACCAGTTTGCATTGTTCTTCCTTTCCCTTAAGGAACAGGTTCATCACTCCCTTGAGCTTCTTACACAACAATAAAAGCAGCTTGTGGCACAGAGGACATAGTACTGACTCTGGAATAAATCTAGTATGTTTGTAAAAAGTGCTTAGCATAATGCCTAGAAGATAATAGTTATAATTTAAATGCTTTATCTTTTCCATAATTTTCTTTAAAAGTTTATTTATAATTTTATTAACAAAAATGTGAGAGATTGCATTACTGAACTTGGACTACAGTGAAAAATGTTAGAAAACCAACAATACCTTTTTAAGAATTGAAAAACCAAAATAAAAATCTTGAAATTTATAGACAACATTAAGAAATTTGAAAAATAAATAAGTAAATGAATGAATGAATGAATGAATAAATAAATAAATAGATGAAGCTGGAAGTTAGGACAAGTTGTTTTTTTTTTTTTTTTAAGAAAGCATTTTGTGATTTGACTACAAAGTGGAAAGATGAAAATCAAATGATTAGTATTGGAAAATGAAATACAAGAATGCATAACAAATGAAGAAAAGTAAATGATTTTATTATCAATTTTTTTTTTTTTTGCCTAACAGCATGTCAACAATGCCAATAAGTTCAATGAATATAATGGATCTATACAAAAATATGCAGTAACCAAACTAAGAGAATAATAGAGAATTTAAAGATTCAATTTAAGAAAAAAAGGTTTATTTTAGCTTGTTTTTCTTCTTATTAAAAAGCTAATGAGAAGGAAGGGAAAGGAATAAGTATTATATAGTGCCTACAATGAATGTTCTAGGCACCATACTAAGCTTTTTTGTTTGTTTATTTGTGATTATAATGGGAAAACATGAAGTGAGAAGAGCAGAGGACTGAGAACAGAATACTGGAGAATGACTATATTTTTGGCAGTAGTTTCTAGGAAGAGCTAGCAGTGATGGAAATAAAGACTATTAAAACAGAAGGAGGAGAAACAGGAGCATATGTTGTCATGAAGACAAATGGAAGAAATAGGTTAAATCAGAAAGTGGATATTTTTCTAGAATACACAGAGAGTTCAGATAGAATGAAGATTACTGAGAATAGATTTTGGATTCCATTACTAGAAGGCCTCTTACGATCTTTGAGAGGAAATTTCAGTAGTCTGATTGCATAGAAGGCGGCTTACAAAAGACTAATGAGTCAGAGGGTAATTAGAAAGTGGAAGCAACTGATGTAGTATTAAAAATAGGAAGAATACTTTGGACATAAGAATATTTTATTCACAAAGCATTTATAGTCTCTACAATTCTTTCAAATGCCAGGTGAGTCAATAAGAAATTTTACATCTGGCTTGGAGAATAAGCAGTAACCTTCAAATTAGGGGTTCCACATGAAGAAATAATTAGGCACTCACTTATGGAGAGGTCAAACCATCTCCAAATGCATAAATGTCTGCCTCTGAAGCAGTGCTCATTAACTCAGTAATGAGCTGTTGAAATAGCAAAGCAGAGAGAATCTACAAAGCAGGGAAACTAATTGTCTTGTAGATACCGTTCTCTCTCCTGCTGGTAGAGAGACAGACACATCCTATCCACATACTATGGGAATTCTGGATGTTAGAGCTTTTCAAACATTTTGCCTAGCTTACATTCCAGATCCACATGTGCTTCCTGGTAGCTAAATCCAATGCATATAGGCCAAAAAGCTTGCTCTTGTGTATCATTTAGCCTATTTTTGTTAGAAAAGAATGAAGATGAAATAATGTGAGAAGATATCTGAATAATGTGAGATGAGGAGAGAAAAAGGAGCTTTCAGTGAATGACTTCATTTCTTTTTGGTTAAGTATAATGCAAGGTTTTGAACTAAGGGGATAGGAGAATAGGCTCTATGAGAGGATTAAGGTAAGAAGAAAAGATTTGTTATAGTTGTTATGATGAACTGGATCATGAATTGATTAAGGGAGGTAAAAGAATTGGCAGGTTAGAGTACTACAGATTAAGTTAACACGTTTTTAAGGTTTTCTCCAGCTCAGTTTGGCAGCTTGTCTAGAAGAGTGAAGGCTGTTAATAGTGGGCAAAGTATGGGGTTTGGCGAAAATAATTAGTATAGGACATGAGGGGAAAGATTCAAGTATACAGGATAGCACATCTGCTATGTTGAACTGGTTCACCAAGGGTGAACACCCTTACTGAGGGAGAAGAATGTAGCCAGTGTAAGGACAATGGAATTTTAAATAACTAAAAGAATGTGGGATTGAAGGTAATAGTGAGCAAAAAGATAATGTTAGGTGTCATAAATCACAGGGAAAGAGAGAATGACAAAATATTATGGACAGATGAAGGGATTTTGGTGTTTAATCAAAACAAATGGAACAGATGTGAATGATGTCAATATCAAAGGCATGAACATCTACATATGTAACTCATTAGTAGGGAAGGAGCAGGTCAAGAGAATTCAGTAGAGTGAGATATGGGAAGTTAGTGAATACATACATACATCTATACATGGGTATATATAAATACATGAATGTTTATATGTGTATGTATATATACATACAAATACATAAAAACATGTATGCATATGAGTGTTTGCATGTATATAAATTCAAGTAGGGTAGATATTTGATTGAAAAGAAAGTGTTTCAGTCAGGGACTGGAGACACAAGCAAGGAAAGAGAGTGTCCAAGACATCTACATAAAGTTTCCAGAATTTTTACTGGGTGATAAATATGGATTGAATGAAGCTCAGAGGAAGAAATATTACTTAATGATGGTATTGGAGAGAGCATTTGGTCGTGTTGATGATAACAAGGTCTGTTCTTGCCTTCTTTACCACTCTGTTAGTAGAGGATATGGGTGAAATTGCAATCAGTACTTGCAAATGGCATTAAGGATGCAAGCATAGAGTAACAAGAAACAGGAACACAGTTTTGCAATTAAAAAGTCTACACTGGGTTGGGGAAAGGATGCAGGAAAAACACGTAATACATAAAAATAAGAATACACAAGGCAAAATAAGGAGGGAATAAGCAATAGCAAAGTAGAAAGGAAATAAGTTAGATATATTTTAAGTAGTAGCAATGCTAGCAACAATAATTTTGTATTTAAGATGGAATAGAAGCAAAGATGTTGTCATCTTGTGAAAGAGATGGACTGGCTAAACTCTGAGTGAGGGTAGGATCAGTTTGAGAATGTAATTCAATATATGTGGTCATTTATTCTAATTCTGCATGAACTGTCTTACTTAAATTATGATCTACTTCAACAAATATATGCAAATCCAGTCTAAAGTTGACTAAGGGTGCTTCCTGAATCTTTTCTATGTCTGAATTTCTGCCTTTACCTTTCCAGTCTAAAGTATCAGTGACATTCCTTGCCTTGTTTACTATGTATTGATTTTGTAGTGTGCCATGTCATGTACTCTATATATCTGATCCTACACAGTAACTTGACATTTACCTCTTGTTTTTTCCCCTTTCCTTGGAGGTTTTGTTCTTGTGTTTGCTTGTGGGTTTTAACATGAAGTGCTTTGATTAACCCAGAAGTGAACTCCACATCTGGGAAGGCCTCTTTTGGGGCTATATATAGTTGTAGTTGTTGGTGTAACTGTTGTTCTGTCATTTTTTATATGTCTGACTCTTTGCGATTCTGTTTGGGATTTTCTTGGCAAATATACTTGAGAGTTTTGCCATTTTCTTCTTCAATTCATTTTAATGATGATGAACTGAGGCAAACAGGATTAAGTGACTTGTTAAGTGTTACACATGTAGTGTGTGAGGCCAGATTTGAACTTATGAACACATGTCTTCCTGATTACTGATTTTTAGTCTATCTTTCCATGATCCTTTATTACACATAATTTTATGGTATCATGATGTAAAAAAGATGCATTTAATATTTCTGCTTTTCTGCATTTTATTATGAAGTTTTTATGCCCTAATATATAGCCAGTTTTTCTGTATGTACCATGTACCACTGAGACAAAAGTATATTCCTTTCTATTCCAATCAGGTTTTCTCTGGAGGTCTATCACATGGAACTCTTCTAAGTTTCTATTCACCTCCTTCATTTATTTCTTGCTTATTTTATGGTTATATTTATTTAGTTTCAAGAGGAAATTTGAAGACCCCACTAGCATAGTTTTGCTGCCTATTTCTCCCTCTAACTCACTTAACTTCTCTAAGAATCTAGATGGTATACCACTTGGTACATATATGTTTAGTAATGATAGTATTTCAAATATTAATTGTTTCTCTTTCACCCAGGAACCCTGAGGGTCTTCGCCTCCTAGTTTGATTATTTTTTTTAAATTAAAGGGATCGTCCCTTGAGTAACTTAATGAAGCCTATTTATTGAATGGGTGAATCTCACTCAAAGTGAGAATATGATAAAACTCAACCTGAAAGGGAAAGGGTCTCCCATTGTATTCTGGGTCATCTCCAGTGGTTCTGATAAATATCAGGCCACTGGATCCAGATGGCTCAGGAGAAGGAAGTGAGGTTGATGACCTTGCACAGCCCTCCTTCACTCAAATCAAAGTCAACTGCAAGTCATCGCATCATTTTCATGTCATGGTCATCTTTGAGAATGAAGGAGAAACACAACCAACATCATTGTCATGGTACCTTTTACCAAAATGTAGTTGACTGATTTTTCTTCTTTAAATAGATATATTTATCTATATATCTATATATATCTATATATCTTAAATAGATATATTTTTACTTTTGCTTTATCTGAGATCAGAATTGCTACCCCTACTTTTTTAAAAAATTCAGTTGAAGGGTAATACGTTCTACTCCAGTCTTTTACCTTTATCCCATGTGTATCCCTCTGCTTCAAATGTGTTTCTTGTGAACAACATATTGTAAGATTATGGTTCTTAATCCATTCTGCTATCTACTTCTGTTTCATGGGAGAGTTCATCCTATTCACATGCACAGTTATGATTATTATCTATGTCTTTCTCTTCATTCTACATCCTCCCATTTATGTTTTTCTCTCTTCTTTCTCTTTTTCCTTTCTCATTAGAGTTTTGCTTTTGATCACTACCTCTCTCAGTCTGTCCTCTCTTCTATCAGCTCCCTCCCTTTTCTTCACCTTTATTGTTACTGCTTTCAAAGAGTAAAATAGATTTCTACAACCAACTGAGTGTGTATGTTATTCTGTCTTTGAGTCAAACTCAGTGTGAGTAACTTTAAAACAATGATCCCCTCCCTCCCTTTCCTCTACTATAATAGACCTTTGCACCTCTTCATGCAATGTAATTTACAGTTTTCTGCCTCCCTCTTTAGTCTTCTCCCAGTACAATCCTTTTGGTTTCGCACCTTAATTAACTTTTATCAGCACATCAAACTGTTTTATCATCATGTCCTCTGTCCATGAATATGCTTTCTAAATGTTGCAACAAAGACACTGTGCTCAAGAATTGCAAGTAACATCTTCCCATGTAGGGATATAAACAGTTTTACCTTATTGAATAACAGATTTGTTTGTTGTTTAACTTTCCTGTTTGCCATTTTATGACTCTCTAGAGACTTGTATTTGACGATCAAATTTTCTCTTCATCTCCATTTTGTTATTTTCTACCAGAAAAGTTTGGGAATCCCCTATTTCATTGAATGCCCACCTCCCCTGAAAGATTATGTTCAATTTTGCTGGGCAGTTGATTCTTTTTTTTTTTTAATGCAAGCTCTTTTGCCTCCTAGAATATCATATTCTTAACACTCCTATCCTTTAATGTAGAAGATACTAAGTCCTACATGAAATCCTTATCGTGGTTCTACAATATTTAAATTCTTTCTGGCTACTTGTGATATTTTCTCCTTGAACTGAAAGTTCTTGAATGTTGTTACAATATTCCTTGCAATTTTTCATTTTGGTATTTCAGGAAATGAGCAGTAAATTCTTTCCATGACTACTTTTCCCTGTGGTTCTAGAATACCGAGGGAGTTTTCCTTGATAGTTTTTTAAAGATGACATCCAGGCGCTTTTTTTTTTTTAATCATGTCTTTCAGGTAGACCAATGATTTGTTAATTCTTTCTCCTGTATCTATTTTCTAGGTCAGTTGTTTTTTCAGTGAGGTACTGTATATTTTCCCATATTGTTTCATTCTTTTGATTTTGTTTGACATATTCTTGATGTCTTATAGAGTCATTTACTTCCACTAGGCCAATTCTAATTGTTAAGGAATTGTTTTCTTCAGTTAGCTTTTGTACATCCCTTTTCATTTGGTCAATTCTACTTTTTAAGAAGTTGTTTTCTTTAATCAATTTTTGTCCTTCCTTTTCCAAGCTGTGGACTTTCTCTGGCATAACTCACTTCTTTTCCCCATTTTTCTTCTAATTTCTTATTGCATTTTTAAAATCTTTCTTGAGATCTTCCAAAAAGGCTTTTTTGGCATGAGACCAATCCATACTCTCCTTTTATGTTTTAGATGCAGGTATATGGACAGTATTGTCCTCTTCTGACTTTATTTCTATTCCCCCATAGAAAATGTCTATGACCAGAGTTTGGTTTTCTTCTTGCCAATCTTTTTTGCCTATTTTCTTGCTTGTAAAGTTTAGCTCTGCTTCTGGGGCTCATTTCTTGTGCTGAGCTTCTTCTACTGGGACCCAAGTGTATGGTCATGGACTTTGTGTGATGGGGCCTCAGGTGTTGGTAGCTGGAAGTTTTAGCGGTCTATCAGGTGATCTGTTGCCGAGGTGAAATTCTAATGTGGTGTCTGGTGTGTGTTGAGGCCAAGTGGTGTTTTTCTATGTTTCCTTGGGGCTATACTGAAGCAGTTGTAAGTGTGCCTGATGGAGGATTCCTTTCTCCCTTCTATTGTGTTGGAGCACTTAATAGTCAGTTTTTGGAGGACACTTGACCACCTGGGGTCACTCTGGCACATGTGGTGATTTTCTGAGCTGGAGTTTGTTGGTTTCCCTGACTATGCTAAAACATGTGAGGGGTGTTCTGATTTTGGGGTTTACTTGGTACACCTCATAGATGATCAGGATTTCCCACTGGTTTGCTAAGGTGGGACTTGCTTGAATGCTTTCTATCCTAGAATGTGCTCACCTTTTACCAAAGTGAGATGAACCTTTCTTGCCAGTTCTCTAAATTTCCTGGGCTGAAAGATTGCTCCACTCCATCATTGTACATGTTCCACTATTACAGGATTTTTTCCTGGGGAGCTTTTTGCTGATTTTCTTTTTCCCCAGAGGTCAATATGGGAGAGTGACAGTGATTTACTGCTTACTCTGCCATCTTGGTTCTTGCCAGTTAAGATATTTCAAGCTGCCATGTTGAAACTAAAATAGATGTTGACTGGTTGCATAATCTGAAGAGATTCCTTCTCATTTATTCAAGTGTTCATTTGTCTAACAAATATTTACCAAGAACTGACTAACTAGGATGTAAATTTGTAGGCACTGAGAAAGACATAGAAAAAATAAGATATATTCATTACCTTTATGAGCTGAAACAAAATTCACAGAAAAAAAGCTACTCAGGGAAATAACTAAAAATATATTCTCCCTTTCTTTGTAAATACTGTCTTCTGTATTAAACTAAATTTATTTTCATCAATGTGATTTATTTTTTGATATTTGACAGATAATGACATTGTGCATTTATAAAGTACTCATTCTCTTGGGAAACATACATTCTTCAAATCTAGAGAACAAATAATGCTACTTGATACAATTTATATCATTTTATTGGATGTCTATTTTACATTTCTATAATTTTTCTTTCTTTCTTTCTCATGATATGACATTATCCTTTGGATATACCTATCTGGATAACTATTAAAAAACAAATATATTACTTGAGTCCAAATTCATTAAGAAATAAAGAAAATGATTTACAAATAAGTTGGTAAATTGATTTCTTATGGAATAAATGCATATACATATGCATACACACAAACACACATATGTACATATCCATATATATACATAAATACACATATGTATATATACACACAAATAAATGTGCATTTATGCATGCATACAAGTATATGTGCATGTGTATACATACATACATGTGTGTGTACCATTATTCACAAATGGATTGCCTGGATGTACATTGGAAAGATCATTCAGGGATGTGAAATAACCCCCTTTGTTTTCACCTCTGGAAGAGAAATAGTACAATTTACTGAATCTGTAGGTCTGACTTTATCCATATTCCTTTCCTCAAATGTTGTAGCATAAACTTCAGCTGCCAAATTATTTAATCAAGTACTAGCCTCTCATGTGGAACACTTTGTAACATTCTTAATGTAGCAGACTTTTGGCACTATGAAGTAAAGTTCCATATACTTTTTTTCATATTCTAAATTGATTTTTCCTGAACCTGTCATTTCTTTGAAACCTAGGAGCTACCTCTAATCATGCAGAGCAGTACTTCTATTGAAATTTAAAGTCTTATCTTTCTGAGTACCTGAGAGCTTTAGTAACTTGCTTAAGGTCACAAGGAAGGGAGGAAGCACTAAAACATAAGTCTGCTTGACTCTGAGGCCAGTTTTTTATCCAGTAAGTTTTTAATGTACTTCATATATGTTTTCATTTGCATATGTATGCAAGATTTTATAAAATAGTTGGTATGTAATGTGCTTGTTGAACTTTTAAAGATTATACATATACATACACATGCATATACATATACATGCATATACATATATAAGCATGTATATGTGTATGCACACACATATATGTGCCATTTTTGAGAGCAGGATAGATTTATAATTTTATACAAATAAACTCAAGTGGCTTAGTCTCTTAATGTAACAGCTATATAAATATTCATCTCTACAATCTCGTGTTTAAGGAATGCTTTCAATAAAAAGATGTGTATGATTCTTCCATGTTTTCAATTCTTTGTAAATTATTCATAGTATGATCATTCAAAGTACTTAATTCGTCTCTAAGTTCAGAATTTCTTCCAACAGAAACCTCCATGATTTAATAAGGCACAGAGTGCTTTAGAACTTGAATAATCCACGTGATGATTTTTTTCAACCCATTTAGCTATTGATATTGTTTTACATTTTATAATAACTTCTAATAGCTAGAATTAGAAAAGATAACACATATATGAAATTTATTAGTGAGGTTATTATTCTAACATGTGTCTACAGTGTTTCTTATTAAGGAAATGGGTTTAACATGATGAATGTTAACTCATTTTCCTTAGCAAGTTGTATGCATTTGTTTTATTACTTTAATAATTCATACTTACCAGAACTGACAACGCCATAAAACATAATTTTTTTGTGGCAATCTATGATCTCTTACTTGAAATTTTTAAATGAAAATATATTCCTTTATGCATTTAAAAACATAACATCCCACTATTTTCCTATGCTACTTTTCCTTATTTTGTCCAGAATGTCATCCTATTTATCCAGGAAATTTTATATTGAATTTTTAAAAATGACTAATTCTATGTGAGTAAATAGACAAAACTGAAAAAAGTGTATTTTCATCATCTGATTTCCTTCAATATACCAAAAATCTACACACATTAAATTGACATAAAAATAAATAGAAACTGAATTAATTGTGATACAGTGGAAAGAAAATTGAGACCAGTTCCAATCCTGGCTCTTTACTACCTAGCTATTTCACTGTGCTCAAGTCTGGTCATTGTTGTTTAATTGTTTCAGTTGTGTTTGACTCTTCACGGTCCCATTTGGGATTTCCTTGGCAGAAATACTGGAGTAGTTGCCCATTTCCTTCTTCAGTTCACTTCATAGATGAAGAACTAAGGTAAACTGGATTAAGGAACTTGCTCCAAATCACAGATCTAGTAAGTGCCTAAGGAGAGATTTGAACTCAGTTAGATGAAACTTCCTGTCTCTAGGACCAGGGACCATATAATTTATCACATCCTTTCAGCTGCCAAATTATATTTAATTGTAGATATTGCTATTGTTTGTTTTGTACAAATATAATTGAATTGCTTTATGTGCATAACATTCTATTCAAAAATATTTTATAAAAAACTATTAAAAAACAATAGACCAGGTCAAGCACTGAAGGGCAGTCAAATATTCCAAATTGAATGACATGTTCTATAGTTCTGTATGATAGTTACATTTGTGACAAATAACAACTTGTGACCCTTTCATTTCTTACTGTTGAGGACATCTCTTAAAGATGACAAGTTTCAGATAAGTTACAAACTTGCTTTGGCCAAAGGTTATTCTTTTCCATCTGACTCTTCTGTTTGTCAACTCAATAGCTCCACTCCTTTCACCCTCTACTATGTCCAAGAAGAACTTGCACAAGAAAGGGAAAAGAAAGGAGAGACAGGAGTCACAAATGGATCTCATGTAGCTGTAGAATCCTAGCTAGTTGCAACTAACTCTACTCATATAAATAGAGAAAAGAGGTGAATTTTGATATGTCCCTTTAAAATGTATAAATCATATGTTGTAATGGTTCATAATATGTAAAGGAGGGGAGAAGGAGGAATATTTTTGAATGGTTTTATTCTTAATGGATTTATCCTCCTTAATGGAGGAGATGACATTTGAGCTAGAATTGAATGATGGTTATGTTTTGGACAGAGATCAAGAAGAAAAGCATTTCTGATAGTACTTAGATGAACACTCTGAGACTGAGAAAACAGGATTCTTATTGTCACCTCTAGGAAGGTCTAAGGTAGTAAATGGTAGAGCCAAGATTTGAATGAAGGTGATCTGCTTCAAAATGAATTATTCTTTACAATGTTTCATGTTGTCTTAGTGTGCGTAAGGCCACATGACATGACATGAAACAATTCTAACAAACCTGAAAGATGAACCTAAAAGATAAACTACAGAGGAGAATAATATGTTAAATATTTCCCTTTAAAGCCACTACCTCCTACTAAAATGCATGTGCAAAGGAAGAAGGAAAGTTGCCCCAAAAGAAAATTGAAAAAGGTGACACCAAAAAAATTGGAATAACCATGTAAAAAGAGATACCAAAAGAGAACAGGCACAGAAAGAAAGCTGAAAGTGCTGGAAATACCAATTTAATGATGTCTGAAATGTGTGTACTTCTAATAACTATGCCAAGGAATATCTTTAATCACCTGTCATAAAAATACAAAGTTTTGTTTTACATAGGGAATAGTGTAACTTGACTGAAGGAGACAGGAATGTAGTGGGATATGAACATATTAAATTGCTTCAAATATCAGACTGAGGTGATTGAACATAATTTCATAGGGAAACACTGAAATTTTGAGGAGGAGAATGACATGATCAGAATTTATATCATATATTTTGCTATTAATTTGGTATCACTATATCAGATGGCTTAGACAGAAAGGACTTGAGGTCAAGTGACCTGGTAAGAAGTGATTGCAATAATCCTGATAAGAGTTCATAAAAATCTAAGCTATGATGATGGTTGTGTGAATAGCAAGAAGACTGACTCAAGGTGCATTCTTGAGCTAGAATCAACATACTTTGCAAACTGCTTGACTTAGGGGGTAAGAAGGAAGAATAAGAAGTTAAATATAACTAAAAGTTCAAGTCTAAGCAACTAAAATAATTAGAATCCCATTAATATATCAAGAAAGTGAGGAAGAAGAGATAATTTAAGGAATACCAAAAAGCAAATAAGAATATGTGATCGGAGTCTGGGTCAGGAGAAGAGAGGTGAAGCAGAGGAGTAGAAACTGCATCTGGTATAAAGTATTGATGCTAATCACTCACCTGTTTCATATTATCTTCTTCCATGTAAAGAACTGATGGAGAGTTGTTGGAGCAAAGATCGTGGAGTAGTAAGAAAATGAACAACTGAGTCCCCACTGTCGCCAAAAAAAGATAAAATTACTCCAAACTGTGTAGAAAATGCACCAAACTGGGGCATGATCAAAATTCAAGGGAGAAAAAGCCCCATTTTTTCCAGTACAGGTTATCATATAAAGGACAAGGAAGCCTGCGGACACTAGATATAACATATCTGAGAAATACTGAGAAGAACTGTGTCTAGGTTTGGTGTTAGAAGGTGAGCAGTAGTTCTGTGCTTCTAATTTCAGAATCAGAACAGGATCTCAGTTTTAGCCTCCAGATCAGCCTGAAATCTGCATCAGGATAACCAGTATCAGAATCACAGATCAATGTGGAGCATGCTTATAAAATAATATATATTATATAATGACAAAATATATCATTATAAATCAGAAAAAAAATTCTAAGTGACTAATAATAACTGAGCGTAATAGTAGTCTGCTAACATTTCAAGTGGGGAAGGCTAACAGGTGTGTTGCTTAGAACTAAAACCAGATCAAAACATTGTGGAGCTTATACCCCTTGACCAGCAAACTCATTTGTGCTACATCAGATGATTTCAGGAGCACTGAAACGTTTCAGGCCCTTATCCTGACACCTTTGAAATCCTGGAATGTCCCAAAAAGCAGTAATAGGATTAGTCTTGACCTTCTCTCCAAAAGTATATAGAACTCATCCCTAAGTCTAAGGTAAAAAAGTGGACTGAGGGGGTGGAGCCAAGATAACTGAGTAGAAAGACACACATACACTAGCTCTTCCCACACAATCCATAAAATACCTGTAAGGAAAGATTCTCAACAAATTCTAGAGCAGCAGAAGCCACAGAACAATGGAATGGAACACAACCCAGCCTTAGACACATGGCAAGGAGCCGGGAGGAGGACCTGATCAGGCCTCGGGGGCAGAATCCTCAGCTGTAGTAGCAGGAGTTTGCAGATCTCTCAATCCAAAGGTGCCAAAGGTCAGTGAGAGTTTTTTCGGCTGGCCAAGAAGGGAGCAGGGTCTTCTCATAGCTCCGGCCTCAGACAGCTGCACCAAAGACTGCATCAAGCTGCAGCAGCTCCCATAGCAGTCAACATCCATTGTTGGATTGTAAAGCCCCTGGGGGAACTGACCAGCTGATCCTTACCTCAACCTTTTGTGGTGGCCCTGCCCTCACCTAATGCATCTGGGGGAATTGAGCAGGTTTTCTGAATCTCAGCCCCCAGTCTGGCTTGGTGGAACTGGAGACCAAGTCATTGTGGAGAGGAAATTCTACTACTCACAGATTCTGGGCACAAAAGTTTCTGGTTGTTTCCAGACCAGTGTACAAGCTTGACTGTGCCACCTTGGAAGAACTGAGATCTTACAGATATCCAGAGTATACCCTACTCTTGACAAAGGACCCAAAAATCAAGTAACTGATTGGGAAAATGCCCAAAAAGAGGAAGAAACAAGACTATAAAAGGTTACTTTCTTCGTGAACAGAAATCTTCTCCCATTTTTTCTGATGAAGAACAAAGATTACCATGAGGAAAAAACAAAAAAGTCAATGCTGCTGTATCCCAAACATCCAAAATAAATATCCAGTGGTCTCAGGCCATGGAAGAGCTCAAAATGGATTTTGAAAATCAAGTAAGAGAGGTGGAGGAAAAATGAGAGAGATGCAAGAAAATCATGAAAAGCGAGTCAATGACTTGCTAAAGGAGACACAAAAAATACTGAAGAAAATAACACCTTTAAAAATAAGCTAACACAATTGGCAAAAGAGGTTCAAAAAGCCAATGAGGTGAAGAATGTTTTAGAAAGGAGAATTAGTCAAATTAAAAAGGAGGTTCAAAAGCTCAGTGAAGAAAATAGTTCTTTAAAAATTAGAATGGAACCCATGGAGACTAATGACTTTATCAGAAATCAAGAAATCACAAAACAAAACCAAAAGAATGAAAAAAATGGAACATAATGTGAAATATCTCATTGGAAAAACAGCTGACCTGGAAAATAGACTCAGGAGAGACAATTTAAAAATTAAAGGACTACCTGAAAGACATGACCAAAAAAAGAGCCTAGACATCAACTTTCATTAAATTATCAAGAAAAACTGCCCTGGTATTCTGGAACCAGAGGGCTAAATAAATATTGAAAGAATCCATCAATCACCTCCTGAAAAAGATCCTCAAAGAAAAATTCCTAGGAATATTGTAGCCAAATCCCAAAGTTACCTAGTCAAGGAGAAAATATTGCAAGTAGCCAGAAAGAAACAATTGGAGTATTGTGGAAATATAATCAGGATAACACAAGATCTAGCAGCTTCTACATTAAAGAATCAAAGAGCATGGAATATGATATTCCAGAAGTCAAGGAAACTAGGATTAAAACCAAAAATCACCTACACAGCAAAACTGAATATAACACTTCAGGAGAAAAAATGATCTTTTAATGAAATAGAGGACTTTCAAGCACTCTTGATAAAAAGACCAGAGCTGAAAAGAAAATTTGACTTTCAAACACAAGACTCAAGAGAATCATGAAAAGGTAAACAGGAAAGAGATATCAGGGACTTACTAAAGTTGAACTGTTTACATTCTTACATGGAAAGACAATATTTTAACTCTTGAAACTTTGTTCAATATCTGAGTAGTTAGTGGGACTGTATACACATGCACACACACATACAGAGACAGAGAGCACAGGGTGAGTTAAATAGGAAGGGGTCATATCTAAACAATAAAATTAAGGGGTGAGAGAGGAATATATTGGGAGGAGAAAGGGAGAAATGAAATGGGGCAAATTACCTCTCATAAAAGAGGCAAAAAAAGACTTTTCAATGGAGGGAAAAAGGGAGGAGGTGAGAGGAAAAATGTGAAGCTAACTCTCATCACATTGCACTAAAGGAAGGAATAAAATGCACACTCATTTTGGTATGAAAACCTATCTTACAATACAGGAAAGTTGGGGAGAAGGAGATAAGCAGGGTGGGGGGGTGATGGAAGGGAGGACAATGGGAGGAGGGAGCAATTAGAAGTCAACACTCTTGGGGAGGAACAAGCTCAAAAGAGAGAATAGAAGAAATGGAGGGCAGGATAGGAAGGAGGGAAATATAGTTAATCTTACACAACCTGACTATTATGGAAGTCATTTGCAAAACAAAACATATATAGCCTATATTGAATTGCTTGCCTTCTCAATGGAGATGGCTGGGGAGGGAGGAAGGAAGAGAAGTTAGAACTCAAGTTTCATGAATCACTACTGAGTATTGTTCTTTCATTCAACTGGGAAGTAAAAAATCCAGGTAATGGGGTACAGAAATTTATCTTGCCCTACAAGACAAAAGAGACGGTGGGTATAAGGGAAGGGAGCAATGTTAGAAGGGAAGGCAGATTGATGGCAGGGATAATTAGAATGCCTGGCGTTTCGCAGTAGGGGCAGGGGAGAGATGGGGAGAAAATTTGAACTCAAAATTTTGTGGAAATGAATGTTGAAAACTTAAAATGAATAAATAAATTTAAAATAAAAAAGAAGTAGACTGTAAGAATGAGCCAAGAAACCAACAACGCCACCACACATAAAAATCTATTTTGGTGACAGAGATGCCTACAACAGAAACCTAGAACAAAAGAACGACTCTAAAAAGTTACAAGAAGTGTCTCAGAAAAAAAAAAAAACAGCCATGTCTAGAAGTTCTACAAAACTTTCTGAAAGAGATGGAAAGCTGTTTTTTTAAGGAGTTATATTGTTATTTTTTGTAAGTGAAATGAGAGTGCAAGAAAAACATAGAAAGGAAATGAGAGCCATTGGAAGAAAAAATAGAAAAGAAAATAATAACTTTTGACAAATGAGGTACAAAATATTCCTCAAGTAACAAATTTCATAACAATAAGAATAGATCAAAAAGAATAGAACGATTTCATGAGACAATAAGAAAAATAAATCAGGCAAAAAAACTGAAAAAAGAATAAAATATAAGGTATTTCATAGCAACAACTAATTTAAAAATACAAAGGAGACAAAATTTAAGAATCACTGGACTACCTGAAAACTGTGCTTCATTCAAAATGAAGGTACCTTAGAATTAAGATCTAGAATCAAGAACTAAGAATACCAAGAATCAAGAAATGATCAAAGAAAAATGCCTAGATTGTCTTTTTTTTTAAACTGGAGATCAAAAACGAAAGCATTCATAATTCACCTCCTGAAACTCCAAAATGAGAACTACCAGCAATATTATAGCCAAAATTCAGACTTTTTATGTAAAATAATTCTTGCAAGTACTCAGAAAAATTTCAAGAAACATCAGTCAGAATCACTTGATAATTTAGTAGCCATCATTATAAAGGATCAGGGAGCATCTAGGTAGCACAGTGGATAAACTGCCAAGTCTGGAGCCAAGAAGACCTGAGTTCAAATCCAACCTCAGAAACTTACTGGTTGTCTGACTATGGGTTACGGCACTTAGCCATATTTGCCTCATTTTCCTCATCTGTGAAATGAGCTTGAGAAGGAAGTGGCAAGCAAGTTTATCTTTGCCAAGAAAATCACAAATGGAGAGTTGGACATGACTGAAAACCAGTAAATCATAAAAGATCAGAGAATTTAGGAAATGATCTTCCGGTAAGCAGACACATAGACTTAAATTAAAAATAACTTACTCAGTAGAACTGAGTAAAATCCTATTTTTATTTGGGGTCATGGAGAAGAAAAATAGATTTGATGAAACAGAAGACTTGCCAGTATTCCTGATGAAAAAACCATAGGAACTTTCATAGGAGCTTTGAAGTATAATCACAACAATGAAGAGCAATACAATAAAAATAAATTTTAAGGTGCAAACAACCATAAGGGCCTTTTAAATAGGTATAAACTTTTTTAACTCTAAGATGATATGAAATTATACACGTCTCTTCACAACCTTAGCAAAATTGAGAGTTGAAGGAGTTTAAATATACATGATGCCCAAGGATCAAATATAAAATCCTCTCTTACATGTTCAAAGCCCTACATTGCCTGTCATTCCCCTGACTTTCAAGTATTTCTATATTTTCCATCTCCTTATGTAAACTGTTATTCAGTGAAGATGACCTTGAAGTTCCTCAAATGAGAAACTCTGTCTTCTGACTGAGCATTTTCACTGGTTGTCCATCATGTCTAGAATTTTCTCCTTCCTTATATCTGCCTCCTGGACACCCTGGCTTTTGTAAAGTTCTAGCTAAAAATCTTGCCTTTTGTGGGAAGGCTTATATAATCACCCATAATCCTAATACCTTCCCTCTTCTGACTCTCTCCAATTTGTCAGTCTAGCTTGATTTTCTGTCTGTCTATCCTTCCATCTATCCATTCAACCAACCATCCATCCATCCACCCACCTGTCTGTCCGTCCGTCTGTCCATCCATGTATTTATCATTATATAGATGTGATTTATCTCAAGACCTGATGCAAATTATCTGTTTATAAACCATATATTTATCTATTTAGTTAGTTTGTCATGAAGAATTGTTTGTATGCCACCTTTATAAATGGACTGTAATTTCCTTGAAAGCAGGAATATTTTTTTGTTTTTCTTTGTATTGCTAGTTCTTGGCACAGGGTCTGGCACAGGCTAGGTGCTTAATAACTTTTATTGACTAATTTTTATGTTGATGACATAAAAATAAGAATGGAAAAAGAGGGGAAGTGAAATATTCTAGGGCAGAGGAGAGAGAGAGAGATAGGGAAAATTAATGTATATAATTAGAATACAAAGAATAAATCTATCACAACAAAGTAGAAGTGTACAGCAGGAGGATATTTGAACTTCACTTTCATTTGAATTAGTGGAGCGAAAAATATGCATACTTAGTTGGATATGGAAATAATTTTTCATTATCAGGAAAATTGGAGGGAAATTAGAGGAGTAAAGGGAGTGAGAAAAGGAATAGATTTTTAAAAATGACCCATCCTCATTTTATAAGTGAGAATGGACAAATATTGATACCAACTGTTTTGAGGTAACAATGATTTGGAAACTTGGGGTAGGGTACCCATCAGTTGTACTCTTTTGATGCAGCTATAACACTACTAAGTCTTTTTATGATCTCTTTGGGGCTTAGATTTAGGACTCACATGCCTGGGTCAAAGATGTGTGCAATAGGAATCTTGAGTATAGTTCCAAATCGCTTTCCAGAATGGTAATACCTATCCACAGATGAACTAATATGGAATTAAGGCTCTATTTTCCTTCAACTTCTCCAACATTTCTCATTTTTATTGGTAAAACAAGAAAGAGTTCCTGTGAATATATCTACATATACTGAGAAATGCTTGAACAAATTATGATATTTAAAAGTAATGGAATACTCTTATGCTATGAGAAATGGTGAAGTGAGAGTTTTAGAAAAACTTTGAAAGACTTGCATGAATTCATGCAAATTGAAGAAATGGAACTGGCAGACAATTTTTGCTACATCATCAGTATCATAAAAATAAAAAAAGAAAACTTTTGAAAGACTTAAGAAATATGGTCAACCCAGTGATCACCCATGCTCCAGGAGCCTACTCGTATAGAATATTCACAACCTCTTGAAAGAGAGGTTATAGACCAGGGGTGGGGAATCTGTGGCCTTGAGGCCATATGTGCTCAAATGTGGCCCTTTGACTGTCTTAAAACTTCAAAAAACAAATCCCCTTAATAAAAGGATTTATTCTCTAAAACTTGGACTCAGTCAAAAGGCTATACCCAAAGTTCTAGAAGACCACATGTGACCTTGAGAACACAGGTTACCTATCCCTGTTGTGGACAATGTGCAGAAGGAAATGTACATTTTTGGATGTGACTTATATGGGAATTTTTTTATTTGAGTATTTTGTTGTGAAATATTGATCAACTTGTTTACAAGGGTTTTGTTATTCTTTATATTTTAGTGTGAGAAGAAAAATAGATGTTGGAAAATTGAAAATAATAAAATTTAATTTTCAGAAGTGATGGCTTCTAGTAAATATTAATGAGAGGTGAGTTAATGGGTAATAATAGATATAAAAGCTTAGAACACTGATAAAACATTTTTAAAGCTCCAAAAATAGGGGATGGATATAATATTGTAAGAACAGTGTTAAAATACCTTTATCTATATATGCATGTATGTATAAACATATACAAATATTGATTGAAATTGTATATAAAATGAGTTGTTTCTCATGTTCTTCTACCTATCTTGAAATGTTTACATTTGGTGATTATTAAATAAGCAATTCATATTATGACTCAAAATCTAAAAAGTCCAAAGAAGATAATTTCTTTCTGTTGATATTGATGATTAAGATAAAAAAAATACAAAATCATAAAGCAATCAAATAAGTCCAATTTTTTGCAATTAAATCGGGCAATCAAACGATATTTCAGATATCCTTATTTACTTATTTATGGACAGCTATTCATGAGAATGTCACCATAGTGTTTTATTTCTTGAGTCATATATAGTAAATTAAATCATCTTTAATGTATTTGTTTCAAAATCTTTGTATGTCTGCACTACGCTTCCTGAGCACGTGTCCCTATTAGTTTAAAGATTCTTTTCTGCAACCAGGGTATGCATGATAGGAGTCTGACCTGAGGCCCAAAATAACTTTCTCCCAAACTCAAATTGAATAATTGAATCTAAAGGGGACATACTAAGAAGAATATTTCCTATTTTCTTTACACAGTTCAAACAAGAAATAAAAATGTTACTCAGTAAAAAAAAAATACTTCATTTATAATGAAAGACTATGTCAATGAGGTCATGAATGATTTTAATTAGAATTAATAGATAAATTTCAAGACTATTAAGATTAATGCAGCATGAAAAGTTTTGTTTACTAATATAAATGAGGTCAGACCATACCTTCTTGGAAGTTAATCAAGCAGAACTGGTAGGCATTGTGGACTGTTGCATTTTAACACACATTTTGGTAATGAGCAGTTTTCCTTTCCATATTAAGATATATTGAAAGACGATTTAAACATAACCCTTCATCCCCATCTACTCATTTGATTTTTACTTGATTAATTTCACCTGATTTGTTTTTAATCTTCTTTGGAAACATGGAGAACTGCTTATTGTCTCAAATCAAATAACCCAATCAATTTTCCTTTCATTGAGGCAGAGAACCATTATCCTCAACTTTGTGAATTTTTGGATATGAACCCCTTGGGAACACTGAAGAGATTATATTCAATTCAATTCCACAAAAATTCAGTCTGTGCCTACTAAGTGCAAGAAACTGTGCTATGTATTAAGAATACTGAGACATAAAAACGAGCTCTTATCCTCAAGAAGCATATATTCTCCTGTGCATGAAAAGATAAATAAATGCTCAGTAGCTCTGAGTACTGATGGCTGTCACATCAGTCATGTTCTAGTTGTAATTATCTTTAGAAAATGAGAACTTTATGTGCATAAGTATGCATGTAGTGGATTATCTACCTACTTCTCTCTTTATAAACTGTGTGTTTGTGTTTCTGTGTGAGCATTTGTGCTTGTGTTAGTGTGTTGTCCAAAGTCTTGCAATTTTTTTCATATGACATGAAATTATTGGATAGCTGGATATCCTGCTTTATTGATATCATTAAGGATGGACAGAGCTTGTAGAACTGACCTGGTCTACCCCTCTTTTTTTCCAACATGAAAATCACTGTGAATTATTTACTCAAATGATTGACCAAGTCTCAATGTTGTTGAGTGCTTTTATCTGACATTAGATAGATAGATGTTAAATAGATAGGCAATGTATAGATAGATAGACAGATAAATGGATAGATAAAAAGATAGAGTGAATGAGCAGAAATTAAGCAGTTCTATGCTAACCTCTGCACTTTATGTTAGGTAATAACAATATTATTCTCATGATATATTTACCCATCTATGCTCCTTGTGCCTGAAATGTTCACTTTCATGCCCTAAATATAAAGAGATATCATTGATGCTATATTTAAATACTTCTCTTTTCTTAATCATCTGTTCCCCCATCATCTTCACTAGCTTGTGTCTAAACTCCAGCTTCTACAATCAGTGGAGCACAGAACCAAATTATCCTGTATTCTTCAGCTTGTGACTGGTGAGCCTAACCCCGACACTACAGTATTGCTCCTCAACTATTTTGACACCATACACCATTCTGTGCAATCTATACCTCTGTGGTTTCCAACCCATTTCTGAGAACAATTGCTAATAACATCATAATTCCTAGAAAAAATGCATTAATCAATCAATTGTCCCCTGAGTTTACTTACTATTCTTGCAATTAACTAGTCCAAAATTCCTTTCCTTGTTCACCATGATTCTATATGTACACATGTATCTGTACATATATACAGATACATAAATACATATGCACTCATGTATACACACATATATACACACAAACACACATATGTATACATGAATGTATGTATATAAGCATGCATATAAATATACATATATATCTACAAATATATAGATTTGTGCATATATACAGGTATGTATAAGTGTGCATGTGCACGTGCATATGTGTACATGTACACATATACACACATGTACATACGCACAAGTGCACACAGATGCAACAAATGCACATGCATGCATGTACATATCCATGTGCATATGCATGCATACACATACATGCACTATATATACATACATTCATAACACATATGTACACACATATACATAAATGCATATATGCGTATGTATGCATGTATGCATACATAAAGATCATGAATTTTTTTTCACACAAACTTTGTACAGTGCCTATCAAAAGGGTTCCCAACTTGAGGGTAAGAGAAGCTTGTCAAGAGGCATGGGGCATAGATGGTAAGTAGTTATAATATCACTGTGTTAAGCACAGTCCTTAGAATATTAAAGGAGTTGAATAAATATTCATTGACTTGAATGACTGAACAATAAGAAAAAAATGTATAATAGAAATGGCAAGACCACATGATTTGAAAATTAGTAAAATAGTTGTTTCTTCAACATAACAACCTCAAAGAATGTCATATATGTCACATATGTTACATATATGTCACATATGTCATATATACCTGTGCACACACACGTGTGTGCATATATGTGTGTACGTATATGTGTGTATATATATATGTGTGTATACACACACACACACACATACTTCAAATATATAGTGCACTCAAACTGAACCCGTAAAAGAAGATTATACAAGATGAAAGGCAATGTAAGTGTCCTCACAGACTTTGGTTTCAGGGTCTGGTTGTCTTGAAATATATTTGACTTCCAAATTAATGAAAAAGACTTAGTCAGAATTAATTTTCCCACTCAATAAAAAGCAAAAATAAAGTACTGAAGGGAATATTAAGTAAAGGGATGGTAACTCTGTGCATTGAGGAAAGTCTTATCAGAAGATGGTAGAGGGGCAGGAGCAGGGGAGAAGGGTTGGGGTTTCCATGTGCAAGAGAAAGAAAGGGAACTAGAAATCTATCAGTACATTTACGGATAAGTTTAGTCTGACTTGAGACTTTGCTTGGATACCAAAGTCTGTAATTTTGGGAATATGAAGATGCTCAGCCTCAAGGATATATGAAGGAGAAAAGGTACAAAAATCTTGCAGTTAAGTCATGTAAACAAAATTAACAGCATTAACTTAAAAGTAGAATGGAATAAAAATAAAAAATCAAACAATAAATGAAGTAAAAACACAAAGCAAACAAATTAAATTAAACAATCATTTTGATCAAATAGGAAAAACAAAATGAATATCATAATAAAACCAAGAATTTGCTATGGAAAAAAAAATCTAAAAGTAAAGTTACATAGGGATGAAAATAATGAAAGGAAGCTATTTTACTAGACATAAGATGATTCAAAAATCAAAGCATTTGTAATCATGCTATCAGATAATGCACCCCCCTCCAAAAGTTGTAGTACCAAGAGAGTTAAATTAGGTTTACCTATTTTTTCAGCACAATATGATACCTTTAAAACAGTGTATTTGCTAGGGCAAAACCAAATAGTGAACAAACACAAACAAGTAGGTACAATAAAAATATACTTTTAAGATAATAATCCAGGAAAGTAGTAATTAATGTAGGAATTTTTTTTTAAAGATACCAACCCAAGTTGATCTATAATTATGATATAAAAAGCAATCAGTGTTTCCAAACACAAATCATAGAAACAATGTACATGTATTTGCAAAGCCTAATTGTAAAGGAAAGCTGAGTGCTGCACAATCAACACATTTGAATTGTGATGCTGGAGAAAAAATTTTGAGAGTCCCTTGTACAGCAAGAAGATCAAATCAGTTCATACTTATATTAATTTACACTATTCAATGGAAAGTCAAATACAGAAGCTGAAGCTTAAATCCTTTGGTCACATAATGAGAAAATAGAATTCACTGGAAAACGCCCTTGAATTAAGAAATATTTTAGGCAAAATGTAAAAGGGGATGGCATAGGATAAAATGGATCAATAGTAACATGGAAACAATAAACATGAATTTGGATAAACTTCAAGAGATAGTGGAGGCTAAAAGGGCCTGGTTTGCTTCAATTCATGGTGTCAGACATGACTGA
Source organism: Notamacropus eugenii (assembly GCF_028372415.1). Lineage (NCBI taxonomy): Eukaryota > Metazoa > Chordata > Mammalia > Diprotodontia > Macropodidae > Notamacropus > Notamacropus eugenii. The sequence continues at coordinate 226,707,203 of NC_092875.1, read as the reverse complement.
ATGATAGAACAACAAGTTCAACCACAATCACAACCACAACCAAAGTAAATAATAATAAAAAAAAAACTTATCAAAAGATATTGTATTCAGATAAAAGCAAACATAACGGGAGGAAAACACTATATAAAAATACATTAAAACTGAGAATCAATGATGTTTCCAACTCAATTTTTAAATATGTAGAAAATTAACAAATTAACAAACCTATCAAGAGCACAAGAGAAGTCATGAAAATTAGAGAAATAATAAAATGTGGAAATCAAATTGTTATTGGATATGAACCACCAATGAGTAAACAAACATTTATTACAAAGCTATTTTGCATTAGGCAATGAGAATGGAATGACAAAAACAAAGTAAATGTCATTGTCCCCAAGAATCTTTAATTCTATCACAAACAAAAATTTTTTTTTGCAAGTGTAGCAAATGCACTTACCTCACTTCCTTCCAGATCAACACTGAATTTAAGTATCTATGATGAGTTGGTCTTTCTCTAATGTTTTCCGATCTGCACCCCTGTTCTGCTGAGTTTCCATGACTGTTAACAAACAACCTTTAGTTAAATCCATTCTACTATCTGACTCCATTTTATGGGAGAGTTCATCCCATTCACATTCACTATTATGATTGCTATTTGTGTCTTTCTCTCCATCCTATTTCCCCCATTTATGCTTTTAATTCTCTCTTGTCCCTTCCTCTCCATAACAGAGTTTTAATTTTTGCCCACTGCCTCCCTATGTCTTCCCTTCCTTCTGTCAAGCCCCCTCCCTTTTATTCCCTTGACACCTTACTACATTTTCCCTTCCTTTTAACTTCCTTTCCCTTTTCTCTCCCCTTTCCCCTCTTACTGTCTGTAGAACAAGTCAGATTTCTACATTTAACTGAGTTTGTCCCTCCTTGAACCATATTAGATGAGAGCAAATCTCAAACAGTGATCATCTCCTTCCCCTCTTTCCCTCTATTTTAATATGTTTTGGGCCTTATCCCGTGATGTAATTTGCCTTTTTCTGCCTCCTTTTCACATCTTCCAGTACAATTTCTTCGCAAACTTAAATCACATTTTTCTAATCACATCAGTCAATTTAAAGCTTGCACATATTGAATATCAAATTTTTTCCCCTGCTCACCTTTTTATGCCTCTCTTGAGATTTGTATTTGAAGATCATATTTTCTATAGAGCTTTGGCCTTTTCATGAGGAAGAACTGGAAATCCTTTATTTCATTGAATTCCCATCTTCTTGCCTAAAATATTATGTTTAATTTTGCACGGTAATTGCTTCTTGGTTGTAGTCCAAGCTCCTCTGCCTAACAGTATATCATATTTCAATACCTCTGATCTTTTAATGTAGAATCTGAAAGGTTCTGTGTGATCCTGACCATAGTTCCTCAATATTTGAATGTTTTTTTTGGCTGCTTGAAGTATTTTTTTTTTCCTTTAATTGATATTTCTGAAATTTGGCAGCAATATTTCTTGGCATTTTCTGTTTGGGATCTCTGTCAGGAGGTAATAGTTCAAATCTTTTGAGGAATATTTTGCCTTCTAGATCTGGGGTGATTTTTGGGAAGATATTTTACAGGCTCTTTTTTTCATGATGGATTTCTGGGAGAACAGTAATTTTTAGATATTCTCTTCTGGATTTTTTTCGAGGTCAGCTGTATTTCCAATGAGGTATTTTACATTTTCTTCTAATTTTTTATTCTTTAGATTTTGTTTCAATGATTCTTGATGTCTCATGTAGTCATTACTTGCTACTTGTCCAATTCTAATTTTCAATAGATTGTTTCCTTCAGTTAACATTTGCATCTCCTTTTCCATTTGCCCAATTTTTGTTTTTAAGTAGTTGTTTTCTTCAGTGAATTCTTTTTTAATATTTTTGAAATCATTGGCCAATTTCTCTTCTACCTCTCTGATTTGGCTTTTAAAATCCTTCTTGAGCTCTTTCAAGAATGCTCTTTGAGCGGGACACCAGTTCATGTTTCCTTCTGAGATTTCAGATGGAAGTATAATCTCAAAGTTGATCTCTACTGTATTCATGTTTTAGACTTTGTCCTCATAGTAAGATTCTATGGTCTCTTCTGGTTTGCTTCCTACTCATGATGGTTGCCTTTTTTCCTGGCTTTTAAAGTGAATCTCTGCTTCTGGGGCAAAGGGAGCTCTGTCCTATGATTCTAGTGTTGAGAACTTGGGGCTTTGTGTATTGTGGCCTCTGGTTCTTTGATCTAGAAGCTAGAATACTGCAGCATACCTGGTGCTGAGCTGGCTGGTGTTCCAAGGCAGTGGCCAGGTGAAGTCTTTCAGAATTTCCCTGGAGCTAGCTGCACGAGGTGTGGGGAATGGGTGGTCTGACCACAGGAGATCTCCTCTCCTGAGATAGAGTACAGGGAGCCTCAACAGTTGGTGAACCACTATCTGTTCTAGTGTCTTCCCAGTTCCCCTGACTGTGATAAGGCATGTCTGAGGTTCTGGTGTGGGTATTTATGGGCTCCACCTACATAGGGCTCAGAATCTCCTCATGGTTCACTGAGGTTGGGTTGTCTGGGACTGCAACAGTCTTGAACTGATCCCCTTCAGTCAAAACAAGAAGGTCTCTCCTTAATAGTTTTCCTAGTCTCTCAAGCTAAAAGACAGGTATCCCTTCTGGTTGATCTCACTACTCCAGGATATTTTCTGAGTTTCTCAAGGTCAACAAGAGGAGAGGGAGAGCATTTACAGATCATTGCACCATCTAGCCTCAAAATAAACCAAAGCCAAATGAGGAAATAAAATTATAGACAAATTTCTCTAATGAATATAGATGCAAAAATTTTAAATAAGATTAGCAAAAGAATACAGCAACTTATCATGAGAATGATACATAAAGACCAGGTAGGATTATACTAGGAATGAAGGACTGGATCAATATTAGGAAAACTATCAGTATTATTGATCATATAAACAAAAAAAATAGCAGAAACCATATGATTATCTCAATAGATGCAAAAAATCCTATTGAAAAATTACAACACCCATTCCTATTGAAAATACTGGAGAGCATAGGAATAAATGGAGCTTTCCTTAAAATAAATAATAAGCAGTATCTACATAAAACCGTTAGGAAGTATTATATGCAATGGGTATAAATTAGATGAATTTCCAAAAAGATCAGTGGTGAAACAAGGATGTCCCTTATCACCACTGTTATTCGGTATGGTACTAGAAATATTAGCTTTATAACAAGAGAAGAAAAAAGAAATTAAAGGAATAAGAATAGTCAAAGAAGTAACTAAGTTATGACTCTTTGCAGATGATAAGACAATATACTTAGAAAGTCCTAGAGCATCAAGTAAAACACTACTTGAAATAATAAATAACTTTGGTGAAGTTGAAGGTTATGAAATAAACACATAAAAATCATCAGCATTGCTGTATATTAGTAACAAAACTCAACAGCAAGAGAGAGAAAATCCTATTTACAGATACTGGAAACATAATAAAGTATCTGGGAGTCTACCTGCCAAAATAAACTCAGGGACTATATGAACACAAATATAAGACACTTTTCTCACAAATAAAATCAGATCTAAATAAGTGGAAAAATATCAATTGCTTGTGGGTAAGCTGAGCTAATATAATAAAAATGACAATTCTACCTAAGTTAATTTACCTATTCAGTTCCATGCCAATTAAACTATCAAAAATCATTTTCTAGAGCTAGAAAAAATAATGTGAAATTTCATCTGCAAGATAAAAGGTCCAGAATTTCAAGGGAATTGATGAAAAGAAATGCTATTAATGTGGTCTAGCCCTACCAGATCTCAAATTCTTTTATAAAGCAGCAATCATCAAAATCACTTTGTACTAGCTAAGAAATAGAGAGGTAGACCAGTGAAATAGTGTAGGTACTCAAGACACTGAAGTCAGTGAATATAGAAGTCTACTGTTTGATAAAACCAAGGACCCCAGGTTCTGGGATAAGAATTTCTTGTTTGACAAAAGCTACTGGGAAAACTGAATAATAGTGTGGCAGAAATTGGGCATATACCAATGCCTGACATTCTACACAAGAATGAATTCCAAATGGATATAGGATCTAGCTATAAAGATTGATACTGTAAACAAATTAGTGGAGAAAAGAATAGTGTATTTCTCAGATTTATGGAGAATGGATAAATTTATGATCCAACAAGAGATAAAGAACATTATGAAGTGAAAAACAGATAATTTTGATTACATTAAATTAAAAAGTTTTGCACAACCAAACTTAATGCAACCAAGATTAGGAGGGAAACAGAAAACTGGGAAACAATTTTTGCAATTAGTGTCTGTGATACAGGCCTCATTTCTAAATTATATAGAGAACTTTATATAAAGAGTCTATAAAGAGTCAAATGTACAAGAATACAAGTCATTCTCCTATTGATAAATGGTCAAAGGATTCGAACAGGCAGTTTTCAGTGGAAGAATTTAAAGCTATCTACAATCATATAAAAAAGTGCTCTAAATCACTGTTGACTAGAGAGATGCAAATCAAAACAACTCTGAGGTACCACATCACACCTATCAGACTGGCTGACATGACAAAACAGGAAGATGATAAATGTTGGAGGAGACATGGAGAGTTGGAACACTGATGCATTGTTGTTGGAGTTGTCAGCTGATCCAACCATTCTGGAGAGCAATTTGGAACTATGCCCAAAGGGCTACATACATGTGCATATCCTTCGACCCAGCAACATCACTTCTAGGACTGTATCCCAAAGAGATCATAAAAATAGGATAAGGGCCCAGGGTGGCCTGACTGGGAACCAAGTTTCTAAAAAGTGACCAAGACCTTAGGGAAGCCTATCTCCTCAGTGTCCCTTCAAAAATACTAATAAAAATATTAAAAGAAAAAAAAATAGGATAAGGCCCCACTTGTACAAAAATATTTATAAGAGCTCTCTTTGTGGTGGCCAAGAACTGAAACTGAAGGGATGTCCATCAATTGGGAAGTAGCAGAACAAGTTGTGGTATATGAATGTAATGGAATACTATTGTGCTATAGAGAATGATGAACAGGAAGACTTCAGAGAGGTCGGGAAAGACTTACATGAACTGATGCTGAGAGAGATGCACAGACCCAGGAGAACATTGTACACAGTATCAGCTACAGTGTGTGAGGACTGTTTTGGGTACACCTAGCACTTCACAGCAATGCAAGGACCTAAAACATTCCCAAATATGCTTGAGGCAAAATGCCATCCATATCCAAAGAAAGAACTGTGCAATCAGAATGCAGAAAGAAGCAAAATATTTTCTCTTATCTTATGCTTTGATTTGGTTTGTTTTTTCTCATGGCTTCTCTCATTCATTTTAATTCTTCTAGCCAACATGACTAATGTGAAAATGTATTTAATAAGAATGTATGTGTAGAACACATATGAGAATGCATGCCATCTTGCATGGAAGGAAGGAGGGACAGGAGAAAATATAAGATTTATGAAAGTGATTGCAGAAAACTGAAAACAAATAAATTATGTAAAAAAACAGAAAAAAAAAGGAAATGAAGGGGGACAATTTCCTGACGACAAATTTTATCATCCAGCAGGAATCATCAAAAATATTTTATCCTGTTAAAAAGAAAAAAAGAGTAGACCAGTGGCACAAACCAGGTGAGAAGGAATCAGAAAAAAAGAAGTAGAACACAAAAATAAACTTTGAAAGATCCAAGATCATGTTACTTTGGGTTAGAAATGCATATTTTGCAGAAAATACTTGTGAAATTGGAATGTAGATTGGCAAGAATAATTTAGAATTACATTTTAACCTATTGTAATAGCAAAGACCTTAGCCTACACAGGAGGGCCTGCTCTACAAGTTCTTAGATCTGCTTTTCTAAAAGGAAAGCAAATTTTTGACCATCAACAATCACTTTAATCAAATGCATATACAAACTGGGAAAATACAAGCAAAGAAATAAAGACCATCTTTCTGACCATTAGCAATACATACATCACAGATCAATAGATAGATACAACTGTCTGTCCATTGCAGAGAGACATAGTTACCAGAGAGAGAAGCACCAACATCTGTGTTTTCAAAGGCTAGGGTGCTCCTTAGCAGGTAACAAGAATCTCATCTGGCCAAACAAACACTCCTATTTAGTAAGACCCAAAGTAAAATGTCATCTCTGAGTATTCATATACCATTCAGAGCCAGAGGTCAGTGCCCTCTGACCCAATGCCACAATAAAAATTAACTAAAGCTATTGAGGTCCATTAATGGGAGGGGAAGATCTTTAACTCTTTCCCAGAGCCACCATTAACCTTACATTTACATCACACCTATATACTATAATGCCCTAAAAATAAACAAATAATCCAAAAATAAAAAATAACGTTATTTAAAAGAAATAAAAGAGAATGAGTATACATATCTTTCATATCTTTGATTAGGAGAAAAGTGTTCAACAAATAATAGATATAGAACAGAGAAGATCATAAAAATAATAATAGACAATTCTGACTATTTGCAATGGTTTGTGTGTGTGTGTGTGTGTGTGTGTGTGTGTGTGTGAATTTTCATGAACAAAATTAATGCTTAGAGGTTAATAATTAGTTCTGCCTTGGAGTGATGGTGAAATATTTATCAAATTTACCTGATATCTGTCCTACATAAAGAGGGTACAAAAAATTGATTAACTACTAACAATTTCCAAATTAGCAATTGGCCAAAAGATGTTTAAGTTTATCTAAGTAATAATGAACTATCAATATTTATATAAACAATTGCTCAAAATTGACAATTATAGCAGTAACACAAATTAAACCAGTGTTATGGAGCTTTGTCTCATACCCAGGAGATCAGCAAATATGACACAAGGTTTAGATAGCTAATCTGGAAGGTCTGCAGAAAGATGGGAATGCTTAAGTTCTATTAATGGATTCAATTTGTTTAGCCATTTTGGAAAGCAATTTATTATTGCTTGAAAAATGATTAAATTGTATTTTTTTTTTATTTTTGACCCAGTGATTTGGCTAGTAGACATATTTTCCAATGAGTCAAAAAAGTGCCAGAACTGATCAGTCAATTATGAAATATTGATGCAATTATGTTTTGTGGGACCTAAGAACTAGAAACAAAATAAGTGCCCTTTGATGGAGGAATGGTAAAATCAAATTTTGACATATGAATTTAATGTTACACTGTTTTGCCTTGAAAAACAAAGAGTATAAGTAATTAATGAAAATACTAGAATAGTTGCACAAATTTATGCAGATTGAAATGAATAGGACCAGGAAAATAGTATATAAAAATACAATAAAATATAAATGAAAATAAAGATACAAATGAAGTTGAATTCTCTGTAAGTATAATGAGCAATTTAGCCCACACAAAGAGATCAAGAAATGTACCTCCTTATTTTAATTATGGATTTAGGGTGATTGTGAATTAAAAATACTATTGCACACTTTTCATGTCATTTTGCTTATTTTTCTTTGGTTAAAATTTAATTTTATTGGAAGAGGGTTGCAAGAGTATTATGCTGAGGAATGACTATGTTCTAAATACAAAATGCATTAAAAAAAACCTTTTGTAGAAAGAAAAAATGAAGCTAATATGTAAAAATATTAAAAATTTGTCTCATTTCAACTTCAAAGGGACTGTCTAATTTTTTGTTAAGCTCAAGAAAATGTTCTTTAACCAAAATCATTCCCATTTATGAAATATGATAATTGATCAGCAAGTATTTATTTAGGGCATTCTAAGTTCTAGTCCTTGTGATGGGTACAAGGAATATAAAAAGAAAATAAGACAGATTCACTGATCTCAAGGACATTGCAGCCTAACTAAGAGAAGAGAACTAGCCTATGTTTGTGTGTCTCCTGGCAGTACACTGGAGTGTCAGAGAATTAAGAACAGTATGTATTTTAAAGGGGGCAGAAAAGTTGAATATTGGTGGGAACTAAGTATTCTAAAAAAAAGAAAAAGAAAAAAGAAAGTGGACTTCAGTCATGGTAGGCAGCCAGAGTAAAGGCTTAGAGACAAGAGATGGAAGGAAGATGTGTAAAGAGCAGTTTCAATCTCCTCCAAAGGCTGGACCATATGTAATGGTAATTATGAGAGTTAAAGATCTCCACCCACTGATGGCCCTCTTCATTAAGGGAAGTTTGATTAGAGGAGGCCCAGACCTTTTGTTAACTGCTCCTGCACTTGAACTTAAGGGTTGTGATGGAGGAGTGGAGCCAACATGGTGAAGTAGAAAGACACATCTGCTGTAGCTCTTCCCACCATAGCTCATAAAATACCTGTAAAAATGACTAAACAAACTCTAGAAAAGCATAAGCCACAAGACGACGGAGTGAAAGAAATTTACCATCCAAGATAGCCTAGAAGGGTCACAGAAAGGTATATCACACTGAACTCAGAGCTGAGCATAGCCCAGCCTTGACCACTTGGCTCTAACAGGACTGGATCAGTCTTCAGGGCACAGAATCACAGGTAGCAGCTTCAGTCCCCAGATTTCTCAGTCCACAAATGCAAAAGACAGCTTCAAAGGTCAGTGAGAAAGCTCTTTCACCTGGGTGAGAAGGGAGTGGGGTTCAGCAGCGCCAACCACTGGAGCAGTGAGGTGAGGAGGAGCACTGGTGTTGTTGAGCTGGTGGAGGCTCTAGAGAGGGAATCCTACTCACAGATCCTGGGCAAAAAAGAGTTCTTGTCATTACTCACAGAGCGCAGGTCAAGAGAAGTAAACTCCATTCCCTTGATTGTGACACCTTGGAGGAACTCAGAACTTACAGGTCCATAGAACATACCTTCCAATTAACAAAGGACTAAAAAGTCAAGCAACTGGCTGTCAAAATGCAGAAAGAAGGGTAAAAAATGAGACTATATATAGCCACTTCTTGCCAAAAGTGTAGTTTCTTTCATCCTTTCGATGAGGAAGAAGAAAGCATATCATCAGTGGAAAACATAAAAGTCAAGCCTACTACATCCAAAACTTCTAAAAATATGTACAATGGTCTTGGGCCATGGAAGAGCTCAAAAAGGATTTTGAAAATCAAGTAAGAAAGGTAGAGGAAAAATTGGGACGAGAAATGAGAGTGCTGCAAGAAAACCATGAAAAGTGAGTCAACAGTTTTGCTGAAGGAGATTCAAAAAATATTGAAGAAAACAGCATCTTTCAAAATAGACTAACCCAAATGGCAAAAGAGATCCAAGAAGCCAATGAGCTGAAGAATGCTTTAAAAAGCAGAACTAAGTAAATGGAAAAGGAGGTTCACAAGTTCACTGAAGAAAATAATTCTTTAAAAATTCGAATGGAGGGGGCGGAGTCAAGATGGCGGAGTAGAAACACACACATACGCTAGCTTTGAACCCACTGCCCATAAAATATCTGTAAAAAAAGAACTGCTGGTGAATTCTGGAGCAGCAGAAGCCACAGAACAGCGGAGCGGACAAGATTTCTGTTCCAGAGAGCCTGAAAACCTCTCGCAAACGGTTCTTCGCGCTGTGGACTGGGAGCCGAGGACAGCCCTGTAGCAGCCACTCGGTGCCGAGTGGAGCATATCTGAGCAGGGAGCAGATCTGAGCAGACTTCAGGGACAGAATCTCCAGCAGCCAGGCGGGTCCCTCCACCCACAGGGGACAAGGGTCGGTGAGAGGGTCTCATTAGCGGGTCGAGTGGGGAGTGGGGTGCCCCCATAACTCAGGCCCCCTCGGGAGGCAGAAGTGGAGGTGGGAGCAGACCAGGGCTCCCCAAGCAGGCAGGAGCCTGGATCCATTGTTGAAGGTCTCTGCATAAACCCCCTGAGGGAACTGAGCCCAGGAGGCGGCCCTGCCCCTACCTGAGCACCTGAACTTAATCTCACACTGACTAGCAGCCCCGCCCCCACCCAAAGCCCTGAGGCTGGGGAGCAACATTTGAATCTCAGACCCCAAGTGCTGTCTGAGGCAATCAGGAGGTGAAGTGGGTGTGAAGAGGATATTCAGAAGTCAAGTCACTGGCTGGGAAAATGTCCAGAAAAGGGAAAAAAACCAAGACTATAGAAGGTTACTTTCTTGGTGAACAGGTATTTCCTCCCACCCTTTCTGATGAGGAAGAACAATGCTCACCATCAGGGAAAGACACAGAAGTCAAGTCTTCTGTATCCCAGCCCACTCAATGGGCTCAGGGCATGGAAGAGCTCAAAAAGAGCTCAAAAAATTTTGAAGATCAAGTTAGAGAGGTGGAGGAAAAACTGGGAAGAGAAATGAGAGAGATGCAGAAAAAGCATGAAAAGCAGGTCAGCACCCTACTAAAGGAGACCCAAAAAAATGCTGAAGAAAATAACACCCTGAAAAATAGGCTAACTCAATTGGCAAAAGAGGTTCAAAAAGCCAATGAGGAGAAGAATGCTTTGAAAAGCAGAATTAGCCGAATGGAAAAGGAGGTTCAAAAGCTCACTGAAGAAAATAGTTCTCTCAAAATTAGAATGGAACAGATGGAGGCTAATGACTTTATGAGAAACCAAGAAATCACAAAACAAAACCAAAAGAATGAAAAAATGGAAGATAATGTGAAATATCTCATTGGAAAAACAACTGACCTGGAAAATACATCCAGGAGAGACAACTTAAAAATTATGGGACTACCTGAAAGCCTTGATCAAAAAAAGAGCCTAGACATCATCTTTCATGAATTTATCAAGGAAAACTGCCCTAATGTTCTAGAACCAGAAGGCAAAATTAATATTGAAAGAATCCACTGATCACCACCTGAAAAAGATCCAAAGAGAGAAACTCCTAGGAACATTGTGGTCAAATTCCAGAGTTTCCAGGTCAAGGAGAAAATATTGCAAGCAGCTAGAAAGAAACAATTCAAGTATTGTGGAAATACAATCAGGATAACACAAGATCTAGCAGCTTCTACATTAAGGGATTGAAGGGCGTGGAATATGATATTCCAGAAGTGAAGGGAACTAGGACTGAAACCAAGAATCACCTACCCAGCAAAACTGAGTATAATACTTCAGGAGAAAAATTGGTCTTTCAATGAAATGGAGGACTTTCAAGCATTCTTGATGAAAAGACCAGAGCTGAAAAGAAAATTTGACTTTCAAACACAAGAATGAAGAAAAGCATGAAAAGGTAAACAGCAAAGAGAAGTCATAAGGGACTTATAAAAGTTGAACTGTTTACATTCCTACATGGAAAGACATTACTTGTAACTCTTGAAACTATTCAGTATGTGGGTACTGGGTGGGATTACATACACACACACACATGCATACACACATACACACACACATAGAGACAGAGTGCACAGAGTGAATTGAAGAGGATGGGATCATATCTTTAAAAAAAATGAAATCGAGAAGTGAGAGAGAAATATATGGAAGGAGAAAGGGAGAAATGGAATGGGGCAAATTATCTCTCATAAAAGAGGAAAGCAAAAGAATTTTTTAGGTTAGGGGAAAAAGAGGGGAGGTGAGAGAAAAACATGAAGTTTACTCTCATCACATTCCACTAAAGGAAGGAATAAAATGCACACTCATTTTGGTATGAAAACCTATCTTACAATACAGGAAAGTGGGGGATAAGGGGATAAACAGGGTGGGGGTTATGATGGAAGGGAGGGCATGGGGAGGAGGGTGCAATTTGAGGTTGGCACTCATGGGGAGGGACAGGATCAAAAGAGAGAATAGAAGTAATTGGGGGCAGGACAGGATGGAGGGAAATATAGTTAGTCTTATACAACACGACTATTATGGAAGTCATTAGCAAAACTACACAGATATGGCCTATATTGAATTGCTTGCCTTCCAAAGGGAGAGGGTGGGGAGGGAGGGACGTAAAGAAGTTGGAAGTCAAAGTTTTAGGAACAACTGTCGAGTACTGTTCTTTCCACTAGGAAATAAGAAATACAGGTAAAGGGGTTTAGAAAGTTATTTGGCCCTACAGGACAGAGCAGAGGATGGAGACAATGGCAGAGAGGAATGATAGAGAAGAGAGCAGATTGGTGATGGGGGCAATTGGAATGCTCGGTGTTTTGGGGTGGGGGGAGGGGATAAGGGAGGAGAAAATTTGGAACCCAAAATTCTGGGAAAATGAATGTTAAAAAGTTAAATAAATAAATACATTGGGAAAAAAATTGTAATGGAGCAGATGGAATGTAATGATTTTATGAGAAACCAAGAAATTATAAAAGAACACCAAAAGATTGAAAAAATAGAAGCCAATGTGAAATATTTTGGAAAAATGACTGACATCAAATAGATCCAGGAGAGATCATTTTAAAATTGTTGGTCTACTTGAAAACTATGATAAAAAAGGAACCTAGACATCATTGTAGAAGAAATTATCAAGAAAAACTGTCCCAATGTTCTAGAACCAGCAGGCAGAATAGAATCGGAAAGAATTCACTGATAATCTCCTGAAAAAAAATGAAAACTCCTAGAAATATTTTAGCCAAATTCCAGAGTTCTCAGATCAAGGAGAAAATATTGCAAACAGAAAGAAACAATTCGAGAATTGTGGAAATACTATCAAGATGACACAGGATTTAGCAGCTTCTATGCTAGGGGATAGAAGGGCTTGGAATATGGTATTCCAGAGGTCAAAGGAGATAGGATTAGAACCAAGTAAATGAATGATACCTACCCAACAAAGTGAGTATAATACTTCAGGGGAAAAATGGAATTTCAATGAAATAGAGGATTTCCAAGTATTCTAGTTGAAAAGATGAGAGTCGAATAGAAAAATTTGACTTTCAAACACAAGAATCAAGAGAAACATGAAAAGGTAAACAGAAGAGAGATGCCTTAAGGAACTCAATAAAGATGAGCTGTTTGCATTTGTACAAGGAAAGATGTTATTTGTAAATCTGAAGACTATTTCAGTATTAGGATAGTTAGAGGGAATACACACACACATATACATACATATATATATATAGATATATAGATATATACACACACACATACACACACAAATAGAGAGAGAGGTGTTTATGGTATGTAAATATGTGTATATATATGTGTGTATATATGTATGTATGTATATATACATGTTTATATGTGTGTATACTTACATACATATACATGTATATTATATATATATATTTACTGTTGAATGGAATATACTAGGAGTAAGAGAAAGGAAGAGGCAGAATGCAGCAAATCATTTCACATACAAGAGGTAAGAGAGAGTTCTACAATGGAGTAGAAAAGCAGGGGGATGAAAGGAAATATTTGAGCTTTACTCTCATGGATTTGGCTTAAGAAGGGAATACACGCTCAATTGGATATGAAAATCTATTTTACCCTGCAGGAAGGAAAGGGTGGAGGAGATATGAGAGAGAAGATAACAGAAGGGTCAGCAAACTGGGGAAAGGAATAATTAGAAGCCAAAACTATTGTGGGAGGACAGGTCAAGGTAGAGAATGGAATAAATGAAAGGCAGGATAAGACAGATGGAAATGTGATTAGTCTGTTATAACATATATAGTAAGGAAGTGCTTTGCATTGTTACACGTGTAACCTATATTGACCTATATTGCTTGTTTTCTCAGTCAGAGTGAGTGGGGAGGGACGGAGAGAATATAGAACTCAAAGCTTTAAGAATGAGTGTGAAAAATTGTTTTAGCATGCAACTAGAAATTAAGTTATACAGCAAGGAAATATAGAAATCTATTTTGCCCTACAGGAAAATAGAGGGGAAAGGGGATGGAAGAAAGGTTGTTAATAGATGAGTGGACAGACTGGAGGAAGAGGTGTATGGGTTGCATGCTGTCCTGGGGTGGGAGTGGGGAGTGATGGTGAGAAAATTTTGAACTCAAATTCTTGTGGAAGTGAATGTTAAGAACTGAAAAATACATAAATTATATATTTTCAGAAAAAGGTTATGATGCCTTCTGGCTCTTGAAAGTGTATAAATACTCTAAGCGGAGGTTTCACTTTGTGATTTACTCATTGGAATTGTTTGTTTGGCTAGAGGAGACTCTGGGAAGCCACTAAGAAGCACCCTGGCTTCTAAAACCCACATGTTGATACTTCTCTCTCTGGTAACTATATATTTATGTATTGTCAGACACTTGGAAGCCTTTCTGTTCATTTTTATTTTTCTCTATTTTCTCTGAAGTTCAGGGTACTGACTTTTTCCCCTGAACTAAGTGAATGATACATGTGCTTGATTAACGTATATTGTTGATCCCTCAAAAGTCGCTTTCCTTTCAAAAAAGCAAATCTAAGAACCTGCACAACAGGCTCCTCTGTGTATATTGTGGTCCTTGCTAATATATAATACAATAGGTGTAAAGGAATGAAACAAAAATAGCTTGATGGAATAAATAGTAACGTTAATAAGGAATAAAATAAGGATGTCAAGATGAGTTGCATAAAAATGTCCTATCTAAAAGGTTTTCTACTGGACTGGTTGAACCATGCTCTTTGTCATTTTTTTAAAGTTTGTATTAAGGAGCTCTCATAAATGGGCAGCAGGGGGAAGTGTGACTTCATTTCCATAGTCTAAAGGCCAGAAAATTTTTAAAGTGTCATGACTGGATTCTTTTAGCGTTAACTCCCTTGCCACTCCAAGAATGTGCTGAGAACTTGCATTTGGTAATAAACAAGGTTGCACTTTGCAACCAAGCAAAGTGAAGAGGGTATGCTAATGAGAGCCTTAAGTGTCCAAGGCAGAAATGCAGTATGCTTAGGCACATGAAATGTAATTGGTTGCCTTGCAGGGGGATCTCACTGTAAAAGAAGAGTTGAAACCTGAAGTATAATTAGAGGAATCCAATGAGGGATTTTTTTTTTTCCTTTTTTCACAAAATAATTCCCCCATTGAATAAAACAAATCTTCCTCTTTCCCTGCACTCTGGCATATTAACATTCCCTGTCAAGATTATAAAAGAATTATTGTTTAAATTAGCTGCTCTAGAATAAAAGCTTCAGCAGCCTTTTTTTTAAGTGAAAGCTTGTTCAGGAAGTTATCATTTAACATAATGGAATCTAGTTATCCATTTTGCACCTGTAGGGAACTGAGAGGAGGGCTTTTGTAACTAGGTAGAATGTAACCAAAACAATGAAGGGTCTAGCAGATATTTTCTGTAAGTGATAGATGTTCATACATTGTTCTATAAACAACAATATTGCAGCTACACAAAGATGTTTTTGTTAACTGATTCCGGTAAAAATATGTCAATTTCTTAAAAATTGTTAGTCATATCACTGTCTAAATTAAAGCAAAATAATTTTGTGCTGATTTAATAGAAAGGAGATTCCGTAAATTTTCTTTGAGAAGCCCACTGGTATGCTGTTTGAATGGATATGAGTAATTACTGTCTACATCTGTCATGATAGCTGTATCTTCTCCCCAAAATAATGTTACTGGCTCCAAGAATGTTTCTAAATATTTATTTTTTTAATTTTTTTAATTTTTTACTTTATTTATTTATTTTTAGTCTTCAACATTCATTTGCATAAAATTATGAGTTCCTAATTTTGTCCCCATTTCTCCCCCACCACCTGAAAATGCCACACATTCTGATTATTCCTTCTCCCAATCTGGTCTCCCTTCTATTACACCACTTCCCTTCCCTTAACTCCCTCTTCTCTGTTTTCTTGTAGGGTAAGATAGATTTTTATACCCCCATTGCCTGAGTTTCTTACTTTCAGGTGGCATGCAAAAACAATTCTCAACCTTCCTTCCTAAATCTTTGAGTTCCAACTTCTCTCCCTTTCTCCCTTCCCACCCCTCCCTACTGAGAAGGCAAGCAATTCAACATAGGCTACATATGTGTAGTTTTGCAAAAGACTTCCATAATAGTCAGGTTGTATAAGACTAACTATATTTCCCTCCATCATATCCTGTCCCCCATTTATTCTATTCTCACTTTTGACTTTGTCCCTCCCCAAAATTTACTTCCCTCCTCCCATTTGCTCTTCATTCTATCATGCCTCTCACCCCACTTATCCCCTTCTCCCATACTTTCCTGTAGTGTAAGATAGATTTTTATACCAAATTGAGTGTGCATTTTATTCCTTCTTTACGCCAAATGTGAGGAGAGTAAGCTTTATTTTTTCCCTCTCATCTTCCCCCTTTTTCTCTCCATCACTAAAGCTTTTTCTTCCCTCTTCCATGAGAGATTACCTGCCCCATTCCATTTCTCCTTTTTTCCTACCAAAGTATTCCTCTCTCAGCACTTGATTTTATTTTTTTAGATATCATCCCTTCCTATTCAACTCAGTCTGTGCTCTCTGTGTACATATATATACACACACATATATAAATGTATGTATATATACATATATATCTATTATATATGTATATATCTGTATATATGTATACATGAATACATATATACATATATGTATATATGTGTATATATGTGCCTGTGTGTAGTGTGTGTGTGTGTGTGTGTGTGTGTGCTCCAACTACCCAAATCCCTAGAAAAGTTTCAAGAGATACAAATATTGTCTTTCCACGTAGGAATGTAAACATTTCAACTTCATTGAGTCCCTAATGATTTCTATTTCCTGTTTACCTTTTCGTGCTTCTCTTGATTCTTGTGTTTGGAATGATCATTTTTCCCCTGAAATATTATACTCAGTTTTCCTCGGTAGGTGATTCTTGGTTTTAATCCTAGTTCATTTGACTTCTGGAACATCATATTCCAAACCCTTGGATGCCATAATGTAGAAGCTGTTAGATCCTGTGTTATCCTGATTGTATTTGCACAGTACTACAATTGTTTCTTTCTAGCTCCTTGCAATATTTTCTTCTTGACCTGGGAACTCTGGAATTTGGCTACAGTATTCCTAGGAGTTGCTCTCTGGATCTTTTCAGAAACTGATTGCTGAATTCTTTCAATATTTATTTACCCTCCAGTTCTAGAATATCAGGGCAGTTTTCCTTAAAAATTTCATGAAAGATGATGTCTAAGCTCTTCTATTGTCATTGTTTTCAGGTAATCTCATAATTTTTAAGTTGTCTCTCCTCGATATATTTTCTAGGTCAGTTATTTTTCCAATGAGATATTTCACATTGTCTTTTATTTTTTTTTCTTTCTTTTGCTTTTGGTTTATAATTCCTTGGTTTCTCGTAAAGTCACTAGCTTCCATCTGCTCCATTCTAATTTTTAAAGAACTATTTTCTTCAGTGAGCTTTTGAACCTCCTTTTCCATTTGGCTAATTCTGTATTTTAAAGCATTCTTCTCCTCATTGGCTTTTTGGACCTCTTTTGCCAATTGAGTTAGCCTATTTTTAAAGGTGGTATTTTCTTCAGTATTTTTGGGGGCCCCTTGTAGCAAGTTGTTGATTTGCTTTTCATTATTTTCTTGTATCACTCAAATTTCTCTTCCTAATTTCTCCTCCACGTCACTTGTTTGAATTTCAAAATCCTTTTTGAGTTCTTCCATGGCTTGAAATCACTACATATTTATTTTGAAGGTTTTGGATGCAGAAGGCTTGAATTTAAATCTTCCTCTGATCATATGCATTGTTCTTCCTCATTTGAATAGATGGAAGAAAATACGTGTTCACCAAGAATGTACCTGTCTATAGCCTTATTTTTTTCTCTTTTTTGAGAATTTTCACAGCCAATTATTTGACTTGTGTGTCCTTTGTCAAGAGAAGGGTATACTCTGGGGACCTGTAAGTTCTCAGTTTCTCCAAGGTGCCATAATCAAATGAGTGGATTTTATTCCACTTCTATCCTGCACTCTTGTCCTTTAGCAAACACAAACACTCTGTTTTTCCCAGGATCTGCGAATACAATTTCCTCTCCACAAGTGCCTCCAACTACACCATGCCAGCGCTTCAGTTGCTGCTGCCAGGGGACCAAACGCCCATTCCTTCCTCCCTCAGGTAAAAGAGCATTCTCACTGACCTGTGAAGATGTTTTTGGCATTTGTGGGTTGAGCAATCTGGGAACCAAAACTGCTGCTGCTGGCAATTGTGAAGACTGTTCTTGTCCTGTCCCTGCTGCACTCCATGGTCAAGGCCAGGCTGTGCCTTGCTCAGCACCTGCTTTAATCAACCTTTCCTATTCACCTTCTAGGCTGTCTTGAGCTGTAAATCTCTTTCACATTGTTGCTTTATGGCTTCTGCTGCTCTAGAATTTGTTTAGCATCATTTTTACAGATATTTTATGAGCTATCCAAGGGAGCTTCTACAGGTCCGTCCTTCCACCCCACTATCTTGGCTCTGTTCCCCAATTGTTTTTTCCAACTATTGCCATGCATACAACTTTTTGCATCACAACCAACTTTGCATAAACATAATTAACATTCTGCAAAGTATTTATTGGAGTGGAGGTATGAAATTTGGTGGACCCATCATTTGATAGAAAATATTGTAGCAGATTTTTAATTCTTTCCTTTGGTTTCATTCATTTCTTCAGGAATATTGACTTTTTCCTGTTCAATAATGCATATTTACTGTTGGCTATGCAATAAATTACATAAAGTTTTACATCCCTGTAGCGTAGAAAACAGAAGGGCATATATAGAAAGAAACACATGTATACATACACATAGAACTATCTATATTCATATGCACACATGCGTATGCACATGCATATTTACATATACATACATATATTTGCATATGAATTTGTAGATTTAATATGTAGATATAGACATAATATGATATAATGTGTGTGTACAAACACATATACACATCACATCTAGAGAAATTGAGGCTGGAATAAGATAAGTATTTTGCCCAGAATCAAATGGCTTGAAAATGTCAGAGCAAGAACTTATGTTCTTACAATTCTAAGTTTATTATTCATAACTAGGACTTGCATTTTAGTTTCAGAGAAATGGGGAAGAGATAACTAGAACATGCTGCACAAACCTTGCTTTATTTAGATTATTTTGAACACTCATAGAACATATCTTGCTTCTTGCTTTATTTAGATTATTTTGAACATTCATAGAACATATCTTGCTCTGAATGTTTTCTCTAGCTTTAACTAGTTCGTAAAAAAACCCCAAATTTTAAAAAGTGTGATAGACCAACATTGTTACATAAATGCTTCTCAATTGTAATAATATATGAATAAAAGCAATTAAAATTCTATTGGTTTAGGAAAATTAGTGGAAGCGTATCACTAAAATATTTTGAACTGCCAGAAATTAATACATCTTTTTTCATTCTTGCTACTGTTGAGCATGAATGCATGAAGGTGACGACTGGTGGTCCACACTTATATATAATTTTGAGACTACCATTTTTCTTCCAGGTATTCCAGTGTGAGCCGAGTTGATGGTTAAAAACTTCACTGCAATGTTGTACAGGGGATGTGCATTCAGTTATAAATTGAACTAGAAGATCTTTGAGATAACTTCAAAATCCGAGATTCTGTGATGTAGTAATAAGCCTGATTTATCTTCAGCAATTGATACAATTATTTAATTTTAAGTCTTTCTAAATTTTTAATGTATCTAGAGAATATCTAAATAATCAATTATCTACAAAGTATTACTATTATAACATTGATTCTATAAGATCTTATTTTTTGGTAATAATTACCTGTAAAACATATTCAGCTGCACTTTCTTTTAAGCATAGCATTTTAAATAATAGCCTGATTATGTTTAAAGATTAAGATAAAGGACAGGAGTGGCCTTAAAGAAACAGTATAAACATGTTTATAATGTGTGGTATTCCCATATTGAGGGTGATTTCCAGAAATAATGTGTAAAAGAATAGAAACAGATCTCATATTTTATGTCATATAAGCCACCACTTGTTTTCATCCAAAGCTCCAAAGAGATTTTGTGACTCAAAAGAGTGGACAACTATCCTATTATGATGGAAGATATATTTGAGTCTCCTGTTTCTCATGTTATCTGATGCTTGTAGTAGTGTAGATTTTGATGAAATTTTTAGTGTGCACAAAATTTCAGAAATATATGCATTAACACATGAAACAAGCTCTTTGATTTCAGGATGCCATTTCCCAGAATTTTCACAGTAAGCTCTATAGCCAACAGCTGATGGTAGAAATGTTGTTTTTAGCCGTCTATTAAAACAGCGAATTATATTACTACTGTATAATTATTTTAATATTGTCTGAGAAAATCTGCTAACCACTGTGATTTTCTTACACTAACATATAGACCTAGGATTTCAGCCAAGAATAGACCTTCCATGTTAGCTAATCACCCCCTTCCTTAAAAAATGGAGAAACAGAGGCTCAATGAAGTTAAGGAACTTTTTAAAGATGAAATAGGTAGAAATTAGTAAAGTGAGAATTCAGATGAATATATTCTGACTTAAAATAGTCTTTCTACTTTATTACAGCTATCAAAGGATCATATGATCATCAGGTTAAAGTAAATAAATTGAAAGGTTATAGGATAATAGATATCTGGAAGAAACCTCAGGGGTCATCTGGTTCAGTTCTCTCTTTTCATGGATGACAAAACTAAGAACTAAGAAAAACTAAGCGGCTTGCCCAAGTTCCCATAGATATATTGGTAGGTATCAGAGGCAGAAATGAAATCCAGTTCTCCTGATGGCACAGTATTTGTAAAAAACAAAAACAAAAACAAAATTTATCACAGTTCTTGGAACATCATGATTATTTAATAAAGTATTATGGCCTTCCCACCTGCTTCCTTTTCATCCTAGAGTCAATATTCTCATTCAAGAGTCTCTTTTTTATATGGAATCCTTTAATTCTACAGTTAAGGAAACTAAGTCTCAGAATGTAAATGACTGGCTCTGAGATGTATAGGTAGTAAATGTTGAAGTGAAAATTTGCATTTGGATTTTCTGATAACAAATTTAAGATTTTTTTCCATTAATCCCATGGACAGTATTAAAATTTTGAAATAAATGATACTAGAAGATGAGTCCTTCATGTCAGTATTTGTTAAGTACATGACCTAAAGGAAGTTCAGTTGCAGATGCATTTGGTGACAAAAGGAAAATCCAGAGCTGTAAATACCAACATTGTATAGAAACATAGATTTTAAGATATATGAACCAAGGTAAGATGGATGTGGTCAAAGAGGAGATGGAAAGATGAAATATGAACATCTTGGGTGTTAGTAAATGTAAATAGAAGAGAACTGGTGAATTTAATTCAGAAGATCACTCCATATATTACTGTGGCCAAAAATTCCTTAGAAGAAACAGAGTAGCCTTCATAGTCAACAAATGGTTGAGAACAGCAGTATTGAGGTATAATCTCAAAAATAAACAAATAATATCTGTACGAATCCAAGGAAAATTATTGAACATCTCAGTGATACAAGTATATGCTACAGGCACTGATGCTGAAGAGGCCAAAGATTATCACTTCTATGGGGATGTACAACATCTTCTAGAAATAACACCAAAAGATGTCACAGTCATCATAGGGAATTGAAATGCAAAAGAAAGAAATTAGAAGATAACTGAAGTAACAGACAAGTTTGGTATTGGAGTACAAAATGAAGTGGGACAGAGACTGATATAGTTTTTTTCAACATAGCTCACTGGAAATAGAAAACACATTTTTTTTTCAACCACCCCAAAGACATCTCTACAAATGGATATTACCAAACAAACAAAATTGATTATATAAATTACAGCCATAAGTGAAGAAGTTCTATATAGTCAGCTGAAGTAAGAACTGACTGTGGCTTGGATAATTTATTTAAAATTTCCCCTTAAATTATGAATATGAAGTGGAGATGATGAATACATTTAAAGGATTAGATTTGGCATATAGAGTGTCTGAAGAAATATGGACAGTACTTAGCAATAGTGTACTGTAGGCAGCAACAGAAAACATTTCAAAGATGAAGAAAAGGAAGAAAGCAAAATGACTGTCTAACGAGGATTTTAAAATAGCTGAGAAGAGTCAAAGGGTGAAGTCAAAATAACAGAGTAGAAGCAGAGGCTGGTTAGAGTTATCTGCCCAAGCCCAAACAAATACCTTGAAAAAATGAATCTAAACAAATTGTGGAGCTACAGAACCCACAGAATGACAGAATGAAGTAAATCTCCAATCCAAGACAGCCTAGAAGGTCAATGGGAAGTGTCTTCTGTGTCGCATGAGGAGCAGAGCACAGTACAGCATGGTCTATGGAGGAACACATGGTTCCTGAGAGGCCTCAGTGGGAGGAGTTCTGAATCTCTGGCACCTTTGCTGGCTTCCAGACTTCACAATCCTGAAATGTCAAGGATAATTTGGAAGGTCAGTGGAAAAATCTATTGGACCTGTGTAAGAAAGTAAAGTAGTCCAGCCCCAGTCTCAGGGCAGCAGAACGTGAAGAGAAGTCCACTGCAGCCATAGCAGGGGCAGAGGCAGAGGTTTTTTCTGGGACTCTAGATCCACAGAGATTGTGGAGGGACTGAGAAGCTGACAGTACATCACCTACCCCCACTGGAAGCAGAGAACTACCTGGACTAAGAGATCAAAAGTCAAGCACATGGCTGGAGCAATGAGCAAAAAAGTTAAAAAAAAGTAATGACGACCAACATATACCAATAGAAGAAGACAAGAAAACCAAAGCTCATATATCTAAAGAATCCAAGAAAAATATGAATTGGTCTCAGGCCATGGACGAGCTCAAAAAAGATTTTGAAAATGAAGTAAGAGAAGTAGAGGGAAAATTTGGAGGAGAAATGACAGTGATTGATGAAAATCATGAAAATTAAGTTAACTGCTTGCTAAAGGGGACACAAAAATGGTGAAGGAAATAATTGCTTAAAAATATACTAACCCAAATGGCAAAAGACATCCAAAAATGAGGAGAAGAATGATTTAAAAAACAGAATTGGCCAGATGGAAAAGGAGGTCCAAAAGCTCATTGCAGAAAATAATTTCTTAAAGATTAGAGTAGAGCAGATGGAAGCTAATGACTTTATGAAAAATCAAGAAATCATAAAAGAAAAGCAAAGGAATGGAAGCATAGAAGACATTGTGAAATACTTCATTAGAAAAACAACTGACCTGGAAAATAGATCCAGGGGAGACAACATAAAATTATTGGAGTACTTGAAAGCCATGGTTAAAAAGAGAGACAAAACAACATCTTTCAAGAAATTATCAAGGAAAACTGTCCTGATATTCTAGAATCAGAAGGTAAAACAGAAGTGAAAAGAATTCACCAATCATCTCCTGAAAGAGATTCCCAAAGGAAAACTAGTGGAATATTGTAGTCGAATTCCACAGGTCCCAGGTCAAGAAGAAAATATTGGAAGCAACCAGAAAGAAACAATTTGAGTATTGTGGAAACACAATCAGGATAACACAAGATTTAGCATCTATTAAATTAGGAGACTGATGGACTTAGAATATGATATTCCAGAGGTCAAAGGAACTAGGATTAAAACCAAGTATAATACTTCAGGAAAAAAAGTTCTTGAAGTAAATACAGGTTTTTCAAGCACTCTTGATAAAAAGACCAGAATTGAATTGAAAATTTGACTTTCCAACACAAGAATCAAGAGAAGCATGAGCAGGTAAACAGGAAAGAGAAATCATAAATTGAACTGCTTACATTCACGCATGGAAAGATAATATTTGTAAATATTGAGAGCTTTCTTATTGTTAGGGTAGGTGGAGGGATTGTGAATATACAGACAGAGGGCACAGGGTGAGTTGAACATGAAAGGATGATATTTAAAAGTAAATTTAAATAAAATTTAAAAATAAAATTAAGTGTTGAGAGAGGAATATTTTGGGAGGACAAAGGGAGAATTAGAATGGGATAAGTTATCTCACATAAAAGAGGCAAGAGAAGGCTGCTACAATGGAGGGGAAGAAGGGGAAGATGAGAGAAAAAGAGTGAACCTAACTCTCTTGGATTTGGCTTAAGGAGGGAATAATATGTACACTCAACTGAGTATGAAAAATCTATCTTAAGCTACAGGAAAGTAAGGGAGAAGGTGATAAACAAGGATTGGTAATGATAGAAAAGAGGACAAATGGAACAAGGGGGTAATTAGAAAGTAGATTTAAATTAGAAGTAAATACTTTTTGAGGAGGGTCAAAGGAGAGAGTAGAATAAATTGAGGGAAGCATAAGACAGAGGGAAATATAGTTAGATATCAACACTGTTATGGAAGTGTTTTGCATGACTACACATGTATAACCTATATTGAATGCATGGCTTCTCAGTGAGGATGGGTGGGAGAAAAGAAAGGAGAGAAGTGGGAGCTCAAAGTTTCAAAAACGAATGTTAAAAATTGTTTTCCCATGCAACTGGGAAATAAGACATACAGGCAATGAGGTATAGAAATCTATCTTACCCTTCAAGAAAATTGAGAGGAAGGTGATGAGAGAAGGGAGAGATGTGAAAGATGTGAGGGCAGTTTGGGGGAAAGGGCAATTGGAATGCATTATCTCTTAAGATGGGCAGAAGGGAGAGATTTTAGAACTCAAAATCTTGTGGAAATGAATGCTGAAAATTAAAAATAAATAATTTTTTTTTAAATAAAGATAGCTGAGAAAAGAAGGGAAGTGAAATATAAAGAGGAAAGGAAAAAATATACCCAAATGAATGCAAAATTCCAAAGAACAACAAGGATTGATAAGGTTTTTTTAAATGGAAATGCAAAGAAAGAGAAGAAAATAATACAATGTGAAGGACAAGAAATCTCTTCAAGAAAATTAGAGACATCAAGAAAACATTTCGTGAAAAAATGGTCATGATGAGAATCAAAACTGGTGGGGACTTAATTGAAGTTGAAGAGATTAAGAAGTGACTAGAATAAACGAAAGAACTCTACAGGAAAGATCTTCACATCAGTGATAACCTTGAAGGTATGATTGCATGATCTAGAGTCAGACATCCTGGAGAATGTCAAATGGGCCTTAGAAATTCCAGAAAAAAATATTAGTGGAAGTACAGGAATTCCAGCTTCCTTGTTTAGAATTCTAAAAGCTGCACTTAATATGTCAGGAAATTTGGAAAACTAAATCACTGCTGCTGAATTGGCCAGCTTATGTCACAATCCTAAAGAAAGCCAAAGCCAACCAACGTTCAAATTGGTGACCAATTGTGTTCATTTCATATGACAACAAAGTTAGCATTAGCAGTATATGAACCAAGAATTACCATAAGAGTAAGCTGAAGACACAGAGGAAAAAGAGGCCAAATTGCCAACATTCATTGGATTATAAAGAAAAGAGGGAGTTCTACAAAAACATTGATTTCTGCTTCATTGAGCACCCTAAAGTTTTTGATTGTGTAGATCCCAACAAAATGGAGCAAGTCTTCATAGAGAAGGGAGTACCAAATCATCTGACTTGTCCTCTAAGGAAGCTGAATGAGGGTCAAAAAGGAAGAGCTAGAACTGAACATGCAACAAGTGATTGGTGTAAGATTGGAAAAGGAGTACAACAAGGCTGTATATTGTCAGTTTATTTGTTCTGTGTGTATATATACTTACATGCATATATACATATATACATACATATATACACATATACATACATATATGTATATATATATATATTTATTTATATGTATATACAGAATACATTATGCAAAATGCCAGGCTCAGTGAATCAAAAGATCAAAAGCCAGAATTAAGCTTACTGAGAGAAATATCAACAATTTCAGATATGCAGATGAAACCATTCTAATCGCAGAATGTGAAGTATAGTTAAGAAATCTCTTTATGGGAATGAAAGAGAACATTTTAAAAGTTGACTTTAAACTTCATGTAAAGGACAAGGGACATGTAAAGGACAAAACAAAACAAAACTCTTGGCAACTGGTCCCATCACTTCTTGGCAAATAGAGGGGAAGAAATGGAAGCAGTGTCCAATTTCATGCTATATTTTTAGTCTTAAAGATCACTGCCAATAGTGACTGAAACCATGAAATTAAAAAAAAAACAACAACAACAAAACGCGTTCCTTGGAAGGAAGCTATAGGAAATCTGTACAACACACTAAAAAGCAGAGACATCACATTGCTTTCAAAGATATGTAGAGTCAAAGCTATGTTTTTCTTTTCCAGAAGTAATACCTGGCTATGAGAGTTGGAACATAAGGGAAGCTGAGCCCAATAGAATTGATAGTTTTAAATTATGGTGCTGGAGAAGATTTTTGAGAGTCCCTTAGACAGCAAGGAGGTCAAATCAGTCAATACTTAAAGAAATTAATTCAGACTATTCACTGAAAATTCAAATATTGAAGTTTAAATACTTTTGCCATGAAATTATAAAGCAAGACTCATTGGAAAAGATTCTGATATTGGGAAAGATTGAAGGTAAAAGGAAGAGGACGACAGATGATGTAATGGACAGACAATATCATGGAAACAATGAACATGAGAGAGTAAAGGATAGAAAAATGCCAGGCCTAGAGGCCTGTGTGGGCTACCCGAGTCTTTCTTACCTCACCTCCGAGGTCTTCGGCTGGCCATGCCGGATGCACATATGAGAGAAAGGACGTTCCAGAGTCGAACAAGGGTTGAGCTTTATTTCAGGGTCTAGTTACAAGTGCAGGGGGGTCTTCCTTAGGAGGAAGAGGGGGAGATTTCCTAAGGAGGCTAAGATCTTAAGGGATTGGAAGTAGAAGTACAAGTGGGGAGAGAGGGGGAGGGGAGAGAGGAAAGAAGAAAACAGAGCCTACTGTCCTCTTGGCTCCTTACGTGCTAAGAGAGCTTTCAGGCTTCCTCAATCCTACTTAACCTTCAGCCACACAGTTTGCATCTCAATACCCTGCTGTTAGGTAACTAGGTGTGCTCCAATCCGGGACAATCTCAAGGGCAGGGAGACTCCACCCATCACGTATCTCCCGGGTAGAGGCGGAAATACTCGAGCTAGCCGAGCTAGCTCAGTCTGACCTTCTCGAATCCCCGCTGTTCATGGAGGGCCTTGTAAGACTCTAAGATTTAGAAGTCCCACTTTTACCCGCCCGAGACCGTCCACACGGATTTGAACTTCCAATCCCAACATCTCCCCTTCTTTGTTATGCGCGAAGCGCACCTGGCTCTAGAGCAAACAGTGGCTGGAGGCTGAGTGGACTAGGAAGGCCTTTAGCATATGAGTACCCTACAACAAGACTTCATTCACACAGAAATCTGCAGCTAGCACAACTGACAAAGGGAGGCATCAAATAAAACAAAGATGAAACTAAATGGCTGAGTTACAACAGGGGAAGTGCAATCATTTAATCCCAAAGCATTTTTTAAGAGGAGCAGCTGGTGTTGGTGCCTTACATCACCACTCCCTCAGTCATGCAAATGGATCTCAACGGCCAAGCCTGAATGGCCAAGCCTGTGGTATTCAGGTGAAAAGTTGGTCACCCCTTCCCCCCGCCAATGTCCTGGGTTTGTGATATCAAAGTCCTCCTTCAGCCACTGAAAAAGATGCCTAGATGGAATGGGCAACAATGTTGGGATGAGTGCTGCTTCCTCTCTGGGCAGCAGGGTTAAAGCTGTTAGCAGCAGACTCAGGTGGTGCATGATACTTCTCCGGGGTCTCCGGGCTCTCTGACATCGGTTCCCACTTACGGATCCTTCTAATGGGAATCCACGCATTCCTTTTTCCTGTGGAGACACAAACATACCCTCGACCCCATATTAGTATCTTAAAATGTCTCATAGCTGGAGTCGTATGTGAGTTTCTTGAGATATGCAAAAAATTGTGTGTATACACAGCTGTATCAAGCTCTGATTGTGTTAGGCGACCTTTTCCCCTTCTTTGTTTATCGAGGATTGCCTTCAAGGTGAGATTGTCCCTTTCCACTATGGCCTGGCCTTGTGGATTGTAGGGGATTCCTGTAACATGTCGAATCCCTAGATCACGGAGGAAGCGTGTAAGGGTTTGAGAAGTATAGGCAGGGCCGTTATCTGTCTTTATTTCTAAGGGTAAGCCTGAAACAGAAAAACAGTGCCAAAGATGTTGAATTACTTTAGCACTTGATTCACCTGGCTGTAAAGTCACCATAAGGAATCCGGACCATGTGTCAACTGTCACATGTATGCACTGGCCCTTAAGATGGGTGACATCCATTTGCCAAATTTCATTGGGTGCCAAGCCACGAGGATTGACACCCTGGTCTAGAGATGGGTGGAATGGGATACATTGGAGACAGCTCTTAACAATTTTTCTGGCCTGTTCCTGAGTTATCCCATATAATTTGCAGAGGGCTTCTGTGGCTAGGTGGAACCTATCATGAGCCTTTTGGGCCCTTTCTTGTGGTTCCACAGTGTGCCCTACCAGGTATAGTGAATTGTCTGCTATTTGATTTCCTTCAAAAATTGGTCCTGTGCCATTTGTATGTGAGCGCACATGTAAAACATAAAAAGGGTGTGTTCTGTTATTAATGGTGGTCAATAGCCGCTCACACTGTGAAAAAATATTGGACCGATAATCTACAATAGAGTCCTCAATCCGTGAAATTAATAAAGATGCATACTGACTATCAGTGATAATATTAATGGGTATGTCACTATATATTTGGAGAGCTTGGATTATAGCTTCCAATTCGTTCTGTTGAGTAGAGGTGTAGGGTGTGTTAACTATATATATCTCTTGGGAGGCCGAATTATAAATAGATGCCTTGTGATGTTTCGTGGCATCTGTAAAAATGTTAGGCCCTTCTACTGGGTTTGGTGAGTACCTTTTCACTGGTGCTGGGGCCCACTGTAATAATTCTTTGAATAGGAAAGTCGAATTTGGTTTCATCTGGGCCCAGTGGAGTATAGTGGCCCAAGAAACATGATTCTGAGCTAACTCTTCTACATCCTTAGTGGTGAGTGTAGCATAAAGAATTGGCTGTTTTTGGTATATGTGGGTGGCTCTTCTTACTGCCTCTAGTGCTAACCATCCTAGAAATTCCCACTTGTTTAGTAAACTGCTTCCTGTTTTACTTAAATATACCCACTCTAGGGGCTTCTCTTTTTGGTGTATGACGGCATAGGGAGGTGTGGTGGAGATAATAGATACCTCCAGATCTCCTCCTGGATCCCACCAAAATGTGGTGGACTCTAAAAATTGTTTTTTTATTGCCTCTATGGCCTTGGCTGCTTCAGGAGTCAATGTTCGTGGGGAATTTAAAGCAGAGTCTCCTGTCAATAGTGAATATAAAGGTTGCATGAGAGGTAGAGGTATAGGCACCTTTGATCTTATCCATTGGATAGCTCCTACTAGTTTCTGAGCATCATGGAGTGTTTGGATCTTTATATCCCATTTTGGGGGTTCCGGCCGAATGATGGTGCCCTGTATCTGATATCCCAAATATTTGTAATTGGGTCCTCTCTGTATCTTTTCAGGAGCAATAACTAATCCTAGTCCTAAAAGGTTCCTTTCTACTGCTTGGAAACACTTCTCTAGTTCCTTGAGCTGAGGTGCAGCTATAAGGATGTCATCCATATAATGGATGATTTTGCATTGGTATTGCTGTCTGGGGCTTTCTAAGGCTTGATTAACATACCACTGGCAGATGGTGGGGCTGCAACTCATACCTTGGGGCAATACCTTCCACTGATACCTCTTTGCAGGTCCTTCGTTATTGGGGTGAGGTATTGTAAAAGCAAACCGAGGACAATCTACTTTGTTTAAAGGAATGGAAAAAAAAACAATCCTGAATGTCAATGATTATAAGTGACCAACCCTCCAGGATGGCATTAGGAGAAGGGAGACCTGGTTGCAGGGCTCCCATAGGCATGAGAGACTGATTTACCTTCCTTAGATCTGTAAGGAACCTGAATTTCCCGGATTTTTTCTTTATAACAAACACAGGAGCATTCCAGGGTGACTTTGATGGTTCTATATTTCCTTTTTCTAATTGCTCCTTAACCAATAGTTGTAGTGCCTGGAGTTTTTCTGGAGTCAGGGGTCATTGCTCCACCCAAATCGGGGTGTCTGACTTCCAATTCAAGGGTGGGGACTCCAGAGCAACAGCAATGGCCCTTACTAAAAATTTGATAACCTCATCCCGAGGCGGCTCATAATGTCTCTGCCCCAGATGTTAAAACTAAGTCCTGGAATCACCAACGTCCATACGGTCCCTTGGCGATCCTCTGCCTCCCACTTTACTGGGTGCATTGTCTCTAAGGTATTTTGGCACCCTCCTATTCCGCACACTGGTCTCTGGCCTTCTTTGAGCTTCCAGTGCCTTAAGGGAAGGGCAATAGCTATGGGAAGCTGATCCTGGCCCCTCCCTGTACTTATTTCTTTCTGCCCAGGGGTAAGGCAGGCTCTGGCTAAGCTCTTCCAGTCATTAGGAGTCAGAACGAACTGACCATTGAGAGTCTCAAGCATGGCTATGACAAAGGGTGAATTAGGGCCGTGCTTGGTACAAGCCTCTTTAAGAGTCGCCACTCTCTTCCACTCTATGGGTATGTGGCTCCTCCGAACCCCACCGGGGACACTGGGGTCCACTATTTCTAGCACAGGAAATGTCCCTACATCTTCTCCATTCTCTATAGCCTTTCTTATTCCTTTTTCCAAACTGGACTGTGGCCCTGAACTGTCTGACCAATGGAGCAGGTTATAAGGAGGCGCGGAGGGAAGGCACGGCGTATTCTCCCCTGCCTCGCCTTTTCCATCCGTTAGATGGAGCTCCGAGTCTATTTTTTCTTTACGCTCCTTAACTTTCCGCTTAACTTTCTGCTTGCCTGGACTCTCCGTCCCTCCCGTGTTCTCCCCTCCCCTCTCTCCGCTTCCACTCTCATTCCAATCCCGCCCTGGCCTCTCCGGGCCTTCCTTACAAAATTCTCAGAGGTCGTTTAACTCTATTGTGACCCCCGCCTCCCTGCATTCCCTGTGAAGTTTCTCAGCCCAGACCTCCTGTTCCTCTGGCTTTATTACTGGCAATAGATTCCCCATCTCTGCCCTTTTCCCATGGGGTGTGGGAAGCTTCTCTCACTCTTTCTCTCCTTCCGAATCTAGGATTCGGGACTCGCTTCTTTCACAGCCCCTTCCGGGTGTTCCCCAAAAACACCCAGGATTATCTGCGCTCCCAATCCCTGTTGGGGCGCCAACTGCCAAGCCTACAGGCCTGTGTGGGCTACCCGAGTCTTTCTTACCTCACCTCCGAGGTCTTCGGCTGGCCACGCCGGATGCACATATGAGAGAAAGGACGTTCCAGCGTCGAACAAGGGTTGAGCTTTATTTCAGGGTCTAGTTACAAGTGCAGGGGGGTCTTCCTTAAGAGGAAGAGGGGGAGATTTCCTAAGGAGGCTAAGATCTTAAGGGATTGGAAGTAGAAGTACAAGCAGGGAGAGAGGGGGAGGGGAGAGAGAAGAGAAGAGAGCGGAGCCTACTGTCCTCTTGGCTCCTTACGTGCTAAGAGAGCTTTCAGGCTTCCTCAATCCTACTTAACCTTCAGCCACACAGTTTGCATCTCAATACCCTGCTGTTAGGTAACTAGGTGTGCTCCAATCCGGGACAATCTCGAGGGCAGGGAGACTCCACCCATCACGTATCTCCCGGGTAGAGGCGGAAATACTTGAGCTAGCCCAGCTAGCTCAGTCTGACCTTCTCGAATCCCCGCTATTCATGGAGGGCCTTGTAAGACTCTAAGATTTAGAAGTCCCACTTTTACCCGCCCGAGACCGTCCACATGGATTTGAACTTCCAATCCCAACAGAAAAATATGCTGCACTAAGATCCATGAGGTCATAGAGAATTGGACATGACTGAAAGACTCAACAAAACCAATCTTCTATCATGACCTCACGCTGTAATTTTTGACTTTTTTTGTTCTACATTAGCTTCATTTTCTCAGTAAGTAGGCCAGATCAGATGTTCTGAAAACAGAAATCTGTTTTTCTTTGGCATAAACATTGTTGGTTATTTCCTTACCTCCCAAGATACTGACAATGTCAAAGAATTACACAACTTGACTATAGGCCCCTTGCTTCAATATATTTTGCAACATTCAATATTAACTTTTGTGAAACCAAGTGGTTCCAGTGATTAAATAAGAGTATCTGAACTGTCAAACAAAAGCTTTCCTATTAACTAGTTTATTTTCCATTTCTCCTCTTGTTTCTATTCAACAATGTTTCTGGGTCACTGGACTAACATCAATATTAAGCCTTTATTTATTGGTAGGTTGTTGTAATAGTTCGGGTGTGATTGCAGTCAATCTAGCCTAAGTCAGGGAGGCCCTTATAGGTTACCATAACCCATCTTTCTTATCCTTTGAGTATGTTCTTTAAATCAGAGATACCTGGCAAATCTTGGGATTGTAGAAAGAAAACTACCATGCTAACATTTTTTTCTTTCAGTTGAGCTCTAGAGTTCTTACCACTGCTTTACTTTTTCTCACATGCCAAATTATATTTCTACTTATGTACATTCTGTTATACTATACGCTGCCTTCTTTTTAAGAAGTACAATTAATTCTTAATACCCCAACATTAGCTGCCAAGATTATGTTCAGTATTTATATAGACAAGTACTTTCATAGAGGTACAATGAGTGCATCACCCTCATTATTGATGAGTACTGGAAAGTATACTGCCAAGGAAACTGAACTCATTCACAGTATTAAAAATTTCTCCATTTGCTGTAACCAGTGATTCTATGTAGGCATGGTGAGGTGCCGACTGGTGGAGCAACTGTTTTCTTGGTGTTAATTGTTAGACCGACATTAGTGCAGGCAGTAGAGAATCATTCCATACTTTGTTGCACTTGATAGGTGCATTTAAAAGCCTTTATCTTTGATTGAATACACAATAATGTACAATAAAAAATAATACACCAACTCTCCCTCCACTTTATTCTTGGCTTATGGCTTGGGCTGCCTGTGTATAGAATTGCAAAGTTATTCTGGATATATAGATTATAAACAGCCATCATGAGAGCTGGAGTTTGAATGGTAGTTGCTAATTTTTATACTTGGTGGAATCTTTTGAAGGTTAAGTTTTGCATCTCTTTAGAAAGATTCTGTGTGTTTAGGGTTCTTTTAAGTTCTTTTAGCTTTCTCTTTCATTCCAATACCTGGAAGAATATTGCTATTTTGAAGGCTTAGGATTTTTCCTAGGACAACATTATGCTTTAATATTTTCTTGGAGAACATCATAGAAAGTATTCATTAGAGTGATTCAATTATTTTGTGGTGAATGTTTTATGTTGTTCTCTATCAGTGACAGTTTCAAAGTCAGAATACACAGTGACTCCACACAAACACTGAGGCTGTAAGGGAGGTCGTACTTCATTTCAGGACTGATTAACACAACTGTTCTATTTATAAAACTAATGGACAAGATAATATTTACTTTGTTAATGGAATCCTTAATATAAAAAGCACATCTTTCTTTTTGATTGAAAGTATGACAACTGAACAATCACCTACAAAAGATAACTTGTAGGTATCTCATCTAATTACCTTAATTACTTCCTGATGGATGGCACATAAACCATAATTGTATCTATCAGACTTACATAAATAGACCTGGACCATCATAGTAATGTGGAAACATTCTAAATTTAGCATTTCACTGTTCATACTTTTTCCCCTTATTTTATTTTAAAGAACAAATGGGGATACTACTTATGAATCAGTCTTTCATATGACTGTCTGAATGTGCGTTGTTTATTCTACTCTCCTCCTATACAGATACTTAAATGCAAATACTGAAATAGAGAT
Source organism: Notamacropus eugenii (assembly GCF_028372415.1). NCBI lineage: Eukaryota > Metazoa > Chordata > Mammalia > Diprotodontia > Macropodidae > Notamacropus > Notamacropus eugenii. The sequence goes on along the minus strand of NC_092875.1, from coordinate 226,673,694 downwards.
ATTTAATAATTCTAATTTTTCTTCTTATAAGAGATGAAAATTGTATTTAAGCAAAAACTCGTTTGTCTAACAATCAAATCAGAGAGAGGGATGTAGAGAGGCAGATGTAAAAACACAAAAGAAGGGGAGGGGAGAGAAATTCAGAGAGACAAACAGGGAGAGATGCATAGAGAGAAGAAGAAGAAGAAGAAGAAGAAGAAGAAGAAGAAGAAGAAGAAGAAGAAGAAGAAGAAGAGAAGAAGAGGAAGAGGAAGAAGAAGAAGAAAAAGAAGAAGAAGAAGAGGAAGAAGAAGAAGAGGAAGAAGAGGAAGAAGAAAAAGAAGACGACGAGGAGGAAATGTGTATCTAATAAAGCTATCTACTTTCTGTGTCAAATGGGAAGACACTTAGTAGAGCAAGTAAAGCCATATTTCTTTTTTTTTAAGCCTCATTGTCCAGAAAATACATACTTTTCTGTTTTGCAGATCTTCAAATCGTGTTGCCTTTTCAATGTTCCTGAAACTTACTTTCTTCTCTTGATAATATATAATAGTTATTTAACCAGACCAGCAGGAGCTATAACATTCTTTAATCTTTAACGTTTTATTGGAAATTAGTTGTCAAAGAGTTGAAAAGTTTTGAGAAAGGTCAATGGGATTTCACCAGTAAGGTATTCAGGTGTTTACTCAAAAATATTTTCCTCCTCTGGTGGCCTTTACTTCTTTGGAACTAAAATTAGAATTTCACCGGGGCCTGTGGTCCCAGTCTTGGCAGAGCACAGTAAAATGTAAAATCTGTATTGTTAGTATCTTAGACACTCACTCATTTATTTCTTAGATGATTATCAGTGTGGTATCACTGAGCACATATCTTCTGTCCTATAAAAATGGACATAACAGAACATTCAATCTATTATATGGCTGCTTTGAGAGGGAAAATATTTTACATCCCTTAATGTTCTGTATGAATTTGTATCATTTTTGTTATTACAATAATTCTGTTCTCTAAGGGAAACTTCCTGTCCCTTCTCTCTCTCTCTCTGTCTCTCTCTCTGTCTCTGTCTCTCTCTCTCTCTCTCTCTCTCTCTCTCTCTCTCTCTCTCTCTCTCTCTCTCTCTCTCTCTTGATAATATCTCTACAGTGTGAAAAATGAAGAAAGGATTCTGGTAGTTTCCTTTAGAGACAGCTAAGTGGCACCATATATAGAAGGTTGGACCTGGAGGAAAGGCCTGGTTTTAAAACCTGACTCAAACATTTAATCTCTGAATGACCTTGGACAAATCATGAAAATTTTCCTACTTGCTTTTCCATATTTATAAAATTATGGAATTAGACTGAATGGACCTAAGGTATTACTTGTGTTAAATTTCAGATCCCATGATTTATGATCTTCCTTATTCAGATGATGGATGTCTTGTCATACTATATTGGAAGAAGGAGTTTCGTCATTTAGAGTTTCCTATACCAATGAAATAATAATAATAATAATAATAATAATAATAACAATAACAATAACAATAATAATAATAACCTACATTTCTAGAGTGTTTACTACATGCCGGACACTGACCTAAGTGTTTGTTACAGTTATTATCTCATTCAGTCTTCACGACAACCCTATAAGCTTTTAGGAGTTTTTTAAGTCATGTCCAACTCTTCATGACCTCATTTGGGGTTTTCTTCAAAAAGACACTGGTTTGACATTTCCTTTTCCAGCTCGTTTTACAAATGGAGAAACTGAAGCAAATAGGGCTAAATGATTTGATCATAGTCATACAGATAGTACATGCTTGGGTCCGGATTTGAAATCAGGAAGAAAAATTTTTCTAACTCCAGACCCAGCATTCCATAACTGCTCAATATAGATGCTTATTGGGTATGCACTATTATTATCCTTATTTAGTTAAGGAAACTGAGCAAATGAGGATTAAGTGAATTTCCGGGGGTAACTTAGCTATTAAGTATTTGAAGTTGAAGTTGTATTCAGATTTTCTTGACTCAACTCCAAAGCTTTTTCCAGTGTGTCACTTAGCTGTCTAACCCTGTCAAAATTTCACTTTTCACCATTATTACCACACAATGTACGAACGCAGCAGAAGCCTCGAGTAATGGCAGAGTCAAAGATCATTGGAAAAAACCACAGAACGTCTTTGAATAATCTGAGAAACCACAATTCAAGGCAAAGGTATGAACTTAGCTTCATGCCCATTATGGGAAAATGGGCTATGTGTCTGAGTATTTAGCTCTGAATGGGGTTGTAGAAACGAGAAGATTGTTGTATGGCTTCTGGAGGTTTGAATCGTGATTGAGGAGGTCTCATTAATACCACTGAGTAATGGACCTTCAGGAAATGTTCATCTGGCTGTTCTTTGGCATTTACGCCACTGGAACCATTGTGTTGTCAAGGGGTTATACAGTTACACTCCTAAAACTCCTCAGAGTTTAGGGTAATTGGATAAACTTCAAATAAGCAGTGCCAAACTTCTGCAAACTAAACCAATTAAAAGTCATCCCAGAACTTGTGTATGGTGGGAGCCAAACCTTCTTATTGTAGTAAAGCTATATCTTATCCTCTTAATTTAAGAAATGTCTACTTGGAGTCACTAACTTCATAGCAATTTACAAGGTTATCCAACAACTCAGCCTGCTTCAGACAGCTATGTTGGTTCTCATTTTAGTTTTAAAATCTTGAAGTGATATGGCAAGGCACTCACTCCAAATTCTCTGAGTTTTTCATTTAACACAGTTTCCAAAGTGGTATTATGTCTATCTTCATTTCATACTATTTGCATTTGGATTATATAACATTTGGGTAAAGCATTAAGTTCTGATTCATTACCATTTCCTGCAGGTGTTATGCAGCCCCCCTCCCCCCATACACATTTTAAACTTTTAGTGCAGCACTTTTCAAAACTGTCTTATTATTAGAAGGTAAATGAGTCAGGAAAGAAACTTGAGGCTATAGTCCCATCTGTAATGATTCTAAATGTACTAAGCACTAGAAGCAATTAGAGCTTTTCAATGCCAATCATTGGAATAGGAGTAAAGGGAACAGGCTTCTACTTGTGTCTTAAATACGCTATTGTTGATGAAATTATTGATTTCCCTTATATTATCTCACTTTCCGTGATCAGCAAAATGAAGCTAATCTTTTCTGGACAATATTGTAATGTGATCATTAAAGCCGTGTATGATACCAATACAGCAAGAGAATTTTTCGTTTTGTATTCTAACACATACAGTGATTACTCACATGCTTTTTCTAAAATATCTAGTTGTCAGATTTTTACTAAATTCATAGATACTGAATCTCTGCTTCTTACCTCTTCTCTAGATGCTAGTCAACACATTAGCTTTTAAATAGATTCTGATACCAGGTCTGGGTTATCTTCCCTCTGGGGCAAGTTCCTGCTAGGGAGGGCACTAGGTTACTTAGTGGATAGAATGCCATGCTTGGAGCCAGGAAGACCATTTACTACTTTGCTGTGTGACCTTGTATAATATATTTGACTTATTTTAGACTAGGCTTCCTTATTTAAAATAATTGCAATAATTACCTCAAAGGTTTACTGAAAATATTACATTTTTTTCTTTGAAAACTTTCAATTCACTATACGCATTTTAGGAACATCTTACAACATTAAGAATAGAAATATAAAGAAAAAAATGAAAATGAAGGAAGTGGAGACCATGTAATCTTTATCTAGAATCTCTAATCTCCATTAATCTATGCTTTCCCTAATACCAGGAATAATTCCAAAGATATTGTTTCTTTCACTTTTATCAAAAGGAATCTCAGTAGTTTACAGTACATATAGATTTGCCATAGAGATTTTGCTTATGTATAAAAAGCCTTAGGTAAATGTCCTTGCTGGCAGCTCATTGAAATATCTGGGGAGAGTTGATTTTCTGGGTTTTTAGCTGGGTCTCACACATGAGAGTTAATATCTTGAGGGGATAAGTATACTATGTAAGCTGAGGGAGGTGCCCACAGTGGTTCCATCTGAAGTAGTTTGCTTTGAAATATTCTTAATGAGTACATGAATTTTGGCATTCTGACTACATAGAAGAATATGTTTATTATAACCACAACAGAAACAGAGGAGGGATGAGAAAAATAGAAATATATCCCTTGAATAAAATTGAGATTAAAAAGTTATTGATCTTGTTAAGCAATTTCATGAACCTTTAAGAATATTAGGACTATTACCCCACAGAGAGACAGAGTCAAAAGGCTCAGTGTGTGTGGATATATGTGTGTGTGTGTGTGTGTGTGTGTGTGTGTGTGTGTGTGTGTGTGTGGCACATGACAGGTATGGTTGAGTTCATGATTAACAGTACGTGCTTGAGTCCTGGCTGCTGAAGAGGTTTTGACACTAGTTATGCAACCGGCCTCAATGACACAATTTGAATCTTCAAGCATTCACCAGATTATGTAGAGAGATATATGGAAACCTATGCATCTGCTGAATGAATAATATAAGATAGCTATTAGAGAACTGTGACTACTTGGAGCATATAAAAACAAAGTAATGATGTGTCAGAAACTTTAATTCAAAAGGCAGTTAGCAGGTACTTCATCTCTAGACCTAATTTCTTCCCCAGTGAAATGAAGGAACTATATCAGATCATCCCTATGGGTCTGTCTGCCTGCAATATGCCTGTAATATCTCTACGCTAGAATAAGATATACTTTAGGTATCATTGGAAAGGTTCCAGGTTCCATGCCACCTTCCTTCCTTCCTTCCTTCCTTCCTTCCTTCCTTCCTTCCTTCCTTCCTTCCTTCCTTCCTTCCTTCCTTCCTTCCTTCCTTCCTTCCTCCCTTCCTTCCTTCCTTCCTTCTTTCCTTCTTTTCATGAATATCATCTTCAGATTAACTATTGTTTGACTGTTAGATGCTGTCATATTCTGGGCTTATGCAAGATTCACTCCACAAAAGTAGTTTCATTTGAATGTGATCACATATTTGTCAGTGTCTTGGAGATCATCTTTAATGGAAGAATTCAAACTCTTGGCAAAATAAAGAAGCAAATTGTGATTTCTCTTGGTGTAATTATAATAATGATCCTTTATTTCTTGTCCAAATGTGCTATAGTCTATCTCATTTCTTTGGTTCAAAATTAGAATTTTTATTGTAAACTTGTTTCTTTTAATTAAGCCTAAAGTGAAATTCTTAGAATATTCTGTACAAACGAATTCCCTAGAAAACATGGATTAGGTGGTATGAAACTCTTTTTTTTTTTAATTAAACTTTTAACATTTATTTTCACACATTTTTGGGTTACAAATTTTCTCCCCTTTTTTCCCCTCCCCCCCCCCCAGATCCAAGCTTTCTAATTGCCCCTGTGACCTATCTTCTCTCTCCTCTATCCTCCCTCCCTGCCCTTGTCTCCGTCTTCTCTTTTGTCCTGTAGGGCCGGATAGCTTTCTTGACCCCTTAACCTGTATTTCTTGTTACCCGGTGGTAATAACATTACATTTGGTCCTAACACTTTGAGTTCCAACCTCCTTAGCTCCCTCCCTCTCTACCCCTTCCCCTTGGAAGACAGGCAGTTCAATATAGGCCATATCTGTTTAGTTTTGCAAATGATTTCCATACTAGTTGTGTTGTATAGGACTAACTATATTTCCCTCCATCCTGTCCTGTCCCCCATTACTTCTATTTTCTTATGGTCCTTTCCCTCCCCATGAGTGTCGACCTCGTATTGCATTCTCCTCCCCCTGCCCTCCCCTCTATCCTCCCCCCCATCCTGCTTGTGCCCCTGTCCCCCACTCTCCTGTATTATGAGATAGGTTTTCCTATCAAAGTGAGTGTGCATTATATTCTTTCCTTTAGTGGATTGTGATGAGAGTAGACCTCATGTTTTTCTCTTGCTTCCCCTCTTTATCCCACCACTAATAAGTCTTTTGCTTGCCTCTTTTATGAGAGATAATTTGCCCCATATAACTTCTCCCTTTCTCCTCCCAATATTTCTCTCTCACTGCTTGATTTAATTTTTTTTTTTTAGTATGTGATCCCATCCTCTTCAATTCACTCTGTGCACTCTGTCTCTGTGTATGTGTGCGTGTGTGCATGTGTGTGTGTGTGTGTACTCCCACCCAGTGCCCAGATACTGAAATGTTTCAAGAGTTATAAATATTGTCTTTCCATGTAGGAATGTAAACAGTTCAACTTTAGTAAGTCCCTTATGATTTCTCTTTGCTGTTCGCCTTTTCATGGTTCTCTTCATTCTTGTGTTAGAAAGTCAAATTTTCTTTCCAGTTCTGGTCTTTTCATCAGGAAAATTTGAAAGTCTTCTATTTCATTGAAAGACCATTTTTTTTCCTGAAGTATTATACTCAGTTTTGCTGGGTAGGTGATTCTTGGCTTCAGTCCTATTTCCTTTGACTTCTGGAATATCCTATTCCATTCCCTTCTATCCCTCAATGTAGAAGGTGCCAGATCTTGTACTATGCTGATTGTATTTCCACAATACTTGAATTGTTTCTTTCAAGCTGCTTGCAATATTTTCTCTTTCACCTGGGAATTCTGGAATTTGGCCACAATGTTCCTAGGAGTTTCTCTTTTTGGATCTCTTTCATGCGGTGTTCTGCGGATTCCTTGAATATTTATTTTGCCTTCTGGTTCTAGAATCTCAGGGCAGTTTTCCTTGATAATTTCATGGAAGATGATGTCTAGGCTCTTCTTTTGATCATGGTTTTCAGGTAGTCCCAGAATTTTTACATTGTCTCTCCTGATTCTATTTTCCAGGTCAGTTGTTTTTCCAATAAGATATTTCACCTTATCTTCCATTTTTCGAATCTGCGCGGTATGTTCTGACATATCTGTCTTTCTCGAAAAGTCCAAAGCGTCCATCTGTATCATTCTAGATTTGAAAGATCTATTTTCTTCAGTGAGCTTTTGAATCTCCTTTTCCATTTGGTTATTTCTGCTTTTGAAAGCATTCTTCTCCTCATTGGCCCCTTGCACCTCCCTTGCCAGCTGAGTTAGGCTAGTTCTCAAGGTGCCAATTTCTTCAAGATTTTTTTGGTTCTCCTTTAGCAGGGAGCTGATCTGTTTTTCATGCTTCTCCCTCATCCCTCTCATTTCCCTTTCCAGTCTTTCCTCCACCTCTCTAACTTGATTTTCAAAATTCCTCTTGAGCTCTTCCATGGCCCGAGCCCATTGGGTGCGCTGGGACACAGAATCCTCGATTTCTGTGTCTTTGCCTGATGGCAAGCATTGTTCCTCCCCATCAGAAAGGAGGGGAGGAAGTGTTTTTTTCTCTCCGATAAAGTACCCTTCAATAGTTTTATTCCTTTTCCCTTTTCTTGGCATATTCTCCACCTAGTGGCCTGAACTCTGAATGTTCTCCTCACACCCACCTCACCTCCTACTCCTCCCAGCCAGCATTTGGGAGGACTGAGATTCAAATGCTGCTTCCCGCCTTAGGGCTTTTGGCGGGGGCAGGGCTGTTATTCAGTGTTAAATTAAGTTCAGGTGGTCAGGTCGGGGCAGGGCCGCCTCTCAGGCCAGTTCCCTCAGGGGGTTTATGCACAGACCTTCCACAATGGATCCAGGCTCCCGCCCGCTTGGGGATCCGCCGTCCGCAGCCGCCTCTCAGTCCCCACCTCCCGGGGGGGCCCAAGCCATGGGGGCACCTCACTCCCCTCTCAACCTGCCAAAGAGACTCTCTCACCTACCCCCATCAGTCACCTGTTGGTGGGGGGGCCCGTGCCGCTGCTGAAGATCCCGCCTCTGGAGCCCTCTTAGGACTGTGCCTCTCAGAGCCACGGCCGCCGCCACAGGTCCGGGCTGGGCTCCACGTCTGCAGCGCGACGGACCTTTTGCGAGAGGTTTGCAGGTCCCTCTGTGGGTGGGGGGACCCGCGTGGCCGCTGGAGATCCCGTCTCGCAGCCCTCTTGGATCTTCTTCCCACGTTGTCGCTGCCGCGGTAGGGCTGCTCTCTGCTTCTCGCCCCGGCGCCCAGTCCACGGCGCGAAGGACCCCCCACGAGAGGTTTGCAGGTCTCTCCAGAACAGAAATCTCCCTCGCTCCAATATTCCGTGGTCTCTGGGTGCAGAATTCGCCCTGGGTTAGTCCCCTCTGCCGTTCTATGTTTTGTGGGTTCGGAGCTATGTGTATGTGCGTCTTTCTACTTTGCCATCTTGACTCCGCCCCCCCTGAAACTCTTAAGATAAAGAAAAGTATGGTGTCATAATATGAATGATAATTATTTGATCTGAAGATGCAATGGGAGTTAAAAATCTTCCCACCCATTGGTAGGCCTCAGGTGGGGATATTGAGGGAGGCTTGATTAAGGGAGGCTTGTTTTGTATGGGGGCCAAACCCTTTTAATGGTTGTTGGTGAAGCACGGGGTCATGATGGGTTGTGCCTTCTGGCTGTGAAAAGAGTATATATACTCTGAGGTGAGGTTTTGGTTTGGAGCTTACTTTTTTGGAAGAAGGTTGGTGTGCCAGATCAGAATCAGGGAATCTGCTAAGGAGGCCCCTGGCTTTGAAAACCCAGATATTGGTGCTTCTGTCTCTGGTGATGATGTATGTATTGTCTATGGTCAGACAGTTAAAAGCCCTGTCTGTTGATCCTGCCTGTATTTTCTCTGTTGGTATACGTGCTTGATTAAAGTAGATTATTGAACCCTCAAAAGTTGCTTTCCTTTTAGAAAAGCAGATCTAGGAACCTGTGCAGTAGGCCTTCCTGTGTATGCCAGGGCGCAAAATGCCAAAAGCAAAATGGGCAACTATTATAGGAAAATAACTAGATATGACTTTGTTGGACTTGATTTGTGGTCACAGCACTGCTATTTGTCAATGTGACATAAGACTCTGTGACCAATGTCAAGTTATTTAAGTTATCTGACTTCAGTTTTCTCATCTCTAAGATGAAGATAATAATACTTTGACTATCTTTCTCAAAGACTTGTCATGATGACATGAAATAAGGTTATATCATCATAATAATGTTATGTAATCATGAGGTAAGGTTATATAAAGTACTGTGAAAACTAACATTCTGTATAAATGTCAGTTCTTACTGTCCCTTTCGCTCTCAGATTTCTTTCTTTCTCTTATCTCTGTCTCTCCATTTCCCTCTCTGTCTCTGTCTGCATCCCCATCTTCCTCTCCCTCTCCTTCTCTCCTTGAAGAAGTGGGAATAATCACATCTTTAAGTCCTAGTGATCTATTCTTATACATCTGGAGGATCTATTTCCCTTCTCGATTGATCTCTCCCTTCTCTGCAATAGATCAGTCCTACTTTTTTCCCTCTTTCCTACCGTTCCTGCATCTCTGATTCTTTCTGTATGTCTCACCAAAGCAATATTCATAGCACCGATGGCAACTAGGAATATGCTAACTTTGTTCTGGACTGCAAAGTATGACAGACTGTCCATATAGAAGGCAGAAAAAAAAAAAAAAAAAAAAAAAAAACATCTATTCAGACACCAGAAAGAGAAATTCTAACACCAGAAAGCCAAATCCATCATACAACAGAGAAATCCATCATAATAACCAGGAAGTCAATATAAATTATCAGGCATTTCCACAAATGAACACCCTCAAGAAAAATACCCTTCTTTCACTCACAGCCAGCTGCCTGCATTCTCTTCTAGATCTGACTTGTCTCCCTCACTCCCTTTCAGATGTGCTCCACCCTTCCTGTTCCATCTGTTCTGCAAGCTCCTCCTACCACATATAAATTAGGCTTCCATGTGATTTAAAAAGGTCACATGGGCCTATTAATGGGTGGGAAAGTCTTCAAATTAAGCAAAAATACATTAACAATACATTATATTAGATCATTTAGTCTCTGTTAGGTTTGAGTTGTTGCTGCTCATCCATTAAAATTCCCACATTTCCCCCCCTCAGTTTCTCTTCCTCAGACTGATGAAACTGATCTTTCAGGAACACCAGTGCATGACTCAAATCTGGCTTGATATTCAAAGACTGCAATAGTCCCAAATTGCTTATCATAATGGGGAAAGGCGTGCTTGTGACGAAATTAAAAAAAGAAAAAGTTCCAATCAGTTCTCAAATCTCTTTTTAACTATTCAAATGTACTTTTTGCCAAAGCACAAGATCTGAGAGCTACTAAATGGAGGGAATAACTAATTTACTTTTTGTTGTTATTGCTGCTGTTTCTCTTTTCTGGTTTTTCCTGGTGTTCTAGGCACTACCCCGCAGTATATTTTCACAATTGGACATTTCTGCATCAAATTCCAAATATGATCATTAGTATACATTAAAATATGCATCTTTCCAGGTTCCTGCCTCTACCCTAAGTTCCCAGTTTTCTGCTCTCTCCAGATTCAGAAGAAATGATTTTTGCATCATAGACAAGGTTTACAAATTCTACCCACATGCCCCAACTTTTAGCATCATAATCTCTGTATGTTTGAATCCCTCATGTACTTTAAGCCTTCATTTTAAGTGAGTATACCCTGGGGTAGATACTTTCATTTTAAGTGTGTATAACCTATATAATACCTGAGGAAACCTGAAAAAGTTAGGTGTAATGGAATTTCATACACCTGACTCCTCCAATTTATCTTCAAGGATCAGATTTGGTAAGTCAGCAAACCCCGAGATGTAGACAAAGGGGATGGGTCCATTCCTGTGATACAACTGTAGCATATGCGATTTGACCTAGTAAGGAAATATCTCTATGCAATGAGGAAGAGAATTTCTGGCATTAAAAATATCTACTTTTTTTAAAAAAAGTAATAATGCAAAGTATTTTTCTCTTCTACTCTTTCTCACCACCACCAACTCTTGCTTTTGTGGTTGTTATTGTTTTTGATTGACTATCATTCTGCCCTTCATAGTAAGTTTTGATTTTCAGGGAGTTTGTGAGTCAGTTACTAAACCTAATTCTGCATTTGAAATGACATATACTTTTAATGTTAGTGTAAAATTAATCTTATAATCACACACACAGAACCCAATAACCAAAAATGTTCTCATATTGTTTTTGGAAGAAGCGTGTAACTACTTTTCAGTGTTCTTTGACGTCATAAAACACCTAACGTAGACCCATGCATATGAGGGTGCTTAATCTAAGTTATTAATTATGTGAACTGTCAGAAAGCATTATAAATTGTATGAGGGGAGCAAAATGGCTCCATTCATATTTTGTGTCTCTCCTTTCTGTCAAGAGGAATTATACCCTCACTGGAATGGGTAAAGGAAAATTTAAAGACATGTTAGGTAATGAGTTAGGGGCACACAAGGCAGCAAAATAGATAAAGCACAAGGATGTGCAACTTAGCACAACTTAGTTTTTCCTTTAATCAGTCTTGTCATTCTGGACAGATCTCTAGTATTTAATTCATTTTATCTTAAAATGAATATATTTGATCAGATGACTTCTTATTTCCCTTGTGGCTCTAATGTTTTATAATTCTCTAATAGAAGAAATACTACTTGCTTCAAAGACAGCTCAAATCTCTTGATCTAGAGGAATTCCAATACAAATCTCACCCTTTGAAGGAGTTTTTTTTCCAGTCTCACCCTGCCAGTTGTTCTTTGAGGGCAGGAACTCTTTCTCCTCCACCTGACTGCCACATGGTTTTTAAACATGCTTTGTATTTGCTGGGCTTAGCAGAAATTGGAACATTGGAAATGCTTTAAATTTTTGAATTATAAATGATATCTGAACAATCATAGTAAAAAAAATTGGTAATGGAAGGAGACAAAAGAATGATAGATACAGAACCTTAGTTTTTACTAATATCATTAAAAGATGAATGTAAACAGTCATGTTAGGTAAATTCTTGGAAGAATTTATATAAATCACATTTATTGCTTGGCACATAGTAGGTGCTTAATGATGTTTTGATAGACTAATTACAGGCAACAATTGCATAATATAGGCAATCATTCTTGGGTTGGGGTATGACACACTGTAATGCATACTCATTCTGAAAAAAGTTGTGCAGATTTCAATGCAACAATTGATCCAGAAGGAGATTATCTGGTGTAGGTCAAGCTCTTGGTAACACACTTTTGATGGGGTACTGAAGTAATTATTTCTTTTTTCTAATTTATTTTCAGTGTTGCACAATCACTACCATATAACTTAGGGTTTTTTTCCCTCTCTCCCCCTCCTTTACCTCCACCTCCTCTCTCCTTCGCTGAGGTGGCAGGCAATTTTTTATAAGTTTTACATGCAAATTTCTATTAAATATGTTTTCACCTTAGTCATGTTGCATAGAAGAATTAAAATGAATGGGAGAAACCATATAACAAACCAAAACATAATACAAAAAATTATCAGCTACATTCTGCAATTGAATGCCATAGTTCTTTCTTTGAACGTGGAAGACATATTGCCTTAAAAGATCACTGGGAATTTTTTAAGTCCCTGTATTGCAGTGAACTTCTAAGTCTACCAGAAAAAATCCTCATACAATGTGGTTGTTGCTGTGTACAAAGTTCTTCTAGTTCTGCTTCTTTCACTCAGCATCAGGTCATATAAGTCTTTCCAGGACCTCCAAAGTTTTCCTGTTCATCACTTCTTATGGCACAGTAGTATTCCATTACATTCATGTACCTCAATTTATTCAGCCATTCCCTAACTGATGGGCATTACCTTGATTTCCACTTTTTGGCCACCACAGAGAGTGCTGCTATAAATATTTTTGTACATGTGGGACCGTTTCCCATTTTTATGATCTCTTGGGGATATAGTCCTGGAAGCAGTATTTCTGGCTCAATGGGTATTCACATTTTTGCAGCCCTTTGGGCATAGTTCCAAAATGCTCTCCAGAATGGCTGGAACAGTTCACAACTCCATCAACAATGAATTAGTGTTTCAACTCTCCCATATCTTCTCCAACACTTATTATCTTCCTGTTTTGTCATGTTAGCCAATTTGATAGGTGTTATGTGGTATCTCAGAGTTGCTTTTATTTTATTTATCTCTCTAATCATTAGTGATTTAGAGCATTTTTTCATACGACTATAGATATCTTTAATTTTTTCCTCTGAAAACTGCCTGTTCATATCCTTTGACCATATCTCAATTAGGGAATGGCTTGTATTCTTGTACATTTGACTCACTTCTCTACATATTTTAGAGATGAGGGCTTTATCAGAGACACTAGTTGTAAAACTTCTTTACCAGTTTTCTGCTTCACTCCTAACCTTCTTTGCATTGGGTTTAACTGAGCAAAAACTTTTCAGTTTAATGTAATCAAAATTGTCCATTTTGTACATCATACTGCATTTTATCTCTTCTTTAGTCAAAATTCTTCCTTTCTTCCTAAATCTGATAAATACACTATTCCTTGCTCCATTAATTTATTTATAGTATCAAACTTTATGCCTAGATCATGTACCCATTTAGATTTTGTTCTCGTGTTCAGTGTCAGACATTGGTCTATACCTAGTTTCTACCACACTGTTGTCCCGTTTTTCCAGCAATTTTTGTCAAACAGTGAGTTCGTATTCCAGAACCTGGGGTTTTTGTATTCATCAAACAGCAAATTGCTATATTCATTGACTATCTTGTCTTGAACATTTAGGCTACTCCATTGGTCTACCCTTCTGTTTCTTAGCTAGTACCAAGTGGTTTTGATAATTGCTGTTTTATAATACAATTTGAGATCTTGTAGAGCAATACCACCTTCCCTACTATCACTTTTCATTAGTTCCCTTGATATTCTGGACCTTTTGTTCTTCCAGATGAATGCTGACATTATTTTTTCCAGTTCTAGAAAATAATTAACTGATTGTTTAATTGATATGGCACTAAATACGTGAATTAATTTAGGTAGAATTGTCTTTTTATTATATTGGCTCAGCCTACTCAAAAGCAACTAATGTTTTTCCACTTACTTAGATCTGACTTTATTTGTGTGAAAACTATTCTGTAATTGTGTTCATATAGTCCCTGAATTTGTTTCAGTAGGTAGACTCCCAAATATTTCATACTGTCTACCATAGCTGTAAATGGGATTTCTTTTTCTGTCTCATGCTGTTGGGCTTTTTTAGCAATATATAGAAATGTGGAAGATTTGTGTGGATTTATTGTGTAACCTGCAACTTTGCCAAAGTTGTTTACTATTTCAAGTAGTTTTTTACCTGATTTTCTGGGATTCTGTAAGTATACCATCATATCTGGAAAGAGTGATAAATTTGTTTCTTATCTAATTGATCTAATTCCTTCAATTTCTTTTTCATCTCTTATCATCACAGCTAATACTTCTAGCAACATATTGAATAATAGTGGTGATAATGGCCATCCATGTTTCACCCTTGATCTTTTAGCAAATGCATTTAGCTTATCTCCATTGCATATAATGCTTGCTGAAGGTTTCAGGTAGATACTGTTTGTTATTTTATGGAAAGTTCCATTTATTTCTATGCTCTCCAGTGGTTTTAATAGGAATGGGTGTTGTATTTTGTCAAAAGCTTTTTCTATATCTATTGAGATAATCATGTGGTTTCTGTTAGGGTTCTTGCTGATATGATCAATAATGCTAATAGTTTCCCTGATACTGAACTAGTCCTGCATTCTTGGTAGGAATCCTTCCTGATCATAATGTATTATTCTAGTGATAAATTGCTATATTCCATTTGCTAAAGCCTTATTTAAAATTTTTGCATCTATATTCATTAGAGAAATTGGTCTATAATTTTTTCTGTTTGGGCTCTTCCTGGTTTGAGTCATTTTTATGTCATAAAAAAAAAAATTGGTAGGACTTCTTCTTCCCCAATTTTCCCAAATAATCTATATAGTATTAGAGTTAACTGTGCTTTAAATGTATGATAGAATTCACTTGTAAATCCATCTAGTCCTTGAGAATTTTTCCTAAGCATTTTGTTGGTGGCTTGTTCAATATCTTTTTCTAAGATGAACTTATTTAAGTATTCAACTTCCTCTTCTGTTAATCTGGGCGTTTTATATATTTTTAAAATAATCATTAATCTCATTTAGTGTGTAGAATTTATGAGCATAAAGATGGGAAAAGTAATTTCTAATTATTGCTTTAATTAACTACTCAGTGGAGGTGAGCTCATTCATTTGTTTTTGATATTGGTAATTTGGTCTGCTTTCACTTTTTTTAATCAAATGGACCAAAGGTTTATCAATTTTATTGTTTCTTTTTTCATAAAACCAACACTTAGTTTCATTTATCAGTTCAATAGTTTTCTTAATTTAAGTTTTGTTAATCTCTCCTTTATTTTTCAGTATTTCTAATTTGGTATTTACTTGGGGATTTTCAATTTGTTCTTTTTCAGCTGCATGCTCAATTCATTGATCTCCTCTTTCTCCATTTTATTCATGGAGGCATTCAAAGATATAAACCTTCCCCTAAGAACTGCTTTACCAGCATCTCATAAGATTTTTTAGGTTGTCTCATTATTGTCATTCTTTTGAATGAAGTTGCTGATTGTTTCTATGATTTGTTTTTTAACGCACTTCTTCTTTAGGATTAGATTATTTAGTTTCCCTTTAACTTTTGGTCTTTCAATGACCCTTTATTACATATAATTTGTATTGTGCTATGATCTGAGAAGGATGCATTGACTATCTCAGCCTTTCTGCACTGGATTGTGAGGATTTTATGGCCTAGTATATCATCAGTTTTTGTATATGTGCCACGTACTGGTGAGAAAAAGTATATTCCTTTCTATTCTTGTTCAATTTTCTCCAGAGATCTATCATATCTACCTTATCCAGAGTTTTCTTCATTTCTTAAACTTCTTTCTGATTTCTTTTAAGGTTAGATTTATCAAGTTCAGAGAGGGAGAGGTTGAGGTCCCCCACTAGTATAGTTTTGCTATTTATTTCTTCCTGGAACTCCCTCAACTTCTCTAACAATTTGGGTGCTATACCACTTGGAGCACATAGGTTTAGTAATGATATTGCTTCATTGTTTATGGTGCCTTTTAACAGGATATAGTCTCCTTCCTTATATTTTTTGATTAGATCTATTTCTGCTTTTGCTTTATCTGAGATTAAGATTCCTACCCCTGCTTTTCTTACATCAGCTGAAGCACAATATAGTCTGTTCCAACATTTTATATTTACACTGTGCATATCTCCCTGTTTCAAATGTTTTTCTTGTAAATATTATATTATTGGATTAAGACTTTTAATCCATTCTGCCTTTCATCCCCGTTTTATGGGAGACTCCATCCTATTCACATTCACAGCTATCATTACTATCTGTATCTTACCCTCCATCCTCTTTCCCACCATTTTTGCTTTTAGTTCTCCCTTCCCCTCTTCAATAGAGTTTTAATTTTTGACCACTACTTCCTGCAGTCTTCCCATCCTTCTTTCAGGCCTACTTCCTTTTACTCTCCTTTACCCTTACTACTTCTTCCCTCCCTTTTAGCCTGTCCTCCGCTTTCTTCCCCCCTTCCTTTCCTACTGTCTACAGAGCTAGTTAGATTTGTATACTTAATTAAATTTGTTGCTCCTTCCTTGAACCAAATCAG
Source organism: Notamacropus eugenii (assembly GCF_028372415.1). Lineage (NCBI taxonomy): Eukaryota > Metazoa > Chordata > Mammalia > Diprotodontia > Macropodidae > Notamacropus > Notamacropus eugenii. The sequence continues at coordinate 226,657,265 of NC_092875.1, read as the reverse complement.
ATGAGAATACCTCTCAATCAATGCCCATCTCCCTCCCCTTTTTCCCTCTACTGTAGTATAATTTTTCACTTCTTCCTGTGATGTGATTTGCCATTTTCTGCTTCTTCTTTTTCATATCTCCTGTTATAATCCCTTCACATGCTTAAATCACATTTTTATCCTCTCATCATTTACTTTACACCCGCTCCCTCTGTCTATGTATTTCCCTTTTATATTTCATAAGATATGTGCAATTCTCATGACTAACAAGTATCATCTTCTGCCAGGCCTAGAGGCCTGTGGGCTACCCGAGTCTTCCCTTACCTCTATCGGAGGTCTTCGGTTGTCCAAACCAGATGTTCGTATGAGAGAAAGGATGTTCCAGAGTCGAACAAGGGTTGAGCTTTATTTCAGGGTCTAGTTACAAGTGCAGGGGAATTCTTCCTTAGGAGGGAGTGAAGAATCTCCCAAGGAGGCAAAGATCTTACAATAAGAGATTGGAAGTAGAAGTATAAGTGGGGAGAGAGGAGGAGGGGAGAGAAGAAAGAGGGAAAGCAGAACATTGTGTCCTGTCTGCTCCATGCCCCTCCGCCCAAGAAAGCTTTCAGGCTTTCCTGATCCTACTTAAGTTCTCCAGGCGTATAGTTTGCATCTGAATACCGTGCTGTTAGGTGTGCCCAGATCCGGGACAATCTCGAGGGCGGGGAGAGCTCTCTCCCATCACGTTTCTCACGGGAAGAGGCGGAAATACACGAGATAGCTCGGTTCACCTCGATTCCCAGTCGTTTCCTGGGGGGGCCTCGTGAGAACTCTAAGATTTAGAAGTTCCCACCTTTACCCGCCCAAGACTGTCCACATGGAATTGAGCTTCCATCCCCAGCAATCTTCCCTTAGACAGAGATAAATAGTTTGCCCAAAGTGAATAACAAGGTTTCTTTTTCCCTTGTTTACCTTTTTATGCTTCTCTTGAGACCTGTGTTTGAAGGTCAAATTTTCTTTTGAGTTCTTGCCTTTTTATCAGGAAGATCTGGAAATCTCTTATTTCACTGAGTGTCCATCTCCTTGCCTGAAATGTTATGTGGAACTTTGCTGGGCTATTGACTCTTGGTTGTAGTCCCAGCTCCTTTGCCTTGCGGAATATTATATTCCAATTCCTTTGATCTTTTAATGTAGAAGCTACAAGGTCCTGTGTGATCTTGACTGTAGCTCCTTGATATTTGAATGGTTTTCTTCTAGCTGCTTGTAGTATTTTCTCCTTCACTTGATAGTTCTGGAACTTGGCAACAATATTTCTTGATGTTTTTAGTTTGGCATTCCTTTTGGGTGGTGAACGGTGTATTCTTTTGATGACTATTTTTCCTTCTGCAACTAGCATTTCTGGACAATTTTCCTTGATGATTTTTTGGAAGATATTGTCCAGACTCTTTTTTTTCATCATGGCTTTCGGATAGACCAATAATTCTTAGATTTTTCTCTCCTGGATCTATTTTCCAGGTCAGTTGTTTTTCCAATTATATATTTTACATTTTCTTCTATCTTTTAATTCTTTAGGTTTTCTTTGACTGATTCTTTATGTCTCAAAAAGTCTTTAGCTTCTCCTGGCCCAATTCTAATTTTTATCAAATTGTTTTCTTCAGTTAACTTTTATATCTCCTTTTCCATCTGTCCAATTATTCCTTTTAGGGAATAATTTTCTCCAGATAGTTTTTGTACTTCCTTTTCCACTTGTTCAATTTTCCTCTTTAAAGAGCTGCTATCTTCAGCGAATTCTTTTTTCATACTTTTGAAATCATTGACCCGTTTTTCTTCTATTTCTTCTTCAGCTCTTCCAAGAGTGCTCTTTGTGCATGTGACCAGTTCATAGTCCCTTGTGAAGTTTCAGATGGGAGTACAGTCCAATACTCACCTCTTTGGTATTCCTGTTTTGGTCCTTGTCACCATAGAAAGATTCTATGGGGGTGGAGCTAAGATGGTAGAGAAGAAAGATGCATATACTCTAGTGTTTTCCTCACAGTCCACAAATTATATGTGAAAAATGACTCCCAACAAAATCTAGAGCAGCAGAAGTCATAGAGCAACAGAGTGAAAGAGGTTTCCAGCCAAAGGTAACCTGGAAAGCCAACAGGAAAGGTTGATCTAGCAGGATGCTGAGCAGAGTGGAGTCCAGCCTTGGGCAAGCACCTTGGGGAGGAACAGGGTAGAAACAAGTTTCCAGGGCAGAATCCCCAGCAGGGAGGGTCTCAGATACCTCAACCCACAAGCGACAAAAAAACTCCAAACATCAATGGGTGAGGTCTTTCCCAAGTGGATGAGAGGGGAAGGGGTTCCTCTAGCAATAGCCTTAGGCAATAGCAGAGGCAGCAGCAGTAGACTGCAAGCAGCTACAGTGGCCAGGAAGCAACCTGGGTCCATTGTCCAGGCTGCTCAGCTTAAAGCCTCTGGTGGTAGGGAGTAGCTGATCTAATCCTCAGCCCTAAGTGATAGCCCTGCCCTCACCCAAAACCCTGGACAAACAAGCAGCTGAGTCAAATCTCTTGACAAAGGACTCATACGTCAAGTAACTGGCTGGGAAAATGCCCAAAAAAGGGGAAAAAAAAAAGACCAGATGTGTTTAATGATAGACAGATCTATTAAGTTACAGATTGTTGGTAGGGAAACATCTGAGGTTAAGTCTAAAATTAAGCTATTAGGCTTAGGACTTTAGACTAACAACAATAACTTAAGGTCCTTAATTCTTAATAATCATGTGGAGACAATTAGGTCAAGGGCTTATGAAGTTAGCATCCATAGTTATTATTTGTGCCTCAACTGGTTAATATCAAAAAGAAATTCATTTGTGATCTATATTGTAAATGCTTTAAAAGATGTATCACTTGACCAAAAGTTAGAAATGTTTTATGCGATATGAACTGTGTTAAAAATGAAAAAATAATAATAATAAAAAAAAGATTCGATGGACTTCTCCTTCTTGCTTTGCTTCTTCTTACTCATGCTGATGATGCTTTGTGTATTGTGGCCTCTGGTTCTTTCAGCTGGAAGCTAAAAAACCTGGTGCTGAATTGGTTGGTGTGAGAAAGCAAAGGCTGCCTGGATTCTTTGTTTTTGTTTTCCCCTGGAATAGCTCTGGAGCTAGCTTGTTAAATGTGGGGGAGAAGTGGTTTGGTCACAGGAGATCTCCTCAGTTAAACTTGAGCAAAGGAAGCCCCAGCTGTCAGTGATCCCTGCTACCCTAGTGTCTTCCCATTTCCCCTGGAGTACTGAGGCATGCCTGGGGTCCTGCTGTTGGTGGTTGTGAGGCTCCACCTCCCTGGGGCTCTGGATCTTCTCTCATTTGGTTTGCTGAGGTGGGACACCTCCAGTCCTCCACCATAGTAAGAGGAATACTCCTTAGTGTTTTCCCTAGCCTCACATGCTACAAGACAGTTTGCCCCTTCTGCTGGTCCCACTAATCCAAGATTTTTCTAGGGAAATATTTTATGGTTCTTTCAAGGTCAACAAGGGGAGGACGAGAGAGCACTTACCGATCACTCCATTATTTTGGCTCCTGGAATTTCAAGTATCTGAAGCAACTATTTCATAGCAAAATACTAACCTCAAAAATTTCTGATTTTTTATGCCTAATGCACTATAAAAATGTGCATACCCTTTGACCCAGCAATACCACTTCTAGGACTGTATCACAAAGAGATCATAAAAATGGGGAAAAGATCCACATGTGCAAAAATATTTGTAGCAGCTCTTTTTGGAATGACTGATAACTGGAAATTGAGGAGATGTCCATCCATTGGGTAAGGGCTCAACTAGTTGTGTTATGTGAATGTAATGGAATTCTATTGTGCTATAAGAAATGATGAATAGGTGCACTTCAGAAAAATCTGAAAAGACTTATATGAGCTGATGCTGAGTGCAGTGAGCAGGATCAGGGGGCAGGTTGTACACACTAACAGCATCACTGTGCAATGACTAATTTTGATAGACATCCCTTCTCAGCAATGCAAGGACCTAAAACAATTCCAAAGGACCCATGATGGAAAATGTTATTCATATTCAGAGAAAGAAATATGGGGTCAGAGTGCAGAGTGAAGCAGACTATTTCCTTTTCTGTTTTGCTTTTGCATGCTTTCTTGGGGAGGGAGGGGGAAAGAAGTGGAGAAAGTTTAAAATTTATGGAAGGGAATGTTGAAAACTAAAAATAAACTAAAATAAAGAAATAAAACTATACATTTTGTTTTTAAAAACGCTCTGATTTTTTGCCTAAAATATATATTATCTTTGTGAAAGTGAACCTTTTAAGTATCACTAAAACTGACAGAATTTTAGAAAAATTTGATATGATATATCTCTGGAGACTATTTAACTCAAGTAGAGAAGAGTAATCCTATGTGTCATTTATGCATGGAATTTCACAAAAATTGAAAATGTATTAGGGGATAAAACCTAACAAACAAAATGCAAAAAAGCAGAAATATTTATTTTGTATTAAACTTTTATATTTTATTAGCTTTAAGCATTCACTTACACAAGAATTCAAATTCGAAACTTTCTCCCTATCTCTCCCCTCCCCTACTGCAGGACAGCATGCACCTCATCCCCTTCTTTCTCCAGTCTGTCCTCCCTTCTATTACCTCCCCCATTCCATATCCCTCCCCTATATTTTATTGTAGGGTAAAATAGATTTCTGTACGTCATTGCCTGCGCATCTTATTTCCCAGGTACATGAAAAACAATTTTAACATTCATTATTAAAGCTTAAAACTTAATTTAATTCCCATATTCACTCCCTTTCTCCCTCTCCACCCACCTTCATTAAGAAACCAAGAAATTCAATATAGAAAATCATATATGTGTTGCCATGAGAAACATTTCCATAATACTTATGTTATGAAAGACTAACCATATTTCTCTCTGTCCTATCCTGCCCTCCATTTATTCCATTCTGTCCCTTGACCTGCCCTCCCATAATAATATTTGCTTCTGATTTTCCCTTTCCCCAATTTGCTATCAATTCTATTATTATTCCTCTCCTATCCACATCCTCCCTGCCTTTCTGCAGGATAAAATAGATTTCTATATCCAGTGAACTGTTCATACATGTGTTATTTCTTCCTTAAGCCAAAATGCATGGGAGTAAGGCTTGCTTATTCCCTTGTATCTCCCCCCATTCCCCTCCATGGTAATAGTTCTTTCTTCCCCCCTTTTTAAAGATGATTTGCTACATTCTACCTCTCCCAACTTTAATAAGTCCCTTATGTCTGCTATTTTCTCTTTCCTGTTTGCCTTCTCATGTTTTCCTTAATTGTTGTATTTGAATTTTCAAATTTTCTGTTCATCTCTGGTCTTTTCAACAAGAATGCTTGGAAGTCCTTTATTTCATTGAAATTCCATTTTTTCCCTTGTAGTATTGCAGTCAGTTTTGATGTGTCAGTGATTCTTGGTTTAATTCTATATCATTTGAGCTCTGAAATGTCATATTTCAAGTCCTTCAATCCCTTAATCTTAGAATCCCTTAGAAGCTGCTAAATACTGTGTTATACTGATTGGGTTTCCATAATACTTGAATTATTTTTTTCTGGTTGCTTGTAATATTTTCTCCTTGACCTGGGAACCCTGGAAATTGACTATAATATTCCTCAGAGTTTTCCTTTTGGAGTCTCTTTCAGGAGGTGATTGGTGAATTCTTTCCATTTCTAGTTTATCCTCTTCTTCTAGAATATCAGGGCAATTTTCCTTGATAATTTCATGGAAGATGATGTCTAGACTCTTCTTCTGATTGCAGTTTTCATGTACAAGAATAATTTTTAAATTATCTCTCCTGGGCCTATTTTCCAGGTCAGTTATACTTCATACTGTATTATTTTTTCATTCTTTTAGTTTTTGTTTTAAAAATTATTGATTTATAATAAAGTCATTAGCTTCCATCTGCTCCATTCTAATTGGTAAAGAACAATTTTCTTCAGTAAGCTTTTGGACCTCCTTTTCCATTTGGCCAATTCTCCTTTTTAAGATGTTCTTCTCTTAATTGACTTTTTGAATCTCTTTTGCCATTTGGTTGAGTCTATTTTTAAAGGTGTTGTTTTGTTCAGCATTTTTAGGGTCTCCTGTAGCAAGCTCTTGACTTGCTTTTCATGATTTTCTTCCATCACTCTCATTTCTCTTCCCAATTTTTCCTCTACTTATGTTACTTGATTCTTAAAATCTTTTTTGAACTCTTCCATGGCCTGGGAACAATTCAAATATTTCTTTCAGGCTTTGGATGTAGGAGTTTTGACTTTTTTGTCTTCTAGTTATATGCTTTGATCTTCCTTGTTACCAAAGATCTATAGTCTGATTTTTTTATTGTTTGCTCATTTTCCAAATCAATTATTTGACTTTTGAGTTTTCTGTCAAAGTAGTTCTCTACTTCCAAAGGAGGTCAATAAAGGAGTGTGTACTGTCCCAAGTTTCAGGGATTTTGTGTAGCTGTTTTCAGAAGTATTTCCATCACCTGCAAATTTTCAGCTCTTGTAACAGGTGTATGATGAAAGGAGAGATGCTTACTCGTTTCCTGGCCTGCGCTCTGGTCTGTGAGTGACCCCAAGCACTCTTTTCTTCCTTGGAACTGTAAGGAGGATTTCCTCCCCCTGGTGCCATATGTTCTACCACACCAGCACTCCTCCTTTCCATAGGACCACCACCCAGGACTGTGACTCAGATCTGAGCAGGGCAAAGCAAGAGAATTCCATCTCAACACTGACAAAGAGATCCCTACAATCCACGTTTGATCAGCTGCTTGATCCCTCTATGGGCCTAGAACTCCAGAAACAGATACTTCTACAATCACCCCAGAGCCAGGGCTGGACTGTGCTCTTTTTTTACACAGATGTGACAGGCTTTTCCTGCTGGCTTTCCAAGTACTCCTTGGCTTTTTGGGATTGAGAAGTCTGGAAACCACCACAGCTGCCAGTCATTCAGCCCCCTGAGAACTGCTCAGGCCCTGTCTGTGCTGACATGGACTATGCTGGACATTGCTCCATTCCCCACCTGATGGGATATATGTTTCCTGTCAACCTTCCACGTTGTCTAGGGTTACAGATTTGTTTTACTCTGTCATTTTGTGAGTTCTGCAGCTATAGAATTTTTTAGTCATTTTTACAAGTATTTGGACGGGTTTGAGGGAGAGCTCAAGCAAATCCCTGCTATTACTCTGCTATCTTGGATCTACCCCTACTGTTTAAATGATTTTGTTGTTACAATGGGCTTATGGGCTATCGGCTGTAATAGAAACATTCTTATCAACCAAGTTAGAAGAGATCTCTCTCCTTGACTGTAATTTATGAGCACTTTTTTATTACCTCTTATGTAATCCAATGATTTATTTTATTTGATATCATAGTTTAGTCATGGATAAAACAAAATAAAATTGTTTGTCATTAGGTAGAACAAGAAACAAATTTTTGAAGATTTGAATCATGAATTGAACAAGGTCAGAAGAACGACAAAGTTTGAATGAAGAGGTGCATCTGGGGAATGAGAAGACAGTGATGAAAATTCCATCAAACTGAGTAAGGATGTTTCACTGGTAGAAAGTGGAGATTTCAGGGGTAGAAGAAGTAGAGGCTAGCACAGATGTCAAACATGTGTCAAGATAAACTGACAAAAACAATTGTAAAAATACTTGTTCTGTGTTTGGAGCCAAAGCCCTACAGTTTAAAAAGTCTGACATTGAAAAGCAGACCAAAAGAATCAGTATTTAAACTGTAATACAATTTTTGGGCTTTGGATACAGGGAAACAGATTTGTATATGAGACAATGTAAGCTCCCAATGATGAGATCTACGATGGAGGATCAGAATTAAGCCATTCAACTTATGATTCTTTTGGTTTGTTTATATTCTCTGCATATGATGCATATTAGACCCCAAGTCTGAGACAGGCATTGAAGTAGGGGGCACATAGCAATATTTTAGGGGAAGTGTGTAGATATAAGGGCTATAGTGGACATCATTTGAATTTATCACATTTTGCTCTGTATTTCCACCTGTTACATGTTTCTTCTACCCAGAAAGTTATTTTAGGATGGGAACTATATCCCTCACAACATCTAGCACTTATTGTATACTCATTGAATTAGTGGATGAAATGCTTATGAATCAAATTAATAACAGCAACAGTCACAACGCCAACATGTCCTTAAGTCATTCAGTCAATATTATCTTCAGTAGAGGTATCTTCCTAATTCATTTTTCCTTAGGCCAATACAAGTATTATAATACCTGAATTAGTCAGTGTAGAGGTACAGTGAGTTAGAACCAGGGTTGAACAAGAATAGGTTGAAGAAAAGAAAATAGATTTCAAATCTAGAATTGAAAAATTGAATTGCAAAGATGTCATACATACACATTGTATTTGTATATGTATATGTATTTATACATACATATTTAAGATGATGTCATAAATGTACAGTGCTTTCTTTTAAGTGCTATGTAAATGCAAGTTATAGAAATTATTTCTGACTATATGTATTGTATACATATGTATATTACATATATATACATATTATATACATATATTTATACACACTCATAAATGTGCATGTGGTTAAATTTACATTGCATTATATATGTATATATATGTACATATATGCAAACACACATGTGTGTGTATATATGAATTGTCCCATTTAGCTAATGAAAAAGGGATCTCCAAAGGTTAAAGAGAGAAGTAAAATTAATGTTTGTTCAGTATTTAACTTTAAGAATGAATGCTTTTTATTTTGTGGAATATTGTTGACTTTTTGTCATTTCCTAAAACAAATACCTTGTCTGCTACATGGGACACAAATATTGCAAACATTGTAAAATTTTTGAAGACAGAAAAGCTATAGTTCCAACAGATTATATGACCTATCAAAGGTCAAAATTTGAAGATTACAATTGGTAGGATGAGTTTCTGTTTTTGATTCCTTACCCTCTTAACTTACTTAATATTCCAAGATTTTGACATATCATTACCAAATAAATTGACTTTACTAGATTTGCAAGTAGCATTCATACTTTTATCTATTGACATAGAAATGCAATATGGGATATGAAAATCAATCTAAGTTTTGTACCTTTTCATGTCAGACCAAGATATCAAATGTCTGTTGGCACTTTATGGATGTTGCTTGACAGAGAACAGAACATTGCGTAATTCATTGGCCCTATAAGACTAATGGTTGGCCAGTTTCTTATCTGAGGTAGCTGTAGGGAAATTTGTTATGAATTGGATGAAAATCTATCCTACTATGCAAGCTCAAATTTCTTCCAGCAAATGTCCAGCAGCTGGAAACCTGAGTGCATGTGTATGTAGAATAAGAAAGAACGTCCTGAATCAGTCTTCTAGATATAAATATGCTATCAATGGCACAGTGAAAATGCAGGGTTTATTATCAGGAAAATAATCCAATGGAATTCAAATTTTGAACTGAAATTCAAGAATGAAGTGAGTTGTGCTATTTTTTTAAATTTAGGATCATTTTGAAAACCTATGCATTATAATATGGAAAACAAATTGTTACTTAGTTCATATAGCTCAATTATGAAACTTATTTTTTTTTATTTGAAAGAATGAGCTAAGAGGAGATATGATAAAGGTACAACAAAAAGAAGTTGATTTTCTTACTGAAATTTGCAAAGGCAAAGTGCAAGTAGTGAGTACAAGGAAAAACAATTTCATATTTCTTTTTAAATGAAAAATATTTTCATGCTAATTCTGAATAAATAATAAAAAATGTCATGATCAAATAGACTTTGAGCTCATAGAAGACAAGGGTGATTTGGCTTTTCTTTATGTCCTCAGTGCTTAACACAGTGGTGGCATATTACACTTATTAAACACCTGTTGGCTTGACACCTAGCTACTTCTTTCTTTTAATCTTGGCAAAATTTTAACAACCAGAAAACCATCCAAATATATTTTCCTAGTCCAAAGCAGTCTGTCCTATTCATATTATAAACACTTACGTCTTCACACTTAAAATGTGACTCAATTGAAATGTTCTTGAGGTCTAAAATTATTTCATAACTAGTATCAAGTAAAATATAAATGCTATCCTTTTGTTTTGAATGCAGTCTTATGTTGACAGATTTCTACTATTAATATTTTTCATTTTCTAAAAGAAGTAGTCAAGAACTGCAATGACATATTGTGTATCATTGCCAATTAGTTCAAAGAAAGTGGTTGTTTTTGCTTTGTGGGCTTTATTGTATCAAGTTATCTCCTCCCAATACCAAGTATCTTAAATCCTCACCCAGCAAGCTAACTTTCCATGCCATTTCCAGAGGTAAAATCAAATAATCCCTTATCCATCTTCAACTAGCTTATTCCAACCCATTTGTTTCATCAGATGTGTATGTCATATTGGTTTAAGATGTTGGCAACTCTCCTATATCAACCATAAGTGCCCCAGATGGGATTGTAATACTACTCTCCAAAATTTAGTAGCTGAGGCTGAAATTCATCTGACTTTTATTGAATCTGGTCATATTTTTCCACTATCAGCATTCCATCTATCATCTGCTCCTGCTGTGCCCACACCACCTGTTTAATCCATCTGTGCTGTTTCTGTAGCCATTGCTTGTATCCTATGCTTTGCTTGATTTTACATCTACTCACTCATTATTTATAAATGAAGCCTGTTGCTTATGGGTTGCCAAATGGGTACTGGAAACTCTACTTCATTTTCCTTGTTCATAGTCTTGCCTCACATAAGAATGAAAGAAAACCTTCTATCTTTTTCATAAAGTTAGGGTGCCATTGTAATACTTAGTGACACTTTTGTAAGTTAAACATTGAGAAGAAAGCAACATGCTTGAAATAACCTCAGACATAGATGCATTAGTTTGCCTTAAACAAGCAAAAGATATGATCAGATTCCTGTAATCAACTATTAACAGACCCCTAATGGCATAAATTGTTAAATGCATTATAGAGACAAAGGACATTGGTAGGTACATTGTTGAATAAATTTGCCACCTTGTGCAAAACTGAGTCAGCTTACTTGGGGTTTATTAATAATCCTTGTTATTTTCTGGACAAATGGTTCAACAAAAACAACTAATAAAGCCTTATTATTTAAATGTATACTTCTAAGTTTATTTACTGATTGTATTTCCTACATTCATTTCTGGAATCAAAGCTATAATTCCTTTAGCTCACTTAGTTCCAGGTAACAAAAAGCAAAATCTATCTGTAATACCAGTTTTCAGACAAAACTAGGGAAAATGAATGTAATAATTGTCCATGTTTACATTTTCTTAGCTGTTAACTCATTATTTGCAGATTTTCCAAGGCAGTCTTCCAAGAAGAGGATCATCCTTCTCCAAATTCAAATGGATTTTAACTTTTACCTCCAAAATCATTTGTTTAGTAATCCTGAGTCTTCTAGCAGCTATTTCCTGGGGGTATTTTATTGATAAGGAGGACATATAAACATACACATATTCACTCACAAATAAATTACATCTACTCAACCGGGAGAATAGTCTGTGTCCACATGAGTCTATAGGAAGTCTGTATGATTACTACTATGACATAGATGGTATAATTTGAAGCAAAATCCAGTTTGACTTACAGTGGTGAACAACCTAGCCTCTCTAATTTTGTTATAGACAAATGAGATGGTAAAAAACAAAACAAAACAAAACAAAAAAACCTGTACCATCTAATCTAAAATATTTCTCTCTCCTCCCCTCCCTCCCTCCCTCCCCCTCCTCTCTCTTTCCCTCTGTCTTTATATCTTTTCTCTTTCAATGATCTGTTCTTTTCACCTACTCAACCTCTCTCTGGAACATTCTGGAACATTCCCCCTTCTCTCTTCTGAGAATGGCACTATTCTAATATAGACCTAAATTATATCAATTGCCCACTGGTGGGTGGGTCTGACTCAAGTATATCCTCTCTATAGCCTGTCCTCCATTTAGTCACTAATGCAATTTTCTTAAAGCACAGATTGCACCATTTCATCCTCTATTAAATAAACCCCAGTTGTTCCCTATCACCTCAAGGATCAAATATAAAATCTTCTATAGGGCATTCATAACCTTTCATAGCTTAACCCCTTCACCAAATCTCCAGTATTCTTACACCTTACGCTATGTCACTTGCAGTTTGATCAGGTGACACTGGCTTCCTGGCTGTTTCTCAAAGAAAACGCTCCACTTCTTGACCCTGGGAATTTTTGCTTAATATTCTCCATGTCAGGAATCTTCTTTCTATTTATTTAAGCCTCCTGGCTTCCTTCAAGTCCCATCTAAAATCTCATCTTCTACAGGAAGTCTTTCCTAATCTCTCTAAATTCTAATAGTCTTACCTCTTTTAGATATTTCTTATTGTTTTGGTATAAATCTTGATTATACACATTTTTTCTTCTTATTTTCTCCCTTATTAGACAGTGAAGTCATTGAGATTAGTTGTCATCTTTAGCCTCTTTTTGTATCCCTAGCATTTAGTACAGTGCTGGGCACATAGTAAGAGGTTAATAAATATTTATTGCCTGACAGTCTGCCTGTTTCTTTTGGTCTCTTTCTTCCTCTCTCTTTATTTCTCTGTTAGTCCATCTGTCTGTCTGTCTTTCTGTCTCTGTCTCTCTCTTCTTCTTCCTCTCTCTACCTGTCTTTGTCTGTCTTTCGTCAATGGAGCAAAGAGGGAAGCTATTGCTAAAAAGCAGGTTGTAGCCACACAGAAACAAAACAGAGTTCATAAACACCACCCATGACATTAGTCATGGCTAAATAAAAGCATACCCTAAGGAGAAATTATAGCATCCTTATGACAGGAAATAATTTGTTTTATGCTTACAGGAGACTATTTAGCTATATATTTAGCTTACTCAACCTTGCACAAAATATCAGGAGACATCTTTCACTTTCAAAATTGAAAACCACTTGATGAAGAATTCTTAGCTTGTCAATCAAGGAAACTAACATTTCAAGTTTAATGTGGAAGAAGTTAGATGGTGCATTAGACTGTAAGCTCCTTGATCATAGAGAATGTTTTTCACTCTTTTTGTGACCTCAGCACTTAGCTGAGTGTCTGTTACATAACAGATACATAATAATGTTTATTTATTGATTGGTGTAGTGGATAGACCACTGGGCCTAAGGTCAGGATGACCTGAGTTCAATATGGTTTCAGATACTGTGTGATATACATCAAGTCATTTAACTTCTGTTTGCCTCAGTTTACTCATTGTAAAATGTGAATAACAACAGCACCTGCCCTTTGAAATTTTTGTGAGAACAAAATAAGATATTTGCAAAGCATGTTTGTGGAATGCCAGTTATCATTATTAATTAATTAGAAACTCACCTATATTTGATCAAGAGAATTGTAATTTTTCAATACCCAATCATCAAGTCTAAGAAAGGTTTTAATTGATAGTACATGACTTTTTAGCAGTATCTGTGCCAAAGAGTACAAACAAGTATTTCCTTTACTTACATCCTTCATAAAATCAAAACAATGATAGTACTCTAGTGGATTTGAAATGATCAATACAGTAATTATCTCTATTTCTGTGACAGAAAATCTTTCATGTTGAAGTAACTTTCAAATGTTACCTCTCAGTCTGACAACCCTGATATCATTACATAGCACTGTTGATCTTCTATATAATTTCAAAATTGGTCAATTACAAAAGTCTATGCATTTGAAAGCTTTCATCTACTTGTTTTTCTAAAATATGTTTAAATTCTAGTAACACTTAAGGAATTTCTACTTATTTTCATTTTTAATCTATTGATTTTATTTATGTTGACTTCACATACATCAGAGCTTTTTTTAAATTTACTAGTTGTTTAGTGTTCTCCTAGAATATTAAGTAAAAACTGCAAATCCCTCTAGAATTTCAGTTCAAATATATTCAATTCATTTCATACTGTTTGCTTTTTTGGACCTCAGCATTGCAATACACAAGTGAACAAAAGTAGGATTAAACATAACTATCATAGCTAAGTAGAGATTAATAATAATATAACAATATGCATTTGTATCAGTAAGCACCCCAACATACACAGGGAGGTCTGCTGTCACAGATTCTTAGATGTGCTTTCATAAAAGGGAAGGCAACTTTTGAGGAGTTAACAATCACTTTAATCAATCACGTATCATTCCTTTAACCAAGCACATATATAATTCACCTAGTTCAGGGGAGTCACCACCCTGAACTTCAAAGAAAATACAGAGAAATCAAAAATCAATAGACAAAATGTCTGAGCATTTATATATATATACACACACACACATCTTTACCAGAGAGGGAGCATCTGGGTTTTCAAAGTGGGTTGGGGGGTTGGGCTCCTTAGTGGCTCTGGCCAAATAAACACTTCTAGGCACTAAGCCTCAGAATCTTTATACACTTTTTAGAGCCAGTGGGCATCACATCCCTTGAGAAGCAGTGCCTCATTAACAAAAGATATGGAAAATCTTCCCAGGCCCAACAATGGTTGGGAGAGAACCTCCTCAGTAACATTCAAATAGAGGCACTACACTTCCTGATTCTACTAAAAATCAGCAAAAGATCCTATTTTATTTGCCATTACAGCAATAAGCAAAATAAATACCACCTTCAGTAATGCTTGCTAATGCCAGCAGAGATCAGGAAAAAGGGAGAGAAATATGGCATCACATTTTTGAGGAAAATTTTGTGTAAAAAATTGAACTTCATTTGGGCATGGAAGGTCAAGCAGGATTTGGATAAGTAGGGGAAAATGGGACAGAGAATCTGAGGCAAAGGAAACAACAAATATTGAATTAAAAAATTGAGCGCCTTATTTTTACTATGCCTAAGGCACAAGTGTTGAGCATATATAAACAAAACAAAAAGAGCCATTGACTTCCAGGGAGTTTTATTATATTAAGTTATACAGCATATACATGGAAAAGTGAAAAAAGGGATAACTTGAGGAAGGAGAAGGCATAGATCAGTGGAGAGGGTAGAGAAGAATTTTTATAGATAGCTATTGGCAGTTGTGCTCAACAAGTGGACTTCAATGTCAGCCAGCAAGCTGTGCACAAGGACTAGTGTGAAGATAGACCAGATGGGAGTAGAAACCACTAGTGGGAAATAAAGTTGGACAAGTGTTATATAATGGAATGTCATGATGAAAGGAGTGACTTTATGAAAGTGGTATTCTAGAGAGATTCATTGGGCAGCCCTGTGCAGGATAGATTGAGTGGGAGAGAGCCTGGAGCCAATGAGACCAGTTAGGGAGTTGGTGTAGTAATTTAAGAGTGAGGTGATGAGAGCCCTGATGGAAGTGGTAGCAGTGAGAATGATGGGAAAGTAATAAATCTGAGATATATTTTTAACATAGGAACAATGGGGCTTAGTGACAGATTCTATGAAACTGCATTTATCTTTCAATTCTATAGAAATATCCAGACACTGGCATACTAAGAATTCATGAAGATTATTTTAAAATAGAATTCCTTGTCAACTAAATATTAAGAAAGCTAAAGATTTGATTCCTTTGCAGATATTTTAACTCTGGTTCTGAGTATAGAGTCCATTACACGCACACACACACACATGTACATATACATATATATGTGTATATATATATATATATATATATATATAATTTTAAAATATGATCCCAAATAAATCCATAAACTAAACATTTTGCTATAGCCACAGATGTCAATCATTCAGGAATGTGTTGACAAGTCTTTGGAAAGTTATATAAATCTTAGACAGGAAGATTTCTCATTATGTTATAAATGCATCTAGATTATGTTGTAAAGGGCACTCAATTTACATTAAAAAACAGGAATCAACATTCTTGTTCTTCCACTTACTCCTTATCTGAACTTTAAAAAATCACTTACATTTTCTGGGACTTGATGTCATCATCTTTAAAATGCAGGAGGTGAAACACATGTCAACTAAGATCAGTTCCAGCTCTAAATCTAAGCCCTATCTCTATGAAAGGGCCAACTATGAGGATCATTTTTCATAAACCTTACATTGAATCTTAATTCTTATTTCTTACATGAATACACACATAAATAAGGAACATTTGATTTTTAAACCAGGGTTCAAATACAGACTCTGGTACTTACTTTGCTTACTCTTGACAAAATGTTTTATGAAAACAGGACTGTGGTTGACTGGTTCTTTCCTATCTCTAAATCCCAATTCCTGGTGAATCTCCAAAAGTACTACTTATTTCATTATGTCACAAAGTATAAAAGATCTATGAGTTAATGAACGTAGATATTTCTTCCACCAACAACTGATTTTTCCTTAATTTCTAAGGTAAAAACAATTAATTGCCTTGTAGTTGACATTTTTATAACAGAGCACTATGAATTAGCTAGTTTTTTTTTTTTTTTTATTGTTTTTTCAGAGACTAAACTTGCCTTCTGTCCCTTGACCAGTACTGGATTTCTGAGCTAATCACTTGTTTTAGTGGGTAGAGTGTTGAAACTAGAATCAGCAAGAAAGACCTGGGAGTGAATACTGCCTCAAACTCTAGTTGTGCAACCCTGGGGAACCCTTAAGCTCTGTCATTCTCATTTTCTTAGTCTGCAAAATAAGAGGTTTGGATTTCATGACCTTGAAAGTCTTTCTCAGTTTTAAATCTGTAAGCCTGCAAATGAGATGTACATAGAATAGCATAGCATCATGTTACATCATTCCATCTGATGTAAATAATATATAGAAATATATACATGTCTATTTTAAAAATAAATACTATATTTCAATACAGAAATTTGGAAAATCCTGGAAACATTATTTTTGTTCCCTAATACAAGCATTTAAAAATAAAAATGTAGCTTGTACTAAAACATAGACAGAAAAGTGTTTGTGGAAGACAGCATGTTACCCCTAACCCGGAAGAAAATTTAATTCTTACTTTAGCTCTCCTCCAAACATACATACACATATACCAGCATATAAATACATATGCCCTAATACAAATGTACAGAAATACACATATTAGCAAGGAAAAAAACTTTTCAAATATAAAATACTTTTAAAAAAATTCAACAAAAATATGAATTAACAAAAAATAAGATATTGATGTTTTATGCATATGTATATATGTACATACATATATATAATGTATGATAATATGTAAAAGTAGTTAAATATCTTGGCAAACTTTTTCTTGAAAATCTACTATAATATTACTTATTCAATGTCTACTGTACTCAATCGTTCTACTCTGTTGCCTCCATCTGAAGAAACGTCCTGATTGAATTTCATGTTGTGTTTTAGTTCATATCAAATTGTGTTTTCAAATGCAGATGAATGTACTTGGTGTTTCATCAAATTGTCCCTTCTTACAAAATAGTAACTGTTGTGTCTGAGCTGAAAACAATAGGCAAGATGAGAGGAAACTATTTAACTTTTAAAAAAAAAAAGTTTCCCTAGTGACATGGTTTGGAAAGAATTTTTCACATTCATTGTGCAAAGCATTCATTTGATCCTCCACATTAAGGAAAGTTTCCTTATGGGGGCTGACCAATGGAGTTCTACATTCAGAGTACGGGCAAAGTGCACTTCCCTCTGCCAACATATGTGAAATAGACTGAGCAGTCTATTTCCAGAAAGGCATGACAATTTTTAGTGGAAGTGACTTGCTCCCCAATTTGGAGCTTACATGCACGATCTGCTACTAGTTCCTTTCTCCTAATCACCTGGTATAAAAAGCAGACTGTTTAGTTGATTGGCTGTTAAGCTAGAGCTGGTGTACATTCAAAAGTCACTAGCTAGCCAAAGTGAATCTCTTGGTCTCTTTATGAGATAGCTGTGTGGAAGTTTAAAGATGAGAAATGATATGAGCCTCAAATGAAGAAAAACGAGAGAAAGGATTTATGTTACTTTTTATTTTCTTCCTAGGTCTCTCCATATATCCGAAGAGAAAGCAACCCTTTTATTTCTTCTGTCTCTTAAGTATTTATTTCTTGATTTTAGGCAAAAGAACATTTGTGATGGCTGTGATATGATTGTGTGTGGTTTATCCTTCATTCTTGAAGAACAGTGACATTAGGAAGAAGATGAAATGACTTGCATTTGAATTGGATTTAAGAGAAAGAGGACTGTGTGAGGGAAAGCCTCACTTTCCATGCCAGAGCCCTCTGGTACCAGCGCCCAGATATGGATCAGGAAAACTGGAGATGGCTCAGCAGCTGTGATATTATGAGCTCCAAAGAGGGAGCAAGCCACCAAAATCAAGGAGCAAGACTCTTTCCTTATATGTCATCACACATTTTTGGAAATAGGCTTCTTATCCTCTTCTAATTAGGAAAAGCATGTTCTATATTCCAGCTTCCAATTTATATCAGAAAATATTGTTGGATTTAATTCAATGCCAAATTCCTACTCTTCCTTCCATTTCTAAAAGGTGAAGATTATAACCCATAAAAGTGTCACAGCAAACTTCAAATTTTCACATATGGAAGTCTCCTCAGTAAATATTCTCACTTCAAACTGTAGAATTTTGAAATTGAAAAGGGCTTTAGACAATTTAATTTCTAGTTTATTTTACAACTAAATAGACTCTTGAAATTGGGCAGGTAGGTGGCACAATGGTTAGATTGCTGGACCTTGAGTCAGGAAAACTCCCTTCCTGAGTTCAAATCTGGCTTCAGACACATAGTAAATATATGACCCTCGGCAAGTCACTTAACCCTATTTGCCTCAGTTTCCTCATTTGTAAAATGAGTTGGAGGAGAAAATAGGAAACCATCCCAGCATCTTTGCAAAGAAAAAAAAATGCAAATGAAATTCTAGAGAGTTGGACACAACTGAATAATAAGAATAACAAACCCTTGAAGACCAAAGAAAGGAACTAAATCAATCAAATCCACAACTTCTAAGTGGTAGGTCTTTAGCTTTAGGTTCACTGTGTCCTTTCTATGATACTAATCATGTATTTTGAGCAAGGATCTCACTCTCCTCCAACTTGATCTTCATATGCACATAACAACATGTAGCCCATATTGTAGCAATGCTCAAAAAGACACAGATGCTTTGAAATGAAACTTAAAATTGACAATCCCAAAAGAATCAGAAGAATATTAACAGAGATTGCTGAGAAAATGTTTTAAAATAAGTTTTCATAATTTCTTCTGACCCAGCTGACCTCCCTCTGGGCCCTTTACTTTAATTTAGACATTTTTTCAATATTCAATGTTAGATTAATCTACAATGATGATAATAATAGCTAGCATCTACTTAATGTTTTAATATTTACAATAATTTACACTAAGATGTCATTTGATTCTCCAAACAACCTTGTAAGGTACTATAATTTTTATTTTATAGTTGAAGAAATGAAGCTGAGAGACACTAAATGACCTGTCTATTGTCAAATTAGTATCCAAGACATTATTTGAATTTGAATAATCCACACTGCATCTGGTAGATAGTGTTAGTTACTATTACTCAAAGCTGCTTGGATATGGATGGTGATTTTTAACTAGACACATGTCCAGAAAAAGTGGAACGTAAGAAAAGAAACAGAGGACAAATAAAAGTTCTTTGTACCTTTGCTCTTAGAACGTCAATAAAGCTGACTAGACTGTGCTTTGGTGTGCTAACTGCAGAAATGAATCAATCTAAAATGGTCTCTTAAAGTAAGAAGGAATCATGTGGATTCACAAGTCTCTCAGTGTTGGCCAGGAGTCCAGTAGAACTGAGTGTGAGAGAAGCGTAGCTGCAGTCACTCCTGGGGAGATCAGCCCAGAGACTAAATGCTTGAAAATCACCTCCTTGAACTTTCAGTAGCCAAGATGGTGGAGTAAACTGCAAGTGCTCTCACTCTCTTTTATTGACCTTCAATAACGAAGAGAATATTGCTCCAGGAAAAATCCTGGGGTAGTGGTACCTGCAGAAGTGGTACAGCATTCTTTCAGGTAAGGAGACTAGAAAGATTGATGGGAAGGGTCCCTCTTACTATGGCTGAAGGGGACCAGTGTAGAACCAGAAGTGTCCCAGCAAGCACCACCTCAGTGAAACAACAGAAGAGCCTGAACCCATGAGGTAAGGGGGAGGGGAGGATAAGTGCCAACATCAGGAACCCAGGTGTGGCTTAGCACAGGAAGGGAAATTGGACAGATATCAACACATAAAATTTCACCAGCCCCTGAGGCTGCCTGTGCTCTAGCTCAACCCTAGGGGAGGGAAAGACGTCTAGCGGCCAGACCACTCATCTCTCACATCGCACACAGGAACTTCAATGTAACCTTGGGGAAACTCAAAAAGATTTTACCTGGCTTTGGACTTGTCACACACCAATCAACTCAGCACCAGGTAAGCTAAAGCATTATATAGCTTCTAGGAAAAAGAAACAGAAGTCATAACATACAAAGCCAGAAACCAGACCCCAAACTCCCACCATAAAAAATTTGGGACAGGGGCTCCCATACCCCAAAACTAGAGATCCATTTTAAAAGCCAGGAAAAAAGTAATCACCATAAGCAAGAAACAAATTAGAAAAACAAAGGCTATAAAATCTGATTATATAGACAGAGAAAATGAAAATATGAATTCAGAAGAGATCAGCACTGATATCTGAGACCAAAAAAAGGAATATGAACTGGTATCAAGCCCAAAAGGCATTTTCAAAAAAGCTCAAGAAGGATTTTAAAAGTGAAAATGGAAAGGTAGAAGAAAAATTGTCCAATGATTTTAAACATAAAATTGACAAAACAAAAAAGAAAAGAATTCACTGAAGAGAATAGCTCCCTAAAAATTAAATTGACCAAATGAACAAAGACTTTCAAAAATTAACTAGGAAAATTAGAAAAATAAAAAATGACATACAAAAGCTAACTAAAGAAAATAATTCATTAAAAATTAAAATTGGAAAAGCAGAATCTAATGACTCAGTGAGACATCAAGAATCACTCAAACCACATCTAAAAGATAAAAAAAAAATGGAAGAAAATGTAAAAAAGCTCATTGGACAAATAAGTGACCTGTAAAATAGATGCAGGAGAGAAAATTTAAAAATTATTGATCTGAAAAAGAGCCTGAACAATAACTTCCAAGAAAACATCAAGGAAAACTGAGCTGGCATTGTAGATGCAGAAGGCAAAACAGTCATTGAAGGAATCTACCAATCACTTCCTGAAAGAGATCCTAAATTGAAAAACGTCAAGGAATATTGTTACCAAATTCCAGAACTAACAGATCAAGGAAAAAGTACTGCAAGCAGCCAGAAAACAACAATTCAAACATCCAGGAACTGCAATCAAGATCACACATGACCTTGCAACTTCTACATTAAAATATTGGAGGGAGGGATTGGAATATTATATTCTGTAAGACAACGGAACTTGAATGAAAGATTAATTACCTAGCAAAATTGAGCATAATATACAGGCAGGGAGAAGAACATTCAATGAAATAAGGGATTTCCAGACCTTCCTGATGAAAATGTCAGAGCTCAAAAAAAAATTTGATCTTCAAATACAAGACCAGAGATGTAAAAAGGTAAACAGGGAGAAAATTATTATTCAATAGGGGCAAATTGTTTATATCCCTATGTGGGAGTATGATTCTTGTTAATCTTGAAATCTGTGTGTGTGTGCATATATATATACATATATATGTCATAATATAATATATATGTATATATATTATGGCATTTAAAAGGGATATAGATAGATAGAGGGAGTGGGCATTAATTAACTGATACGACAATAAAAACAATAAAAGTTGTGAAATTATTGTAATGGGAGAAGAGGAAAAGAGAAGGGAGAAAAGGGTAAATACCATCACATGAAGAGGCACAAAAACATACTATAAGAGAGGGAAAGAAGGGAGGGAGATGAGCATTACTTGAACTTTACATTGATCAGATTTGCTTCAAGGAGAGAACAACATACTCATTTAAGTATAGAAACCTAACTTGAGCTACAGCCGGTACCAAGGGAAAGGGGAAAGGAAAGAGAGGGAGTGGTTAGAAAGGAGGGCTTAAGCAGCAAGAGAAAGGAGAAGGGGGTGATAGAATGGAGGGAAGACTGAGGGAGACAGTGGTGAGAAGCAAAACTCAAGGAAGAAAAGGGAGAAGGGAGAAATGAAATCATAAACAGAAGAGGAAATAGGATAGAAACAAAGGCACAGATAACAATCATAACTTTGATGGTGAATAGGATGAACTCACCCACAAAATGGAGGTAGATAGCAGACTGTGTTAAAAACCATAAACCTGCAATATGTTGTTTACAAGGAACACATTTGAAACAGGGGGATACACATAGGGTAAAAGACAAAGCTTGGATTAGAATATACTATGCTTCAGCTAATTGAAAAAATGTGGGGTAACAATTCTAATCTCAGACAAAGCAGCAGCAAAAACAAATCTATTCAAAAGAGATAAGGAGGGAAACTATATCCTGTTAAATAATCATAGATAATGAAATAATATCATTATCAAACATAGATGCACCTCATGCTATAGCATTAAATTCCTAGAGGAGAAGGTAAGGGAGCAACAAGAAGAAATAGACAGCAAAACAATATTAGTGGGGGACCTCAACCTCCTCTTCTCTGAACTTAAAGAAATAAATCTCAAAATAAACAAGAAAGAAGTTAAGGAGGTGAATATAATTTTGGAAAAGGTAGATAAAATAGACCTCTGGAGAAAACTGAATGTGTATAGAAAGAAATACACAAAAAATGACCATGTACTAGGGCATTAAAAACCTCACAATACAGTGAAGAAAGGCAAAGATGGACAAAAAAATCCTTCTCAAATCATTATGCAATAAAAATTATATGTAATAAAGGCCATGGAAAGATAAGCCAAAATGAATTGGAAACTAAATAATCTAAACTTCGAGAATGAATGGGACAAACAATAAATCATGGAAACAATCAATAACTTTATTCAGGAAAATGACAATAATGAGACAACCTACCAAAACTTATGGAATACAGCAAAAGCAGTTCTTAGGGGAAGTATTACATTTCATTTTTGGCCATTTTTAAAATTTATTTTAAGTTTTCAACATTCATTTCCACAAAATTTTAAGTCCCAAATTTTCTCCCCATCTCTCCCCTCATCCCACCCCAAAATGCCAAGTATTCTGATTATATCTTCCACCAATTTGCACTCCCTTGTAACACCCTACCTTCCTTTATCTCAAACTTCTCTCTTGTCCTGTAGGGCAAGATAAATTTCAATATCCCATTACCTGTATTTCTTCTTTACCAGCTGTATGCAAAAACAATTCACAACATTTGTTCCTAAAACTTTCTACTTCTCGTCCTGCTTCCCTCCTCACCTATCCCTACTGAGAAGACAAGCAAGTTTTGCAAATGACTTCCATAATAGTCATGTTGTGTAAGACTATATTTTCCTCCATCCTATCCTGACCCCCATTTCTTCTATTCTCTCTTTTGACCTTGTCACTCCTGAAGAGTTTTTGCTTCTAATTACTCCCTCCTCCCATTTGCCCTCTCTTCCATCATCCCCCCACCCTGCTTATCCCCTTCTCCTCTACTTTTCGGTAGTGTAAGGTAGGTTTTTATACCAAATTGAGTGTGCATGTTATTCCTTCCTTGAGCCAAATGTGATGAGAGTAAGCTTCACTTTTCCCCCTCACCTCCCCCCTTTTCCCCTCTATTGAAAAAGCTTTTTCTTGCCTCTTTTGTGAGAGATAATTTGTCCCATTTCATTTCTCCCTTTCTCCTCTCAATATATTCCTCTCTCATCCCTTAATTTTACTTTTTTTATATTTGATCCCTTCCTATTTAACTCACTCTGTGCTCTCTGTCTCTCTGTATTTCTCTGTCTCTGTCTTTCTGTCTCTGTCTCTTTATACACACACACACACACAGTGTGTTTGTGTGTGTGTGTGTGTGTGTGTGTGTGTGTATCTCTGTGTGGGTATAATCCCTTCAACTACCCAGATACTGAGAAAAATTTCAAGAGTTATAAATATTATCTTTCCATGTAGAAATGTAAACAGTTCAACTTTAGTAAGTCCCCTGTGATCTTTCTTTCCTGTTCACCTTCCATGCTTTTCATGATTCTTGTATTTGAAAGATAAAATTTCATTTCATCTCTGGTCTTTTCATCAAGAATGCTTGAAAATTCTCCATGTCATTGAATGACCATTCCTTCCCCTGAAGCATTATGCCTAGTTTTGCCAGGTAGGTGTTTCTTGGTTTAAATCTTAGTTCCTTTGACTTTTGGAACATCACATTCCATGTCCTTTGATCCCTCAATGTAGATGATGCTAGGTCCTATGTTATCCTAATTGCACTTCCACAATACTAGAATTGTTTTTAATTCTACCTGCTTGCAATATCTTCACTTTGACCTGGGAACTCTGGAACTTGGCCACAACATTCTGAGGAGTTTTTCTTTTTTGGATCTCTTTTAGGAGGTGATAAGTAATTTTTTTCAATATTTATTTTGCCCTCTGGTTCTAGAATACCAGGGCAGTTCTTCTTGACAGTCTCATGAAAGATGATGTCCAGGTTCTTCCCTTGATCATGGCTTTCAGGTAGTCACATAACTTTTAAATTGTCTCTCCTGGATCTACTCTCCAGGTCAGTTCTTTTTCCAATGACATACCTCACATTATCTTCCATTTTTTCATTCTTGTGGTTTTGTTTTGTAATTTCTTGGTTTCTCATAGAGTCATTAACTTCCCTCTGTTCTATTCTAATTTTTAAAGAACTGTTTTCTTCAGTGATCTTTTGAACCTCCTTTTCCATTTGGCTAATTCCACTTTTTAAAATACTCTTCTCCTCATTGACTTTTTGGACCTCTTTTGCCAATAGAGTTATCCTATTTTTAAAGGTGTTATTTTCTTCAGAATTTTTTTGGGTCTCCTTCAGCTCACTTTTCCTGATTTTCTTGCATCACTCTCATTTCTCTTCCCAATTTTTCCTCCACTTCTCTTACTAGACTTTCAAAATCCTTTTCCATGGCCTGAGACCACTGCATATTTATTTGGAATGTTTGGGATGCAGAAGCCCTGATTTTTGTGTCTTCCCCTGATGGAAATCATTGTTCTTCCTCATCCAAAATCATGGGAGAGATATCTGTTCACCAAAAAAGCAACTTTCTATAGTCTTATTTTTTTCATTTCTTGTGTATTTTCCCAACCAGTTACTTGACCTTTTGATACTTTCTCAAGAGTAGGGTATCTTTTGGGCACCTGTAAGATCTCAGTTCCTCAAAGGTGGCACAATCAAGGAAGAGGAATTTACTCCTCAATGGCTTCCACCTCCACCACTCTAGCACTCCTTCTTACCCCAGGATTGTGCTCAGGGCTGAGATTCAGATCAGCTGCTCAATTCTCCCAGTGGCTTTAGGCAGAGGGTTTCCAGGGCCAGGCCCCTACTCAGTGTGAGATTAAGATCAGTTGTTTAATTTTTCCAGGGATTTTAGGTTGAGGATAGGGCCACGACTCAGGGCTGAGGTGCACATCAACTGCTCAATTCCCTCAGAGGCTTTAAGCTGAGGCCTCCAACAATGGATGCTGGCTGCTGCCTGCCACAGCCACCACCACTGCAGCTACTGCCTGCTGCTGCTGTTGCCTCCACACCACCTGGGGTCAGGGCTAGGGTAGGACCCTGGTCCCTTTTGGCTCAGTTGAAAAAGCCCTCTCACTGATCTTTGAAGCGTTTTTGTCAGTTGTGGGTTGAGGGATCTGAGACCCTCTGCTGCTGCTGGGGATTTCATCTCCAAATCCTGCTCCAGTCCTGCTTCGTCCTTTGCCATGTCACCAAGGCTGGGTTGTGGTCTCCTCTGCATCTGGTACAACAGACCTTTCCTGTCAATCTTCCAGGTCATCCTGGGCTGGAAATTTCCTCCACTCTGTTGTTCTGTGGCTTCTGCTGCTCTAGAATTTGTTGAGAATCATTCTTTACAGGTATTTTATAGGCTGTGGGGGAAGAGCTCAAGTGAGTGTGTCTTTCTACTTTGCTATCTTGGCTCCTCCCTTTGGAAGTTTTATTTTTCTGAAAGCTTACTTGAATAAAACATAGAAAGAGGAGAGGAATGAATTGGGCATGCAATTGAAAAGGCTAGAAGAAGAACAAATTGAAAATCCCCAATTAAATACCAAAGTAGAAACAATGAAAACCAAAAGAGAGATTAACAAAGTTGAAATTAGTAAAACAAGTGAATTAACACATAAAACTAAGAGCTTGTGTTTTGGGAAAAAAGCAATACAATTGATCAATCTTGTGTCAATTTGATTTTTTTTAAAAGGAAGAAGAAAATAAAATTACCTGTATCAAAAATGAAAAGGTTTAACTCATCCACAGTGAAGAGGAAACTAAAAGAATAATTAGGAATTAGTCTGCTAAACTGTATGCCCTCAAGTTTGACAATTTTAAATTAGTGGATGAATATTTACCAAAATATGAATTCACAAAGATATCAACTTCCAAGTTTAACAGAAGCCAAGGTAGAATACTTAATCTTATCTCAGAAAGTGAAATTGAACAAGCTATCAATCACCACCCTAGGAAACAATATCCAGAGCCATAGTGATTTGTAAGTGATTTCTATGAAACATTTAAGAACAGTTAATTCCAATATTATATAGACTATTTGGGAAAATTGGCAAAGAAGGAGTCCTATCAAATGCTTTTAATGATACAAATATGGTGCTGATACATAAACTGAGAAAAGCCAAAACAGAGAAAGAAAATTAGAGGACAATTACTCTAACAAATAAAGGTGCAAAAACTTTAAATAAGATATTAACAAAAAGATTAAAGCAATTTGTCATAAGAATAACACATTATGATCAGGTAAGATTTATACCAGGAATGCAGGGCTAGTTCAAAATTAGGAAAACTGTCAGCATTAATTGATCATATGCACCACAAAACTAACAGAAATGGTGTGATTAACTCAATAGATGCAGAAAAAAAAAAAAAAACTTTTGACAAACTACACCACTGATTTCTCTTGAAAACATTGGAAAACACAGGAATAAATTTAGACTTTCTCATAATAATATGTAGTATATACCTAAAACCATCAGTGAGCATTGTATGTAAAGGACATAAGCTTGATGATTTCCAATAAGTTCAGGGGTAAAACAAGCATGTCCATTATCATCACCGTTATTCAATATTGTACTGGAAATGTTGGGATTAGCAATAAGAGCAGAAAAAGAAATTGAAGGAATTAGAATAGGCAAAGAAGAAACTACATTATCACTCTTTCAAAACAATATGAATATATACTTTGAGAGTCTAGAGAATCAAGTAAAAAAATTGAAATAATAAACAACCTTGGCAAAGTTGCAGGATATAAAATAAACTCACATGAATCATCTGCATTTCTATATATTACTAACAAACTCCAAGAATAAGAGATAGAAAGATAGGCAGAGCCAAGATTGCAGAGTAGGAGAAAAGACATGCTAGGGTTTTCCCCCCTAGCCTATCAATGATAAAAACTGCCCTGACATTCTAGAACCAAAGGGTAAAATAGATATTGAAAGAATTCACCTGATCTCCTAAAACAGACGCCCAAAGGAAAACTCCTAGGAATATTGCAGCCAAATTCCAAAGCTCCTAGGTCAAGGAGAAGCAACCAGAAAGAAACAATTTGAGTACTGAGGAAACACAATTAGGATAACAAGATCTTTCAGTTCTGTATTAAGGGATAAAAGGACTTGGAATATTCTATTCCAGAGATCAATTGAGCTAGCATTAAAACCAAGAATCACCTACCCAGAAAAACTGAGTATAAAACTTCACATGGGGAAAATAGTCATTCAATGAAATATGAGACTTGCAAGCATTCTTTATGAAAAGACCGGAGCTGAATTGAAAATGTGACATTCAAACACAACAATTAAGAGAAGCATGAAAAGGTAAACAGGAATGATAAATCATAAGTGACTTACTAGAGGAGAACTGTTTACATTCCTACATGGAAAGATAATATTTGTAACTCTTGAGGATTTTCTCAATGGTAGAGGAGTTGGTGGGATTATGTACATATAGACATATGTATGAGGTAAGAAAAATATGATGGGATGATATCTAAAAATAGAATTAAGGGGTGAAAGAGAAGTATATTAGGAGAAGGAGAAAGCAGGAAACAGAAAGGGGCAAAGTATCTCTCACAATAAAGAGGAAAGAAAAAGTTTTTTTTTTTTTAATGGAATGGAAGAAGAGGAAGGTGAGAGGAAAGAATGAACCTGACTCTTATTGAATATGACTTAAGGAGAGAATAATATGTACATTCAATTTGGTATGAAAATCTGTCTTACACAACAGGAAAGTAGAGTGGAAGGGGATAAGTGGGGGGGTGTGTGATAGAAGGGATGAGATGTGGGAGGAGAGGATAATTAGAAGTAAAATACTTTTGAGGAGGTACAGGGTCAATAGAGAGAACAGTACAAGTGGGGGGGCAGGATAGGATAGTATGAAATATAGTTAGTCTTTCATATCATGACTGTTATGGAAGTGTTTTCTATGACTACACATTTATAACCTATATTAAATTGCATGACTTCTCAGTGGGGATGGGTGGGAGAGAGGGAGAGAAGTAGGAGCTCAAAGTTTTAAAAACAAATGTTTAAAATAGTTTTCACATGTAAGTGGAACATAAGACATACAGGCAATGAGGTATAGATACCTATCTTGCCCTTCAAGAAAGTTGAAGGGAATGAAATGAGAGAAGGGAGAGGTGTGACAGAAGGGGGGACAGATCTGGGGGAGGGGTAATTGGAATGCATGATCTCTTGGGATGGAATGAAGGGAGAGATGGGGAGAAAATTTGGAACTCAAAATCTTGTGGAAGCAAATATTGAAAACTAAAAAAATAAATTAATATTAAAAAGAGACAGAAAGATAAATCCCATTTAAAGTTTTTTTTTTAGACATTATAATTTGAGTCTGTCAAAACGAACTCAGGGAATATATGAACACAATTACAAGACATTTTTCTCACAAATAAACTCAGACCTAAATAATTCGAAAAAAAAAAAAAAACATCAGTTGGTCATGGGCAGGTCAAAGTAATATAATGAAAATGGCAATTCTACCTAAATCAATTTACTTATTCAGTGCCATACCAATACAAGTATCAAAGAACCATTTCCTAAAGCTAGAAAAATAATATCAAAATTCATCTGAAAGAGCAAAAACTCTCTGGAAGAACAAAATTCAAGGAAATTAATGAAAAGTAATGCGAGGGAAGGTGGCCTAGTCAAATAGAATCTCTTATTGTCTTGTAAAGCAGCATTCATCAAAAGCACTTGGCACTGGCTAAGAAATAGAGGGATAGGTCAGTGGAGTAGGTTAGGTGCACAAGAACAGTAGACAAAGATTATAGCAGTCTACATGTGAAATGGAAAAATGTGTTTGACACATTTGACAAACCCAAAAAACTCAGATTCTCGTATAAGAACTCACAGTTTGACAAATACTGCTGGGAAAAATGGAAGATAGTTTGACAGAAACAGGGTATAGACCAATGCCTGACACGCTATACCAGAAGAAAATCCAAATAAAAATATGATCTATGTGAAAAGGCTGAGAATATAAACAAATTAGGGGAATGAGGAATAGATTTTTGTTAGATTTATGGAGAATGGAGAAATTTATGACCAAATAAAAGACAGAGAGCAGTATGAAATACAAAATGTATAATTTTGATTACATTAAACTGAGAAGTTTTTGCACAAAGAAAGTCAATGAAACCAAGATTAGGAGGGAGACAGAAAACTGGGAAATAATCTTTATAACTAGTGTCTGTGATAAAGGGCTCTTTTCTTTTTTTTTAATTAAATTATTTTATTTGTTTTCAATGTTCTACCACCACTTTCATATATCTTAGATTTTTCCCCTCCATTTCTCTCCTTCCTCTTCCTCCCCAGTCTCTCCTTGAGACAGCATACAATTTTACATAGGTTCTACACATACATTCCTATTAGATGCATTTTCACCTTAGTCAGGTTGCACAGAAGAATTAAAAATGAATAGGAGAAATCATAAAACAAAACAAAACGTAATACAAAAGAAAATAGTCTGCTCCATTCCACAATCAAATTACATAGTTCTTTCCCTGGATGTGGAAGGCATTTTACCTCAAGAGTCCATTGGTATCTCAGAGTTGTTTTGATTTGCATCTCTCTAAGAAATAGTGATTTACAGCATTTTTTCATGACTAGACAAAACTTTAATTTCTCCCTCTGAAAACTCCCTGTTCATATCCTTTGACCATTTATCAACTGGTGAATGACTTCTATTCTTGTATATTTGACTCAATTCTCTATATATTTTAGAAATGAGGCCTTTATCAGAGACACTATTTTCAAAAATTCTTTCCCGGTTTTCTGCTTCCTTCCTAATTTTGTTTGCATTGCATTTGCTTGTGCAAAAACTTTTCAGTGTAAAATAACAAAAATTATCCATTTTGCACTTCACAATATTTTCTATCTCTTGTGTAGTCAAAAATTTCTCCATTCTCCATAAGTCTTATATGTACACTGTTCCTTGCCACACTAATTTGTTTTATTTGGAGTATCTATCTTTATACCTAGATCATGTAGCCATTTGGACTTTATTCTTGTGTATGGTGTTCAGGCATTGGTCTTTGCCAAGTTTTTGCCACACTGTTTTCCAGTTTTCTGAGCATTTTTTGTTGAACAGAGTTCTTATCCCAGAAGCCAAGGTCTCATGCCTGAAGTATATAGAGAACTCAGTCAAATATACATGAATGCAAGTCATTCCTCAATTGATAAATGGTCAAATGATATGAAAAGGCAGTTTAAGAGAAAGAAATTAAAGCTGTCTATAGCCATGGGGAAAAATGCTCTAAGTCACTATTGATTAGAGTGATGAAAATCAAAACAACTGTAAGATGTCCCATCACACCTATCAGAATGGCTAACATGACAAAACAGGAAGATGATAAATGTTGGAGAAGATGTGGGAGAGTTTGAACACTAATTCATTGTTGGTGGAACTGTGAGCCGATCCAACCATTCTGGAGAGCAATTTGGAAGTATGCTTAAAGGGCTATAAAAATGTGCGTACCCTTTTACCCAGTCATAGTACTTCTAGGGCTTCATTCCAAAGAGATCATAAAAATGAGAAAAGTACCCAGGTATACAAATATATTTATAGCAACTCTTTTTGTGGTAGCTAAAAATCGAGGGAATGCCCTTCAATTGGGGAATGGCTGAACAAGCTGTGGTTTATGAATGCAATGGAATACTATTGTGCCATAAGTAATGATGAACTGTTGAATTTCAGAAAAATCTGAAAACACTGACATGAAATGATGCTGAGTGAAATGAGCAGAACCAGGACAAAGTTATACACAGTTAGAGTCACTGTATGAGTAAAAGTCACTGTAAGAGTCACTGTGTATGAGACTATATCTGATAAACTTAGCCCTACACAGCAATGCAAGGACCTAAAATATGTACAATGTACTCATGACGTAAAATACCATTCACATGCAGTGAAATAACTATATTGTCAGAACACAAAACGAAGCAGTCTGTTATCTCTTTTGTTATCTTTTGGTTTCTGTCATGGTTTCTCACATTTGTTTTAATTCTTCTATGCAACATGTGAAAC
The DNA here is from genome assembly GCF_028372415.1 of Notamacropus eugenii. Lineage (NCBI taxonomy): Eukaryota > Metazoa > Chordata > Mammalia > Diprotodontia > Macropodidae > Notamacropus > Notamacropus eugenii. The sequence continues at coordinate 226,625,728 of NC_092875.1, read as the reverse complement.
GTGAAAATGTGTTTAATAAGAATATTTGTGTAGAACCCATACAATATTACATTCCATCTTTAGGAGAAAGGGGGGAGTGATAAGGAGAAAATTTAAATTAAAAAATCACATAAGTGATTGTTTAAAACTGAAAACCAATTAATTATAAAAGAAGTAATAGAAAACCAAAATTGGTCGAAGTTCACTTCAACAAAATACATATTAAATTTTACCACAAAATAACATTGCTTACTTAATTTAGAATACAGAATTATGTAATGGAATGTTGCCCTGCTCAATTTATTAAGTTTGGGGTACTGAAATGCACATAAAAGGTACATTATTGGATCATAAATACACATGCACATTATCTAATAACATCTTCTAACAGGCTGTAGGCTTTTTGTCCACAATTCCAGTTAGGCTGACATTAACAAAAAAGGACCAGTTCGGCATAACTGATATGGAATTTTCTCTAGGAGGAAACATTTACAGATGTGGAATAATCATTTCTCTATCTTACCACTTAGATGAAAACAATAAACATTTAGCAACTGAATTGCTTCATTTAAAAATTTTGATGGGATAATTACTGGGGATTAGGCTTGAATTATGTTTTCATTATAATAGAGGTGAGGGAGACAAAGCAGTATTCTCTCCAGATTCATCGAACCTCAAGGAATTGACTAGATTTCCATTGAGTTTATCACACCATATAGAAAACAAAAAATGTTTTCAATAATACATAAATTCATCACTGTCCAAAAATATTGGGAAAGGTTTTTTTTGTTTTAACAAGGGGAAAGAAATGATAAGTCCCATCCTTCTGTTCCTTGAATGTAAAAATAGATTTTACTTTTAAAAATGAACAAAATTCATTAGTCTGAAGAAATACTAGTAAAACAATGTTATAAATAACATTATAACATGACATTCATATGTCTGATCTTTCAAACACACAAAAAATCTTTCCTTTTAAAGTGATGGCACAATTTTAAATATTGAATCCTATTTACAACCAATGGTTCAATCTTAAATAGAATAGGATATAAAGGGATTTGATAAGTTACACTTGTTCAAATATCAAGAAACAGTCGATTAAGAATTCTTACCAGAAAAGATAGTTTAATAACACATTATAGCACCAAAGTGATATGCACAGTGCCTACAGTGGCCATGAATATCCTGGGACAAATTTTAATCATTAAATACAACAGACTCCACATGGAAGACAGAACCAAAACATTTATTCTGACACTAGAAAGCAACAAAAATCATAGCAACCAAAATCTATACACAATAACAATAAAGAGGATAACACTAGTTCCAAGCTTTCCCCCATTATTTTTCCCACAAACCAGCTACCTTAAACAAATCATAGTCAGGGTTGCTTAAAGAAAGTGCAAACAAGCTGTTTCCCTCACTCTAGCCAGCTGCCTCCTTGTCTGCATCCTGCCTATCTATGACTGCTCTCATGACTAACTTCCTCTCAGTTCTGCTTTAGCTTCAAATCTTCCTGTTCTACCCTTCCTCCTCCACCCCTTCCTGTTCTACCCATTCAGCAAACTCCTCCTAACATAGGCTCCATGTGACTGAGACTTCCATGTGACCCAAGCAGATCATATGGGCCTATTAATGAATGGGAAAGATCTCCTCATTTAAATTATCATTTCACACATGTATTTGATGAAAAACCAATAAAATAAACAGTTTTGTCTTTGTTAAATGTAGTTAAAAATTCGATGCATCTAGCTACAAAAATAAGAAATTAAGAAATTTTTAGTATTTATAGCCGTATTTTTCAACACAAAACTGTCCTTTTTCTATTATTCATTGGCTCCGAAATAAACTTCAAATAATTCATTTTTGTAGATAGGTCATCTGTGTGTGTGTGTGTGTGTGTGTGTGTGTGTGTGTGTATAGACAGCTGTATTTATTGTCTTGTGTAAACAAGACTAGGTCCATTTCCAGTCATTCTGATGAATATATGATCACTGGACCCAGACGGCTCAGGATGAAAAAGTGAGGTTGGTGACTTTGCACAGCCCTCCTTCACTCAAAACAAAGTTGACTACAAGTCATGTCATCTTTTCTCTGATGTCATGTTCTTCAAAAATGAAGGAAAAACACATGATACACAAAGATATACGCAATGACCCAGATATATAATTATGTGTATAAATCCTAGTAACCATTTTTGTTTTCTTATTCTTAATATTAATCACCATTCTCAGATCACTCTGACATTGAGAGATCCTAACTCTAATCTAACAGTTCAAACATGATAGCTCTTTCTATTTGTCCAATGTTCCACACCTGTTTTTACCTCTTTTATGGTGGTTGTTCAGTCATTGCAGTCAAGTCCGAATGTTTATGGTACTTTTTTGTGAGTTTTCTTCACAAAGATACTAAAATGGTTTGTCATTTTCTTCTCCAACTTATTTTACAGATTAGGGACTGAGGCAAACAGGTTTAAGTCACTTACCCAGAGTCACATAACTGGTAAGTAACTGATGAAAGATTTGAACTAGGTGGGAATGATGGGAAGGAGAAGGGATAGCATCAAATGTGTTTGAAATTAGTTATGTAAAGGAACATGACACATTATTGTGAGACAAAAAGGGAGGATATTTTAAGCAACAGATACTACTTTGAGCTATTAAAGTGAGGTAGTAAGGAAAATGAATTGAAATGTGTTTCACTGGGGGTGGAGTAATGGCTAAAGTCATCTGAAGGAAGTAGAAGCAGGCTAGGGTGCTGGAATAAACTGGAAAAGATATGAAATAAAATATAACTGAAATAATGAAATGTGATCACAAGAAAATAGTTTTAAAAAATCAAAGAAAATGGAGTTTCATTCTAATTACTGGGCAAAATGTAATACTTTTTCAGTCACCATGTATCTATTAAGTATGTACCATATGTTAGACACTGTGGCAGAGATGCAAATACAAAAAAAAAATGAAGCTTCCTGTATCTTTTAGAGCTAACATTACACCAGAGATAAGGATATATCCAGAAAATATACAAATTACTGCACATTTCTTTGGTTCTTAAGAGGATTAATACAAATTATTACATCAAGAATGATATATTGAAGGAAATGCTACTTGAGATGATTGTTGAAGGAACTAGAAATTTCAAAATTTGCAGAGGACAGAGGAGAGAACATTTTAGGTAGATAACACAGACTGTATAAATATATTGAAGAAAGTGATTGAAGGAAATGTACAAATGTAAGACTGAGCATGACATTATCCCATTTTGCATCTGTTAACTTTATTGAGAGAATTTTTTGATTGAATTAAACAATCAGAACCCAATGTGAAAAACTTCTATAGTCCCTTCAATTAAACAAAGACATTATGTGAGAAAATGGGTCATAACCCTAAGAATTTGGTTTAAAAGGACCAAATTATCTCAGTACCAGAGAAAGGAATTGTGAATATCTAGATTTGGGAGGCTGAAACAAACATGACAAGTGTGCCTTTGAGGAGCAAAGGAAACACTGAACTGTGGTAGCTAAAGGAAACAGTAAAGGGAATCATTGATACTATCAACATCTGGAGCAGAAGACCCATCCTAAAGACAGTCCCAAGAAAGTTCTTTCCCCAATTTCTCAACCTGATGTCTATCTATCCCAGACACTATACTGACACATGCTATTTCCTTACTCACATATTTCCAGTAAAATAAACTTTGCCTCAATCACTGTGACCAGTGCTTATCTAGAGAGAAATGTAAATGCAAGTTTAGGCAAAGACCTCAACCACTGCCTCACTGTTAGAAACTTTCCTTCCTTCAGGGTCAGAGTGATTGTCACTAAACTCAAATCTTTTTTAAAAAAATAGTAGCATTTATATTGGAAAGGAGAGAATCAAGTGGAAGTTGGCATGAGATGCAATAGGGAGTAAAATGCCCCTTGGTTTAAACAAGGCCACTACAGTAACAGAGTGTTACACCAGCTTGGGCTGTGGAGCATATAGTATTTGAAAAGTGAAAATATGTAATTTGTTTTGAAAACTAGGCTGAAGAGAGATTGTAAAGGAATTTTTACTTGTGAAATAAAGACAGTTATTTTATATTAAAAGCAATGGTAAGACAGTGAAGTTCTGTGAGTAGTGGTATGACTTTATTAGGACTCTGCTTTAGGAATTTAATTTTTTCAGCCATGTAGAGAATGATTATATTTTGAATGCAAAGCATTCAAATAGAAAGCTATTACAATATTATAGGTGAAAGGTGATGAAGGCTATGAAGAGAGTGATTATGATTTGAGTCATTTCATAAATGATCAGAAAAAAATGGAAGAATTGAGAATATAAAATGACAAAACTTTATAATTTATTGGTATGAAGGATTGGATATAAGCAGAAATGAGAATAAAGAGTCAAGAATTATTCCTAGGTTTTGAATATGGGTGAAAGGAAGAATAAGGGTAGCTTCATAATAACAGGTAAGGCATGTTAAATTTGGGTTGACTATGTTATATTCAGAGGGTGGGGAGAGTGATGTCAAACTGATAATAATAGGTGAAGGATTAGAGTTCAGAAGAGAGCAATAATGTAGGTGGACTTCAAGTCTGGATGGCCTGAGGTTTGAACCCTGATGCAGCATACTAGTTGTGTGACTGAAAAAAAAATCTGCCTCAGCATCACTTTCTTCATCTAGAAAACTGAAATAGTAACAAGCCATGCATCAAAGGCTTGCTGTGAGGAACAGATCTTAAAGACTGTCTAAATGTCAGTGATGATGATGATTACACATCAATGTAGCAATCATTTACTTTGAATGATAGTTTAATCTGTTGATGTAAGGAAAGATAATATTCATCACAAGGATATAGATATAGTGATATCTCGGCATGTGGTGAAAACTCATTGGAGAATAGTATATTAGTGAAAATGGTAGGAAGTGGGCCTGGAAGTGGCAGTGAGTAGCAAGAAGCTAGATGGTGGATTAATCAAATGGTATAGACAAAAAAAGAGAAGTTATTGATTGATGAGGGTAGAATGGTACCTCTAGAGAAGTACTAAGGGAACAAGAAGGTTATCTGGCCTTCATCTTGCTCAGTGAAATGAATGCCATAGGAGAATTAACCTTGTTCATAGAAGCTTGAGGAAGAAGTGGTATCAGCAAAGGCGAGCTTAAATTAGGTCTGGAATGTGGATACAATACTTAAAGAAAGTGGGGATCTATATCCAATAGAGTAGAATAGAATAGAACAGAATGCAAAATAGCTCACTCAAGTACTAGTACTGCTGTGATTAAGGGACAAAGCGTGGCTGAACTAGAAAGAAATTAAATGAATATGGTAGGTGAAGAAAATTGTAACTAGAGAAATAACTATGGATAAAAAGAATGACAGGAACATGAGATAACAGTGTAGTTTATGGTAGATCATTCAGAATTTGTCTGCCTCATGGGAACTTTTGAATTAACTTAGTGATTGAAGCATATTTGTAGTACTACTGAGGAACTTTTATAAATTCCTTAATTTTGAGTTATGATTTGACCTGCCACCTAGAAATAAATTGATGACTGTTGCAAATCATATAGCCAAATTTTTCCACAAACGCAATGAACAAAGCCTATATTCACATATGCACAACAGATTGAGGAATTTTACTTTTTTGCTTTGCTAGACACTGCTCTCTTTCCTTAGCTATAATTATTGAGCCCTTATTATGCATATGGCCTGAGCGGATGCTAAAAAAATAAATCCAGTTACTAGGTAACCAGGCACAAGTGAGGCAAGGGATAGGCACTGGTTAAGAGAAGAGAAATGGATGTAAGGAACAGAGCTAGACTGCTTCTTTGTCAAGCAGTCTCAGAAGCACGAATTTTTGTTGAATACACAAGGATGGGGGTAAGATGATTTGGAGATGGGGCATTTCGTTGATTTGTTATACTGCACTCAAGTCACTTCTTTGGATTAAAACCTTCCCTGGATGTGATAGAACTTGAAAGTTCTACAATTAAGATCAAAAGCTCTAGTTGACTCCACATGATTTAAGGCATCCTGACAAAAACTTTATTATTGTTTTATTTCTTTTCAATGTATTATTTTTACGGAAATTGTGTAGAAACATGACTCTTTTTCTAAAAACAGCAATAACTGTCATTATCATCATCTTATTTTCTTTTGTGGTATATGTTTCAATTCTCTCTCTGTCTCTCTCTCTCTCTCTCTGTCTCTCTCTCTCTCTGTCTGTCTCTCTCTCTCTCTCTCTGTATGTCTATGTATATACACATACATATGCATATACACATACATACATACACTAATTTTTCTCTTCAGGAGTGAAACCATGAATATAGGTACTTTGCACTTAATGTGGGATGCTTGGCTATTTGGTTGGTGTCCTTCATTCTCAAAGAGGACTAAAATGATGCCATTATGATGGAATCAAGGTACAGCGTGTCTGACTGGTTGATCATATCAACAAACTTGGAAAGCTCTACCACAGGTTGGGAAGAAATTGACCACATGAACACTTGGAGAGATGTCTCTAAACATATCTCATGTTTCTTTTGATCTGCTACAATTTTGCTTTGCTAACGGAACTCAATACTTTCTTTGATACAGGCATGCCATGCTGGCCAGTCCTTTGTTGATGTCTCCCATGTCACAAATAAGTCCCCATTTATTTTTAGTTTATAGTCTGAGAGTGTCCTTGTATCACTTCTGATGTCCAAAAAGCATGCACAATTGACTATTTGCTTATGAAACTCCATTAATCTCTAGGAAAAAAAGGAAGGAAAAAGGTAAGGAAAAGGAAAGAGAAAAGGAAAAGAAAGCTAGGAAAATGTTTTAATTTTATAGTCTCAATAAATGTCTTCTGCTTAATGAATTCTACAATGGCATACCACATTTTCTTTAAGTGTTTATATGAGATGTTAGGAGATAAAGTTCTTTGCATCAATGTTTTGTTCTTCCAACATTCTGTTCTTTCTAAATAGTATCTTCACTTTTGTTAGTTTGAAGTCACTGTTCATAGATCATGAATCTAGAGCTACAAGGTACCTTGGTGATCATCTGTTATAATATCTTTTTCAAATATATGATCCCAAGAAAAATGTATATACCTTTTACAAGGTCCTGCAAGTAGGAAGTGGTAAAGTGAGAATTTGCAACGAGGTCCACTCACCTGAAATTCAATTTTCTCTTCCCTTTTACTCTTCTCAGTGATGAAAGAAAGGAGCTCCTCCTCACCATGGATACCCTATTCTACTTGTAACCTGGAAGCTTTTCCCTTCAAGTTTCTCTGTCAGATTGACTTCCACACTATATATCTCTAATTCAGTTTATCCCTATTTACTGTCCTTGATCCTGACACCTGCAAAAATGTCTTGGTCTCTTTGTTATCCTTTATAGTGACAAACTAAGAAAAAAAACATGACTTTATCTCAACATTTCAAGCTACTGCCCTGTGTCTCCATTCTTGAAAATACAAACTCTTGAAAAAACAGACAAACCTGACTTCACTCACTGCCTTGTCTTCCTCTCTCCTAGCTTACTGAACTTTTGTAATCTGATTCTGACATCATGATTCAATAGAACCTGTTGACACCAAAATGACCAATCATTTTAAAACTGTAAAATCCAAAGTTCTTTTCTCACTTCTCATCTTTCTTGAACATTTTGCTACACTGACACTGTAGATAACAATCTTTTTCTATATAATCTCTCCACCCTATCTGTTTCAGGTAAAGTAGTTATCTTACTGTCCATCATCCATGTATTCTTTCTGGGAGTGAGCTACTGAATGTTTAACAACTGCTTTGCAGGGGAACAATTCTATACCTGACAAAATTTAAGTTTACCCTCAATTATTTACATTTTCTCTGTCATTTATATAGTTCTAGGCCATGGTTGGGGAAACTGTTGCCTTGAGGTCACATGGGACTCTCTAGGTCTTCAAGTATGACCCTTTGACTAATTCAAAACTTCACAGGTTCACAGGCAACAGGTTCCCCAACCCTGGTCTAGGCAACCAACAAAGAAATACACCAGGCCTTGGTTTGTAGTCACCTCCAATATTCAAGGTATAAATGATCATCTTGAAAATTTAGCTGTTGGTTCTTTTAAGACAACAGGACTTAGCATCATAACACTACTGATCCCACCTTTCATTTCAATGCCTTTGCACAGGTTGCCTCCATCTGTTTAGAATATGCTCCTTCCTCTCTTTTCTTCTTCTTTTTCCTCCTCCTCGTCCTCCAACATATAATCCCCTTCAGATATGATCTCAAGCATCAGCTCCAAAAATTAGGCCTTTTAATCTTCTACTAAAAAGTCTTCCCTTTTAAATTATTTTGCAATATTTGTGTAGATTTTGCATATACTTTGTATTTTAGTTATTTATCCAGGAAAAGTGCAAGAATTTTGCTGGTGGGAACTGTTTTATGTCCATTTTAAATAGCGCATTCTTTGTGCTTATTAAATACATATGATTGATTGAATTATTAGTTTTTTCAACGCACAGATATGTTGGTGTGTAAAAGCAGAAAAGGGCAGGAAAAAATGTAAAAATAACACAGCAAGCATAAAGAATCAACAAAAACTAAACTAAAGAGAAATTGTAAAGGATTCATAAAAATAAATATTTCGCATTTCTGCATGGGAAAATATGTGTAACTCATGAGAACTTTCTTATTATTCATGGAAGTAAAAAGAGTATACACAGACAAAAGGCATGAGGGTGAGTTGAATGTGATGAGATATTCTCTAAAAGGAAATAAAATTAAAGATTCAGAAGGAAAAATTCATTGGAAGAAAGACAAAAGGAGAGATAGATTAGGGCAAATTATGCCAGATATAAGCATCATGAAAGAGCTTTGATAGCGGTGGGAAAAAAAAAATTACAGTAAATTTCTCTGATAAAGATATCACTTCCCAAATATATAAAGAACTGAGTCAGTTTTTTCTGGAAAAATTTTTTTTATGTTTATTTACTGATTTTTAGTTTTCAACATTCATTATCACAGAATTTTGAGTTCCAAAGTTTCTCCCCATCTCTTGCCTCCCACTACCCCAAAACGCCATGCATTCTGATTACCCCTTCCCCCAACCTGTCCTCCCTTCTAACACACTCCACCTTTCCCTTATCCCCACCTTCTCTCTTTTCTTGTAGGGAAAGATAGATTTCTATTCCTCATTACCAGTATTTCTTACTTCCCAGTTCCATGAAAAAACAATTCTCAACATTTCTTCCTAAAACTTTGAGTTCCAACTTCTTTCCCTTCCTCCCTCCTCAATCATTCATTGAGAAGGCAGCCAATTCAATATAGGTTATATATGTGAAGTTCTGCAAAAGACTTTCATAATAGTCACATTCTGCAAAACTAACTATATTTCCCTCCATTCTATCCTGCTCCCATTTATCTTTTGACCTTGTCTTTTATGACCTTGCTCCTCCCCGAAAGTGTTTACTTGTAATCACTCGCTCCTCCCATTTGCCCTCCCTTCTATCATTCCCCCACTCCACTTACCCACTCCTCCCTTACTTTCCTATAGTGTAAGACAGATTTTTATAACAAATTGAATGTGCATGTTATTCTTTCCTTAAGCCAAATTTGATGAGAGTAAGCTCCACTTTTTCCTTCTCTCCTCCCTGCTTTTGTCTGCCATTGAAAAAGTTTTTTTCTTGCCTCCTCTATGAGAGATAATTTGTCTCATTTCATTTTTCCCTTTCTTCTCCTAATATATTCCTCTCTCACCATGTAATTTTAATTTTAGATATCATCCCTTCCTATTCAATTCAACCTGTGCCATATATCTATGTATCTATCTATGTACCTCTCTATGTATCTATCTATGTATCTATCTGTCTGTCTATCTGTCTGTCTGTCTGTCTGTCTAACCCCTCCAAGTACTCAAATACTGACAAAAGAATCAAGAGTTACAGATATTATTTTTCCATGTAGAAATGTAAACAGTTCTTCTTTAGTAAGTCACTTATGATTTTTTTCCTCTTTTTCTTTTCATGTTTCTCTAGATGCATGCGTCTGAAAGTCAGATTTTCTATTGAGCTCTGGTCTTTTCTTCAGAAATGCTTGAAAGTCCTCTATTTCATCAACCTACCATTTTTCTTCTGAAGTATTATACTGAGTTTTGCAGGGTAGGTGATTCTTGGTTTTAATCCTAGTTCTTTTGACTTCTGAAATATCATATTGCAAGCCCTTTAATCCCTTAATATAGAATCTGCTAGATCTTCTATTTTCTTAATTATATTTCCACAATATTTGAATTGTTTCTTTCTACCTCCTTGCAATATTTTCTCCTTTACCTGGAAACTCTGGGATTTGGCTACAATATTCCTAGGTGTTTTTCTTTTTGGATCTCTTTCAGGAGGTGATCAGTGAATTCTTTCAGTATTTATTTTACCCTCTGGTTTTCAAATATCAGGGCAGGTTTTTTTTTTTTTTTTTGATAATTTCTTGAAAGATAATGTCTAGACATTTTTTTTATCATGGCTTTCAGGTAGTCCCAGAATTTTTAAGCTGTCGCTTCTGGATCTATTTTACAAGTCAGTTGTTTTTCCAATGAGATATTTCACTTTGTTTTCTATTTTTTCATTCTTTTGCTTTTGTTTTGTAATTTCATGGTTTCTCATAAAATCAGTAACTTCAATCTGCTCCATTCTAACTTTAAAGAACTATTTTCTTTGGTGTGCTTTTGAACCTGCATTTCCATTTGCCTACTTTTTATAGCATTCTTCCCCTCATTGGATTTTTGAACCTCTTTTGCCAAATGAGTTAACCTATTTTTAAAGGTGTTAATTTCTTCAGCAGTTTTTTAGTCTCCTTTAGCAAACTGTTGCCTCCCTTTTCATGATTTTCTTGCATTGTTCTCATTTCTCTTCCCAACTTGTCCCCTGTTTCTCTCACTTGATTTTCAAAACTCTTTTTGAGCTCTTCCATGGCCTGAGACCATTGCATATATATTTTGCAGGTTTTTGATGCAGAAGCCTAGACTTTTAGGTTTTTGTCTGATGGTATGCTGTGTTCTTCCTCACCAGAAAGGATGGAAGAAAATACTTGTTCACTAAGAAATTTGCTTTCTATTTTTTTTCCCTTTTTTGGGTATTTTCTCAGCCAGTTACTTCACT